>NW_028274822.1:86081254-86394587 GCF_037043125.1 Eumetopias jubatus | reverse complement strand
CACTCTGGCACCACATTACTGTGAACTCCACAGGCCTCCTCCTCTGACCAGGCTCCCCAGGCTCCCCAGGTCTGCCTGGGACTCAGTCGCACAGAGTCCTGTCTGGTAACCCTCCCCCCACAGCAAAGAGAGGCCTCTACAGAGCAGGGGGCCCCAGATTATTGATATTTATAGAGCCCTCTGAAGCAGCTGCTTACATATGCAAAGGAGACGCATTCCTTGAGCTACACTTTACACTTTACTGGTCTCTTTCTCGAAATTCGAAATACGAAGTTAGTTGGCAGTCTCAGGGCCTCCCATTTTTTTTTTTTCTCTTTCCCCTTTTCAGAAATGAAATGGGCATGTGACAGGGAGAGGGCTCCATATTCAATTCTCAGAGAGACATCAGACTGCAGCCACCCAAGGGATATGTAGATTTGGAAGGGTCTGTATGCCCCTGACAGAGACTGAGATACTAGAGGTCGGGAGAGGGGTGCTGTGGCTTAGGCAGGAACCTGGGCTTGTGCCCTGAGGAAACTCAGAACTAGGTACAGGCTTGGCAAGACTTTGTGGGATAACTGTGCCTACCCAGTTCCAGCGTCCCTCCACAACCTCCAGCAAGGGCTTAGAGACCCAGTCAGTAGGTATTCATTATTAAAAGCAAAAAAGAAGGGTCTGGATTTTCCGGTTTGGGTTTGGTATGCCCTGGTTGCCCCCAAACCCTATGCTCACAGAACTCCTGGAAGCTGCCAACCAAAGCCCTCCCAGGCAGTATCTCCCAGGAGACCCCAAGAGGCACTGGACCCAACAGTGCCTGTCCAGTCACAGGGCAGGCTGCTCCTCAGGGCACCCAGCACCTTCTATATTGGTGGGAACTTCCCTAGAGAGGCCACAGGCAAACTTTGGGGGATGCCCTAGAGTCCTGCAAGCCCCTCTATCCAGCAGCCAGCTTCTCCTCCCAAGAACCTAAGGGAGGAAGGGTGGTTTCTCCAGCTCCACTCTCCCAGCAGCCAGCTCAGAGGGAGCACAGAGCGGGATTCCGATGCACCGGAGGTGCTGCTGTCTCTTTAAGAGAGAGGAGGGAAGGCACAGTGTCAACCCTTGAGCACCCAGAGCAGCCCGCCCAGCTCTATCGGAACATTATCAATGAAACCACACTCTGGGCCCAGATTGGTTTCCACCTCCAGAGGGAAGGGGTAGCACTGGGGGGTTTGGGACCCTGGATCCTTGGAGGGCCCTCTTTTTAGTTGAAGGACCTACCCTTTGTGTATTTAAAGACATTCTAGCGGCTCTCCCTCAGCCCCTCACAAATAAACAAACCCTGCCTCCTCCCCTAACCCAGATGGCAACACTGGGGACCGCCTAAACCCAGGCCACCAGGGCTCCGAGAAGGGCCCACAAGGGTGTCAGTGGTGGGGAAGCCTCTGGGAGGTCCCTAGGGGTACATGCAGTAGCCAAGGACAGCACATTTGGTAAATTATAGCTTGTCTCCTAGCAACAGACAACACATTTAGCTCCACGTGACTCTACTCTCAGGAGGGGGCAAAAAAAATAGGGTTGTGGGGGTCCCCAACACTACAAGAGGGGCTCTGGGAGGGAAAGGAGTCATAGTGACAGGGCCTGCCCCCCCCCCCACGGTAGGTTGCCCTAAGCAGGCCTCCACTCACCTTTAGTGTCCAGCTCCACGTGGATGATATTGCCCATGACTGAAGTGCTATGCAGATGCTGAACAGCCTCCTTGGCTCCCTTGACCGTCGCAAAGACCACCTTGGCAATGCCCAAGTGCTTCTTGGTCTTAGGGTTGTACAAAATCTCCACCTCCTCCACCTCCCCATACTTCTTACACATGTCCCTCAGGAAGTTTTCTCGGATGTTATCATTCAGCTTGGCAAATGTCACCTGCTTCGGAGGCACCGGGCCCACGTAGAACTCATCGATCTGGCAGGGACGAGGGGGAAGGGAGTTTGGAGAACATTGAAACCGAAGGGAAACAACATTCCCCACTCGCATGCCCGTTGAAAACAATGAAGGGTAAAAAATATATACATATATATTTTTTTTTTTGGAAAAAAAAATGCACGCGGGCGGGCCCGGGAAGCGGAGGATTAAATCGTTTGGAACGTGGAAGTCCTCTGGGTTCGAAAGGAAAGGGGAAAAAGAAACAGTTTCTCTTTCCCCACCCCCCATTCTGGCCTCCTCTCCCTGCTGCGGGGTCAGGGGCAAACCCTGGGTCTAGGAAGTTGTCCCCCTTAAGCCACAAGGCTGAGAAGGGGGGCGGGTCCCGGGGTAGAGCCGCCTGGCTGGCAGGAGCCAGGTGGGGACCTGGAGCCCCCAGCTGGGCTGGCAGGACACTGTATCAGATCCTGGATTACAGTTTCACTGAGTGTTATTCTGTTTACAGTAGCCCAGAGGGGTCACCCCTCTCGCTGACATCTCCCCCTCCCCGCCAAAACTTCCCCGGCCGTGGACGGCGGGAACTCAGAATCTGGCTGGGCTCGGTCAGGAGTGGCGTTATTTTCGAACTCGGGGAGTGGCGGGGGGGGGGGGGGGGGGAGGAAGACCGTGGGGTCGGGGGGAGGGGTCCTACCTTGAATTTGGGCACCGACAGCTCCAGCTCCTTGGTTTTGGTCCAGATCCCAACGACCCGGGGATCTTCGACAATTTCCACCGGGCGGTTGCTGGACATCTGTGGGGAGGCATGGGGGGGGCGGGGCGGAATGGGAGGGCTGGTCCCACTCCCCAGGGGCAGGGGCAGACTCCCTTCTCCAGGCACTTGTCAAACTCCAGGACTGGGGACCCAGCTGACAGTTGGCCCGGTGGTTGGAAGGGGGGCACCCTGGGCGGCTCGAACCCTTTCCCCCCCGCCCCGGACTCGGCTGGGGGTGGGGGGGGGGGCGACGGGGAGGCGCGCCGGCTACTCACCGCCAGGCTGAAATGCTGCCCATCGTAGCGGTACAGTTTATGATGCCCCTTTTTCAGAGCCGGGTCAATCATCAACTTGTAACTTCTCCAATGGTGGTTCCTCCTCTCGCCCGAAGGGCCGGGCTGCGGCGGGGGCTGCTGGTGGTGGTGGTGGGGGGGGTGACTGTTCTCCATGCCGTTAACCCAACCTGAAAACGAGCAAGTTGTTGTCGTCTCCGCCGCGGCGGCGGCCGCTTCTACACACACGCGAAAGAATCAGATCGTCCAGCCCCCACCCCCTCCCACCTTACCAGCGCGCCCCAAAAGGAGCTGTCTCGCTGGCTCCCCCCAAAATAAGAATAGAGCGAGAGAATAACCCTTCCGGGAGAATTAGGCGCCCGCCCGCTCGGCCACCGTCTCGGGGCGGCAGTGAGGGGCTCCGGGGGGGGGCCCGGGGCGTGCTGGCGGGGCCCGGGGCGCCCGGAGGACGCGGGCTCCGGCCCATGGTGCCAGTCCGGCCGCCTGACCGCCCGGCGTGGCGCTCGCTCGCTCGCTCGGCCCGGCTCGCGCGCTGGGCTCGCGGCAGGCCTGGCGCCGCCCGCCCGCCCGCCCGCTCGGCCCGAGCCGGAGCCGAAGCCGGAGCCGGGGCCGGGGCCGGGGCCGGGGGCTCGGGCCGCCCGGCTGCCGACCGCGGCCTCTCCCTCCCCGAGCCGCGCTTACATCCCCGCCGGGCGCCGGCCTCCCTGCGCCGCCAGCCAGTACATGGTGTCCCCCGCGGGAGCCGAGGCCGGGGCGGCCGGACGGGGGGCCGGGAGGGGGGGGTGCCGCCGCCGCGGCTGCCGGGCCCGGAGCTGCTGCCGCCGCCGCCGCCGCCGCTGCCGCTGCCGCTGCCGCTGCTGCTGCTGCTGCTGCTGCCCGGGAGGCGGCTGGCGGCGGAGGCTCGGCTCCCAGTAGCCGCACATCCCACAATACACCGCTAAGGAGCCCGACCCGAGCGCTCACCCTCCTCCTCTTCCTCCTCCTCCTCCTCTTCCTCCTCCCCTCTCCTTCCTCGCCGCTTCCCCAGGCACTCTCCCGGCGGCGGCAGCTGCGCCGCCAAAGCCCCGGGCCCCAGCGGCCCCCCACCCCTCACTCGCGCGCTCCCACACTGCCTCCCCCCCTCCCCGGGGGAAGGCCTTTTAATTTATTTATTCTGCTGGGACTTAGGTGGGGGGCTTGGCTGGCGGGGGAGGGGGGTCTCCCCGGGCTCTACCTCCCGCGGCTGGGGCTACCCTCCGAGCCGCGGCCGCCGCGGCGTGCGCCTGGGGCCTCCAAAACTGTTTCCAAACTGCCAAGACCGGAGGTGGGCGCGTGGGGGCTCGGGGGAAAGGGCTGGGTTTTTTTTGGGGGGGTGTGATTGTGTGTTTAGACGCTGGCAACTGTGGGGGGAGACAAGACGACTCAAGACGAGTTGCAATCGAGGTATCTCTGCTCCGGCTTCCTCCTCGGCCCCGAGACCCCCTCCCCCTTGGAGCTGAGCTAGGGAGGGGAAACCAGGATTTTAACCAAATTAGCATTCACGTTCCTGGGAGGATGTAGCCCTCGCCTGGACCTGGGTGATAGAAGCTTTTTGCTCTGTTTTTATTTTTGGAGAGGAGCGCCCTGTAATTGTCCTAAACACATGCTTCTCCCCCCCCCTTCCTCCAGCCACCAGCAGAGGAGAGAGTCCCCCTTTTTTGCATTTATCTTTTCCTTCCCCTTTCTTTATTAAAGGTCCGGGAGTGGCGGCGGCCAATCAGCGCGCGGCTTCCATTTTGTGAGTTCAACTCCGAGGCTCCCGGGCTTCGCGGGGACGCATTTGCAGCCCCCTCTGCCTCTCCTCTTGGGCTGCCGAGGCGAAGGAGCCGCCTTGCTGGGGCTTCGTGGTGGTGTATTTCATATTGGGGCTCTTTTCGGGGTTTGTAATTTGGCCGTGGGTAGGTAATTGGCTGGAGCAGGGCGGCAGGGCGCGGCAGCCAATCAGCGCGCGGCTTCTATAGGGCTTGAGTTATTAGACGCTGATCTCAAAACATCGTTCATCAGACACCAAGGAGAGGCCAACAGATGAGGGGAGCCATTTTTCTGCAATGGAATTAAATGGCCAAGTGGGTTTTTCCTTTGTTGCAAATGGGGAATGTTTTTCCTTTGACTCCACCATCCAGTTCAGGACGCCTCAGTGTTGTGTTTAACATTTGTCAACAGGCTAAAGGACTCACAATTGGAAGAATGAAGAAGACTTTTTAAAAAGATCTGGATTTTTCCTTATGACTTGGAATCCATCTTTGTCTTGTATAACTAGGTCATAGCACACCATTAATGTCAGCAGTTAACAATTTTGAATTCCAAAAAACCTAAGTAAATGACATATTTAATTTTTTTCCTCTTTTTTTTTCTTGGGTGGGTGGGGGGAGCTTGGAGCTGTCTTAATCTGTATTCTCTTGACTGAACAATAAATTTTTAAATATATATAGTTTCCTCTATTAAACACTTAAACCTGGC
The DNA here is from genome assembly GCF_037043125.1 of Eumetopias jubatus. Taxonomy (NCBI): domain Eukaryota; kingdom Metazoa; phylum Chordata; class Mammalia; order Carnivora; family Otariidae; genus Eumetopias; species Eumetopias jubatus. The sequence continues at coordinate 86,389,190 of NW_028274822.1, read as the reverse complement.
CATCTTATTAACTCCTTCTGCTTTTTTTTTTTTTAACAAGGTAATGTTTTAAATGTATAGTTTTAGGACTAGCGAAATGGCAGCAACAAAAAATTGTAAGCAGTCGTTACTCTTTTTTAAGTTTTTAAAAACCTTTTACATTGTAAGTACCCAATCCATTCTGTCCTTACGCAGTGCAGTTTCTATGTTAATGTTGCTGAGATGTCCTTAATTTTCTGAACCTTCATCTGCATGTATGTCTTTGTTGCTCTTGTCTAATATAAGCCAGTTAAAATGCTTTTAGACGACTTTGCTTTTTATAAAGCTAAGGTTTTAGCTTTATGCTTTTGAAAATGTTTACAGCCATAAATGCTAGTCAGCTTTCTTCCCAGTAACGTACACTTTCTTTGAAAATCGATCTATTTGAAGAAAAACACTTCTGTTTTTCTCGTCTTGGTAGGGGAGTGGGTGAGGGAAAGGAAGACCTTCTCTTTGTGTACAGAGACTAAAGCCGTCACAGGAAACTAGATTAAAACTGGAAAACAAGTCCTAGCTGGTTCGAGCCAAACACCAACGTTAACTCGCGGGTATTTTCTATGGTGGTTGGGATGGCCGTGCGTCTTTTGCCTTTTGTTTGATTTGACCGTGTTTTCGCCTTTTGTCTCTTAATGACGATCACACCATTGCTATATCCAGAGCAGTAAACAGTCCTCAGCGAAGCCGCCTTTTGCCAACCCAACCCTGGAAAGTTTGCAGAAGTGGAAGGAGCAGAAAATGCCATGAGAGTGTAACTTACAAAAAGGTAACAACAGCAGGAAAGACACCACCATTCCCCCAATACTCCTAACTAAACAATCCCCCCAAAAGATATTTTTTACATAACACGTCCAAAACCTCCGCCCAACTTGATCTTCCAGACTCCATGGCACCGGGCTGAGCGGGTAAGTTAAAAAAAAAAAAAAAAAAAAGTGCCTTTTGCCCCTTCGAGGAAATCTTTTTTCGAGCAGGCCAAGGGCTGCAGATGTTTGGGAGCTGAGGGGAGAAGAAGGTTTCTGGAGCTTTATGTTTGGCAGCCGGATGGGGAGGGGTGGGGGGACGAGGAGGGCTCCTCAGGCCCTTCTGCCCCTTCTGCCCCGGAGGCGAGGGGAGGCTCTCCCCCAGCGAGCTCGGGCATCCATGGAGCTGCCTGCGCTCATTCCCCCTGGCTTTTCTAGGTCTGAGCCTTGCTGGGGAGGAAAAAATTTTAAGTGTTTTGGAGATTGGGGGGGGGGGGCCTCAAAAGACGAGGAAACCTCCCCGCTCGGCCTAGGAACTCTTTCTCTTTTGATTGTGGGGCTAGCACTCTGAAGCCGGCTTTTCGGGGGCTCCGGGGCGTGCCTGCGCTTCCTAAGCAAAAGAGGACAAAAGGCCGGCGTCCATGTTGGCACCATGACGCAGCATCTCTCCTGCCTGCCACCGAGCGGTGCCTGTTCTCCCGGCCGCGCTCGCTCCTCCCTCCCAAACACGAGTTTTATTTTCAGGTTCAGAGCGGGGCCGGGGCCGGGACCGGGGCCGGGACCGGGACCGGGACCGGGGAGCAGGAGGGCGGGCCGGGCTGTGGGTGACTAATGGCGGCCGCCCTCCTCCTCCTCCTCCTCCTCCTCCTCCTCCTCCGCTCTTGCCCGGTTGTCGTTGGGGGCCCGGGGCTGATGGCCGCCCCTCGCCGGGCCGGGCCCCGAGAGCCCGCAGGGCACAGCGCCCGAGGCCGGAGGGTGGTCGCGGATACTGTTGCGGAGGGCCGCGGGCCCGGGGGCGTCGCGCGCCGCGGCTCCCGCGCTCGCCTCCGCCGGGTGAGGCGGCCAGACGGGCGCCATTTCGCGCGCCGCCTGCGGCTCGGGCGGTGGCGGCTGCTGCGCGCCAGGCGGGAGGAGGGAGGGAGGGAGGCGGCGGAGCCGGGCGGGGGGCGGGGGGGAGGGGAGGCCGGCGCGCCGCCGCCCGCGTTCCAGGCCGCCGCCCGCGTGGACGCCCCTGGCCCGAGGAGGCCTCGACGACGAGCGCGGGCTCCGCAGCCGGTTCGGACCCCGCTCCCGACACGGGGGCCCCTGCGGGCACGAGGACGCCTCACTACTAGGCGGGGCCGCGGGAGCCAGTGGCAAAGGGCCACGGGGACGGTCGGGGCCTCGAGGCTCCCCCTGACTCCGACCGGGACCTCCCGAGGCGGGGGAAGCCTCCCTCCAGGCCCGGCCCTGACCCTAGTCGGATCCCCGCTGCCCCGCTGCCTACCCGGGCCTCGGCGCCCAAGTCTGGCTCTCCACGGCCGTGATAGCCGGGCCCGAAGGGTAGGGGGCCCCCTTTGTCCCCAGTTTGGGCTGGAGGCCCTCCGGGAGGCCACTGACGTTACTGATTTGGTCGTTCAGGGCACACCCTCCAACCCTGCGCTCTAGAGGCCGGGGGCGGCGAGGGGGGAGGCTTGCGGCCTGGGAAAGCTGAGCGGGCCTTCCCCGGGATCCCCCGAGGCGGAGGGCTCGAGGGTAAGCCCTCACATCTCCGGCCCTTTCTCAGGGAGGGGATGTGGACGGGGCGGGCCTTTGGAAATGCAGATGAGTCGCCTCCTGCTGCTAGTCGCCCGGGCTGAACCTTCGTGACTCAGCCGCACCCCCCCCATCCTTTCCAGAGTGAGGGCCGCCTGGGCGGATGGAAAAGGCGGGGGGGGGCTTTTGTGAGGCTCCCTCTCTTCCCTCAAGGGAACCCTGCCCGGTTTGTGGCTATCAACTCCCTAACAAACCCTCCGACTTTGCCCTGTCAGGCTCTTGGCTGGAGAAAGGGCGACCACCCGGTACCCCCAGAGTGAACCATCCTCCTTCGGACAGCGCGAGCAGGCCTAACTTCACTCTGATAATAAGGTAGGTGTGAGTCCTTTGCCAGCCTGCGAGGGAGATTTGGGGGGCTTGGGCCTGGGGCCCAGGGAGGGCGGGCACCCCAAACCCGCTAGGCTGGTTCTGCAGCCCCTCCCCCACACAGATGTGTGGGACTGTGTGTGTGAAATCGGCTCCCTGCTGGGCCTGCTGGGTCCATCCATCCCCGCCTGTCAGCTTCTGTTGTCAAGAGTTTGGGGCGTGCAATTCCATGCAGTGTTGAGACGCATAGAAGGTTGCACTTGCAAGTATTTCCCAGTTCTGTGTTTTGCGGTGGTGGTGGGGAGGGCCCTGGGTGCCTCTTCAGAAAGGTACCATCTGCTGCCAGGAAGCCGGGCCCTGCTCTGGCCCTCCCTTCCGGCCCTGAGTGGGGACATGTGGGTGACTATGAACTGGTATCTTCCCTCTGATGTCTAGCTGCTAGGGAGGTGGAGAACGCTACCAGAGAGCTGGGCCAGCTTCCTCTGAGAAAGAGGCTTTTTGACCCTTCGCCCCATTCCTGGGAATTCCACCATTCTCTGCAAACCCCCCCCCAAAAAAAATCCTGTTTCTACAATCAGACAGACTGGGATTTGAAACTTGGCTAGCTATTTACGTGCTGTGACTTTGCTTGAGCAGGCTTAGTCTCAGAGCCCCGTTGCCCCTGTGCAAAAATGGGCCTGGGTCAGTGATTCCCTGTCTTGAGCATGCTCTTTAGGACCGGCTCCAGGGCCCAGGTTTTGATTCAGTAGATGGGGACGGAGAACTTGGATTTCTAACTAGTTCCCAGGTGATGCTGATGGCTGCAATCCGAGGACACACTTTGAGAACCTTTGGGCTGGGTAACACCTGGAGGTTTTGTGAGGGGGACAGGAGCGAGTGCACTTGAAACCCCAAGCTCAGCGCCTGATAGAGGCGTTAGCTTCCGAGTAATGGCAATGCTCTCCTTACTCTCCTGACACAAGCTGACTGCTCATGGCTTCCTCCTGTCTGGCTCCAGGAAGCGCCACAGCTGGAGGTGGTGTGGCCCTTGATCTCTGATCCCTCCCCCATGTGATCTCTAGTTAGGGATTACTTTGATGAACCATTTGGGTCCAGGTGCCACTGATCTGCACCACTACCCCATTTGGACTGAGGTTTGGCTTCCTTGTGGGATGAGCCCTGCCTACTTTTACCCCACTCCTCAGTGTGAGGGCTAAACTGAAGTTTGGGGGAGCCGGAAGGGCTAGACCTGCAGGTTTGGTTGAGAGCCATCTTGACGCTTAATCAAGGGAGGCTCTAAGTCTGGTGGCTGTGCTGGTGACCTTGGGTGAGTCTCCAGTGTGAAACGATAATAAAGACGCAGGCTGGAAACCGGAGTGGGAGGATTAAGTGTGATTAAGGGGGCTCGGCCTCACGTTCAGGCTTCACACTAGTTGGCCTCCATTCCCATGTGGCTGCAGGGAGTGGGGGTTGGGCTGTCTGTGAGCTCCTCCCCCACCAACCCACCCCAGAGGCACGTGGCAAAGCTTCAGGGCAAAGGGGAAGACTGACTTTCCGTAGGCAGGGAGCCAGCCCCAATTTTCTTCCTGTGTGGTTTGAGTCGGAATGGTGGCCTGCCCCCAGCTGTTCCATGAGTGGGTCATGATCTGGGGTCCCAGAGAGTAGAAGTGACTCACCCAAGGTCACGAGGCCACCACTGGCAGCCAGGATGGGTTCCAGGTGTCTTGACTTGCAGCCCATCGCCTGTGTCCATGGCACCCCCCACCCCAGCTGTCTGGGTTATTTTGGGCTTCCTCCCGTGCCAGGCATCACTGCCAGGAAGCTGGGAAAGCTGTCTGGTTGAAAGTAACCAGCGTGGTGCTCTTGGCTCCTTTTGGCCCCCTTCCCTTGGCCCCGTGAGGGTCTACAGCCCCACTAAGCTGGGTTTGGTCCATCTTTTGCTGGTGGGGGAAGGAGGTTCCCTCTGCTGCACCTGGCACCAGACCCTCTTCCCTCTGGGGGCGGGGGGGACGCTTTGTAAAAGTTGATGAGGCTCATGTTCTTCATATCCCGTGCGCGTCTTCCTTCCACTCTGGCCCGGAATCAAGATTTCAAGTTCGGTGCTGCTATTGAATTGCTCTTTCAACCCCCTTGATCCTCAGGTGACTGACTTGCTGCCTGAGGGTGTCTGCCATCCCTTTAGATAGACTCCTTAGGGCTCCTGGAGACAGGGGTCTTTATGTCCCACAGGCATCGGATAGTTAAGTAATTGATTTAAACCCCCCCTCCCCCCCAGCCACTGCCTGGAGGGCTAGAGCCAGGTCCTCCACTCCCGCCCTCGGAACAATTAGGGAGCAATTAGGTGCGAACCTGTGGTCTGGATGTGATTTTTGGGAGGGAGAGGTGTCCCGGTGACCTGTAAGGGTCATACCCCCTCCCCACTTCCCTCTCTTCTTTACCTCTTTCACCTTTCTTTGTCCCCCCACCGCACCCCCATCGCCCCCCCCGGGGGGGGGCAGGGAGGGGCGCAGCAGCTTGTCTGTCCTCCGGCTGTGGTTCCTCCTGGCTCAGAGGTTGGCCCCGCCCCCCGGTCGCCCCGCGAGCTCAGGGCGGGGCTGCTCCTGGCGCCAATCCGGTGGGGCCAGCCTGGAGAGGGCCACGCCAGCGGAAGGGCGGCCCAAGGCTGGGAGGTGGCTGGACCTGCCTAGCTACTGGACACCAGGGTCCCGCCTCTTCCGGCTCATCCACCGGGAGCCCCAGCCTGGAATACGACCTTTTGGACCCTCTGGGTGGAGACTGCCTCTGCCTGGACTGTGGCAAGAGGCACCCCGCCATCTTGGAGGCCGCCTGGGTCCAGCGCTGTCTCCAGCTGGCCATGACCTCAGCAAGTCCCCGCCCCTCTGGGAGCTGAGGTCTCCGCATGTGAACCAGGAGGAAGGAGGTGGAGGATGACCTTTTGAGCCGTCTCTGAGTCTGGCTTTGTGAGGGGAGCTTTTTGTGTTTCAGCATGACCTCCCCACCAGCACCACCAGGTACTGAGCCCTGGAGAGAGTCCTTGACTCCCCGGCCAACCCCGGCCACCTCCCATCTCTGGTACCTCAAAGAATATCTCAGTGTCTTCTGTCTCATCTGGGGTGGATGACCGGTCCCTCAGGTGTGAGGTGACCGCTTAGGATGTTCTCATGTACCAGGGAAGTATAAGCTGGAAGAATTGTCGTTAACTTCCTTACCTATGCTGGGCAGACCTTGCTCTGAAAAGACAGAAGTGGATCTGGCCCTTACTTCTCTCCTGGTCTCAGTTGGCCTTACTGTAGCACTGGCCGAATGAATTCCCCCCACAAATGCTACCTGGCCTCCCCGAGGCTTCTGTGTCCAACAGCTCTATGTTAAGATCCAATTTAAAGAATCTTTCTTGCTTTCCTAAACCTCTCCAGGAATTCCTGGTGAATAGAAGGTGAATGACTTGCGTCCTCAGAACATCTGACAGGTAAGGGAGCACGTTCTCCCCAGGCGTGTGGGCAGACCCAGCTCCTCAGCTGGCCTGCCCTGGCCCAGCTGCCTCTGAGGAAGCTCTCAGCAGCTGGCCTGGCTCCTGGGTATTTTTAGGTACAGATCCAGCCTCTTCACCACTGGAGCTGAGTCCAAATCAAACACACTCCAGGCCGGGTCAGGCTGGGGTTCTGCCAGCCTCTTGGTCAGGCGTGGGTGGGTGGGCAGGCCGGCTGGGGCCAGTGTCAGCTGTTCTGCCCGGATGCAGGCAGGGCTGGGAAGCCTCTCCTTTCCTCCCCTCCCCCGCCTCAGTTTTGTGGAAGCCATTTGTTCTGTCTTAAGTTGGGGTCAGAGTCCTGTTTCTCAGGTGGAGAAAATGGAAACTTGAGGTCCAGGATTTTGAGGAAAGTCAGGAGATGTGGTGAACCCCAAGGTGACAGTTTGCTAAGAGTGCGGTGACGCTCCTAACTGAATTCTCCCCCCGGCCCCTCCTCCTCTTGCCTTCCAGTTCCCCCCCCCCCCGCCCCCGAGCTTTAGGGGTCCCTGATTCAGGGTCGGGCCTGGGGCTGGCTGTGAAGGTAAGCAGGCGGCCCCTCACTCAGAGGCCTGTCCGTCCTGCCTCTCCTGCCAGCCTCAGGCTGCCACTGTGGAAACCTGACCCCAGCCCTGCCTCACCAGCCAGTCAGTTCCTCTTGGGTCACCAGAGAGAGAGCTTGAGGGCCCGGCTTTGGCTGGGCGCTTCTTTTCAGGAGCTTTCTGTCCAGACACCCCTCTTGAGCCTGGCAGCAAGGCCGCCCTCCCTGATCTAACCCCAGTTACCTTGACAACCATCTTTGGTCTTCGCCGCCCAGGCGCTGTGGAACCTGATGGGGTTTTCCTGCCACCATGCCTTTGCCCAGGGTGCCCATCCTGCTTCCCCTGGTCTGCCCTCCCAGCACTGCCTGGCTGAGGCTCAACCTTCCCTGGACCCTACAGAGGTTCTTGTCTCTCTAACTGTTCACATCTCCCAGACTCCTTCAGACTGCTTCCCCAAGACAGCGCCTTGCAGGCAGGAGCACAGTTGCCTCTCAATAAACTTGTGTTGCAAAAAAGGAATGAATGAGTTGCTGTAAATTTGTTGGGGGGGGGTGGTGCTTGACCCAGCGGGTGGCCTTCCCACCCAATGCCCGGTCATAGGACTCACTTAACCTGGAGCTGGGCCTTACCTGCTTTTCCCAGCTCTGGGCTCTTATTTGTAAGCTTCCACGAGCGGTCGCTGCTGCCCTCTGGTGGTCAGACCCTGCCTTGCATTCGCGGAAAACCTACCCGGCGTTTATGGAATTGCCAGGTTGGCAATTTCCTCCGTGAAGTAAAGTTTACCTGGTCTTTGCTGAGAACTTGAAAATTGAAAATCTTCCCGGGGGATTGCGGGGAGGGGGGTGCGGGTGGCTAGAAGATCCTGAGTTCTTCCAAACCCTCTCTGAGGAAACTACCAGGCCCTACCCCAGCTCGTAGGACCCGTGTCTCACTTGCGCATGCCTCAGTCAGTACCTGCCGGCCGCACACCGGCTCCAGGGGTCCCCCGCCTCTCCTGACCACTGGCCTGGATTGTGCAACGGACCGTGGGCCCAGGGTCGCGGGGAGGGACGGAATGGGGGGCAGAGGTGATCTCAGCCAGCAGCCGCGATAGTACCTGTACATTGTGCTCAATAAATAGCTGTTTTGATCAGAGAAGTGGGAGGGTTGGTGAGAATCCTTGGGATGAAGATAACGTGGCTGCTGGCTGGAGAGAGCTTAATCAAATTTCAGGGTGGGGTGGGTGTTCTCAGGGGGCCCAGCTTATCTCAACTAGATCTGCCCTGGCTTTCCCCATCCCTTCCTCGACGGTGTTTTTCCTCGGTTCACGCCTCTGGCCCCCTGCTAGAAAGAGACTTCCGCCCGCGTGGTTTGGGGCCAACCCCCAAAGGATATTGTTCCGAAGTCGTTCACCTGCTCTCCAAGCTGCCCGCCCCAAGGCGATTGCCCGCCAGAGGGCGCCAGACGTCCACCTTGCGCTCTTGGGGAGGTTGGGGTGGGTAGGTGAGGGAAACCGCTATTCCCCACCCCCAATCCGCACCCACACTGGCGCCCGTAGGGCTGGGCTAGGTGGGCAGACACGCCCCCCGTGCCAGCATCTTCCCCGGCACTACCAACCTACCTCGTGGGGAAACAGGTCGGAAGCCGACTTGCCCCAGGACACACAGCTGAGGCGGGGTACAGACAAGGGCCTTTTCCCAGAGCCTGAGACCACGGCTCCTGGACCCCTGGTGCTGGGGCAAAGATCCGCCAATCAAAGGGTCCCTGTCCGATGGGGGGGGGGGAGGCCGAGCCGGCCAATCAGAGGGTCCCTGCCAGAAGGCGGAGCCTGCCAATCAGGGGTGTCCGGCGAGGAACGGCGGAAACGAAACGATCGAATCTTGTCGATGGGGGGCGCGCCTTGACGTGCAGGGGAGGGAGTGGGAGCGGCGCTACAGGCCGAGTACCCCCGTTCCTCAGTTGCCTCAGTTTCCCTGGGAATGAAAGGTGGACGCCCCGAGCGGGGACCCTAACAAAGGAAAACTGAGCCTGGGAGGTGAGCCCGGGTGGCTGCCTGGCGGAGGCAATGCGGGCACATAGTGGGCGGGGTTTATTTCGCCCCGCCCCCTGGATCCCGCCCCCACCCCGGATCGTTCAGCCCCAGAGGTCCGCCCGGCGCGCGGTTGCCAGTGCTGGCTGCTCACAGCCATGGATGCCCCCGGGGCCCCGGGCCCGGGCCCGGGCAGGAAGGAGCTGAAGATCGTGATCGTGGGTGACGGCGGCTGCGGCAAGACGTCACTGCTTATGGTGTACAGCCAGGGCTCCTTCCCTGAGGTGAGGCCCGCCGGGGGGTTGGTGGGGGTTAGACTGCGGGGCAAACGGGCTTGGGACCACCGGGGGCGACGGATTGCCTTCAGCCTGCACCTTGAGCCTGGGGGTCCTGCGCGTGGAGAGGCAGCCGCCACCCGGGGCGCCCCCTCGGGAATTCCAGAGCCCAGCGAGGTGAGGGGAGCTGAGCTGGATGGGGTGAAGGGGGCGGCACAGCTGGACCCTGGGCCCCCGTCGCACCCCTTAAGAACCAGCCGACCCCTTCTCCGACAGGACTACGCCCCATCTGTGTTCGAGAAATACACGGCCAGCGTGACTGTGGGCAGCAAGGAGGTGACCCTGAACCTATACGATACCGCCGGTGAGTGCGCCTGCGCACCGAGGGTCCCTGGTGCCCGAAGGGTTCCCCCCCCCCCCCCCCGCCGCCCGGTCATCCCCCTCCGGGCGTCCCCGCCCACCAGCCCCTGTGGGGCCCTGACCTCCCAGCACTCCTGAAGGCCTTGGAGGGGTTCTGGCAGGGTGGCCCTGGAGGCTCAGAGGGTCTCGGTCGCCCCATCTTTGAAAGGAGGGTACTTGAATGAGGTGAACTCCTCGGCCTCTTAATGTGCTAAGAACCCACGGCTTCGTTCCTCTCCTGAGGTTCTAGAAAACCGTGGGCATCGCTTCTGCTTCCCATGGTTCCAGGATTTCGTGTGTTGCATGCTGTGGTCTCTTAAGATTCTGTGGGCTGCAGATTTGGGTCCCCTGGTGCTAGGATTCTGTGGGCTGAATTTCTGGGTCCTGTGGTTCTAGAATACTCCGGGCTACAGATCAGAGCCTGTGACTCCGGGATTTTGTGGTTGACGATCCTGAGGCTCCGGGGTCCTGTGGACAGAAATTCTGAGTTCCACACTTCTGGGATTCCATCGGCTACAGTACATGGTTCTGGAATTCTGTGGTCTTCAGTTTTGAGCCTGTAGTTCTAGGATTCGGGCTACATTTCTGTGTCTCCCTGGTTCCCTGGGGATAAACCAAGCACTGAGGAAGGAACAGAGCTCTAAGTCCAGAATAAGGTTCTCTTGGCCACCTGCAGCTCCTAATGCAAGTGGATTTATGCTAATCGGGTCAGTTATCAGAGTCCCCGTTGCAGCGCGGGGGGGGGGGGGGGGGCCGGTGCGCCAGGCGTCTGCCCTCAGGGAGCTTCCATCCTGCACTCAATCCCCTTCGGGGCTGAACCAACACTGGGGGACAAAGGTCAGGACCTCACCCAACCTCTCTGACTCAGGGTTTAGTGACCTGTGTGGAACCACGTCACCAGGTGCCCTGTCCACTGCCAGCCAAGCCTTGTCCATGTGAGGGGAAGTCTCCACTGGCCTTGGATGGAGCCAAAAGCCAGACTGCCCCACCCCCAGGCGGTGAGGAGCATCTCTCACTCCACCCTGGAGGGAATCAGAAAAGGGATCGTCCCCAGACTCCTCCTCCGTTCCTGACTTCAGCAGCCTTTACTGTATGGTGGGACCCACCCTACAGTGGCTTCTAAGGACCCCCCCCTTGTTGAATGAGGGCCCCAAACCGCTGCCCCTTGAACAGGGCCCTGCTTCCAGTCCTGTGAACTGAGAAAGCCAAAGGTTGCTGAGAAATTCCCCAGGGGTGTAGCCATAAGAGCAGTAAAACTTAAGTGTGTCTGGGATACTTTTAGTTTCACATACTTCCTGTCGGGGACCCAGGGAGGGGCAGGCCCATCAGCCCCACTTTGTGGGTGACGTGCTGGTGAGGCAGGGAGAGTTCACAGGATGGTTTTCACCCTCCTCCGTCCTCTGGGACCTCAGGGCCTCTCCTGTCAGATCCCTAGGGTTCACTGTTCATGGAAGCCTCCCCCATCAGACCCAGCACAGGGACCATTTCTGGCCTCGGTGGCCTCGGCCAGAGAAAGATGCTCAAAGAACATGTTAGGGCAGATTGTGGTGTGGAGGTTCCGGAAGGTTTCCATTTGGTGTAAGAAGAATTTGTGCTCACAGCTGCTGCAGGAGGAATTGGAGGGGCTCCAGGCCCAGTCTTCAGAGGCACGGGGACACCGCAGCGATGATGATCTTCCTGCCCCATGCTTTGGAATCAGACCTGGGCTTAGATGCTGGCTCCCTGGCTATGTGTCATCTGGGCCTCAGTTTCCTCATCAGTAATCAGGGCTAACTAAGTCTCGAGGATTATACTAGACCCATGTGATGTGTAACACAGGGGTCGGCTGTGGGGAAGGGCTAAGTGTTGTCATGATTTTTTAAGGCCACCACCCCCAACCCCCGCCCGGCCATTCAGGCTCAGACCCAAGCCCAACCTGTTCTGAATCGAAGGCCTACAGAGCTCCGAGCTGCCTCCCCCGACCCTCCCCAAAGGACTCTGGCAAGCCGCAGAGAAACAGAGCTGGGGGTTGAACGACTCCGTGGAGTCCTAGGGAAGTCGACAGGCTTCACGGTCAGCAGGACAGCCCAAGGAGAAATACTCAGGGAGAAAGAAACGTGGCCGCTCCTTCCGGGGTGTCCCGCTGTGACCCAGGAAGCCCTGTCTCAAGGACCGTGAAGGAGAGACTGGGTCATTCCTCTACCATATGCCAGCACCCAGCACGGTGCCTGAGGAATGAATGCAGAAGAGATTTGGAGGCAGAGGTGCTCCTGGAGAATGATAAAGGCAGTGAAACTGTCTCTACCCATGGCGGATGGAGATAAAAAATCAGTGGCAAAAAAGGAGGGCCAGGGGACCAACTAGAGGAAGAGACTAAGGGGGTGAGGGGAGTGGCTGAGCTGGAGACGAGTCTCATAAAGGTTGTTGTAGAAGGTTCTGGAACCTGCTGAGCTAGACCCCATGGTGGGGGATGGTGGTGCAGAGTGGCATCTTTCCAGCCAACCGCCAGTTACCAGAGCTATGGGACAGGGGTGGCCCCTGGGAGACCAGTCTGGCTGCTTGTCTCCATCCTGCAGAAGCAGATACAGATGCCACAGCAGTGGGAGGCTGGGTGGAGGGGTGACAGAGCTCTCCCTGCTGACAGGTGAAGGGGAGGCAGACACAGTGAGCACTTTGCCCTAGCAGCCTTGCCTGCTGTGGGCCCTGACACCCTCAGAGGCAGGAAGCTGTGGTGCAGTCTCAAGTTTCCTGGGCAGAGGGGAGGTGGAGGTAAGGTGGGTTGTTAAGACACCAACTAGAGATGGAGCTCTCCGGGCCTTGGGGTGGGGTCCAGGGGTGGGGCGTCACAGGGCCACCTCTGGCCCAGGAGGTAGGGAGCTGTGATCCCCTTCCCAGCCTGAGATGGGAACAATAGGAACAGTGGGTGGGTGGGGGGCAAAGGAGTTGCTGAGACAGGGAATCAGGGAGCAGGGATGTCTTAAGAGCCAGAAGCCCTGGGGGCTTGAAGAGCTGAAGCTGCGGGCCATGCAGAACGTGGGCTCCAGGCTGGGGCTGCCCCAGCCGCTCCCGCCTCTGGGGAGGAAACGCAGGTGGGCGGACCCCAATAGCAGTAAGTGGGTTCCTCTTCTGGCAGCTTCCCCTTCTCATGTGGCCTGCGCCCCTCCCCTGACCAACGCCCTGGCTGGAGCTGGGAACCACCTGCTCTCTCTGTGGCCAGCAGATATGGGGATCACTGTGGCCCAGTGACACCCTCTTCTCAGCCTAGCTCCAGGCCTTAGAGACCCCTGCCCCTGGAAAGTGACTGACACAACAAAGCTCCTTCCCACAAAGGAAATAACCCTTGTGCTAAGTGAGAGAGAGCCTCACTTCCTCCCCGCCCCACAGCCCCACCAGCTTCAGGAAAATGGGCCACTTCAAGGGGAGCTGTGGCCCAGAAGATCTTTCCTTGCTAGAAACAAACGCATCCCTTTGCACGTAACTCCGTGCAAGCCCATCTGCAAAGGCCAGAGTAGGACCCCAGAGTGCCACTGGACAGGTGACTTGGCCCCTTTTAAGTCTTGGCATCAGTGTGGGTAAATGGGGAGGGTAATACTATCACCTTGTGCCTGGGGGGCCCCCTAAAGCTTGTGGGTCTGAAGATCTGGGGTTAGATCCCCGCCCAGGCCCCCAGGCCCTGGAAGTTTCTGTCTTAATAGTAACCCTAGTAACAGTCCTTCACCTTTGTTCGGCACTGCTTAGCCTACAAGTCCTTTACTTCCAGTATCAGAGACAGGGCTCTCGCCGCCTCTGCCAGACAAGGAAACTGAGGTCCAGAGAGGGAAGGCACCCAGGTCACAGAACGTGAGTCTGAGTGTAGCCTGTTTCTCCTGACTCCTACAGGAGAGGCGTCCAGGACCCTCCACGTCTCCCAAGGGGACATGAGGTCAACATGTTCATCATTTGCAGGCCTGGTCCCCACGTGGAGGTCCACACTGAATCTTGGGAAAAGTTGAGCCAGGCACAGTCAAGTCAGGAAGGCAGCCTGGAGGAGAGAGCTAGGATCTGGGCTGGCTGCCCATTCCCTCCCAGAGCCCCCCCGCTCTCTCTCTTGAGATACCTGTGTTGGCAGCCTCTTGGTCAGGCCTGGGGCTGTAGGGCCCCTACCCTCTGGAGTGGACTGAGATAGAGGCACCCCCAGTAGTCTTACCTTGGTCCTCTCTCTTTTACAGAGCGTCCCCTTAGCTGTGTGACCTTAAGGCGACTCACTTCACCTTTCTGTGCATCAGTTTCTGCATCTGTAAAATGGGGATGACAAGAGCCCTGCCTTGTTAGCATCGTAATGAGGAATGACGGGTTAGTGCAGGCAACGGGCTTCAAGTGAAGCCATGAGCGAGCATAATGAGCCTTCATAACGAGGGAGCCTATTGCCGACACGTGTTGTTGATATTCACTCTTTTTCGTATCGTTATCAAGGCTCACCTGCTTCTCACATACCCATTTCACAGGTGAGGAAACCATTTGTAAGGCAACAAGGTCCAGAGGTTGATTCCCAGCTGGGAAGTCCAGGAAAGGCTTCCTGAGAGAATTTTTGGCAATTTTAGAGTGGCATGGCAGACACTGACCTTGGAGCTGACTGAGTTGGCTGCTCCAGCTCACAGGGAACCTGTCTATGACCTTGGAAAAGGCCCCTCTCAGCCACATGGGCTCCTTACAGGAAGAACTTTCTCGGCCTAGCGTACCTCCCAGGGTGGCTGCTTCAGTGAACCCAGGTGACCGAAGTGAAATGCTCTTGCTGAAAGCCAGAAAGGTTATCACTAGCCCATATTCACACACTCACGTGTTTGTTCGTTCATTCACCCAACAGTTACTGAGCTCGCCTGTGTCCCAGGGGCTATAACTGTCCTCAGGGGCTTCTCTGCTCATGGGGCAGACAAAACCAAACCAAAACCCAGCAGCAGGGAGTGACACGTACTCAGAAGAATAATAGAGCTATGGTCGGGCGTGGGGCAGTAGTCAGGGAAGCTCTCCCGGAGGAGGTGACGTTTCTGCAGAGACCTGAAGGAAAGGAGGGAGCAAGGCATGCTGCTACCTGGGCAAGAACCTTTCGAAGAGGGACGAGGGACGGGCAAGGGCAGAGGCCGCGGGGGAGGGGGGCTCAGTCTGACTTCCTCCTTGCAGCCAGCGCACTGAAATCCTCCCCAGCCGGAGTTGCTAAACTCCCTGGCCCCGCGCAGCCCTGCTCTCTGCTGCATCTGACGAGAGCGGAACGGCTTCGGGCAGCAAGCAGCCAGGCCTGACTGGACGCCTGCCAGGCGCCAGGGATGATTTTAAAGGACAGATGTGGTCCCTGCGCTCAGGGCGCTGACAGGCCCCAGGGAGACAGGCCCAGGTTGTGGACACCCGGGGCGGGGGGCAGATGCTGCGTGGTGAGGGAAGGCCTCTCCGAGGAGCCCGCCGGTCAGGATGAGGGAAGCCGACAGAGCACAGGAGGCCCATTTTACAGCTACTTGTCCACTCCCGCCAGATTTCTAATGGGGAATAGACATGCACATTGTACCAGAAGTAGGAGCTTCATCATTACATCGTAGGGGCCCAGAACCTACGTTGGCACAATGCAAAGCAAAACAGCGTTGCTGGCTATCAGCAGGAGGAGTGCTCGGCCAGGACCCTGCTGGACTGGGGTCGGGCCCTGGCTGGGCGACTGCGGCAGTGACCTCGGGCAAGTCACTTCTCGGAAGCTCAGTTTCTGTGTAAATGGAAATATTCTTCACTTCCTGTCTAGCCCATCAGGTGATGGCTGCAAGGATTTCTTAACGGTTCATAGGCAGAAGCGCTCTAAAAAGCGTATAAAGCATAAAGTGGTGTTATTGTGAGGAGGTAGAGAGAAGACAGTTATCCTGAAAAGGGAAATAATGTGGACATTCAGTTTGAATGTTTTAAAGTAAAATGCTAAGAAGAAAATGGGGGCGGTGAGTAGGGAAGGCATTCCAGGTTGCGGGGGGACAGCAAGTACAAAGGTTCTGGGGCACAAGAGCTTGGTGGGTTTGAGAAACAGCAGGGGTCGGGGGGCTTGGTGGGGGAAAGGTCAGGTCTGTGGGTGCCAGGTCCTGTGGACCCTTGGGAGATGTTTGGATTTTATACAAAGGGCAATAGGGAGCTATTGAAAGTATTCTTCGTTGGAGGGAGAGAGGCAGGATCTTCCTTATGTCTTAGATCCAGCCAGCTGCCAGGTGGAGAATGGATTGTTGAGGGGCAGCAGCAGATCATGGGAGACCAGCGGTGCCTTGGACGGGGATGGTGCCATGCTGTCCAGTAGAACTTTCTACAGCGATGGGATGTCCTGCACCCGCGCTGCCCGTCCCGGGAGCCACTGGCCCTGTGTGGCAATTAATCACTTGAAATGTAGCTGGTGCAATGGAGAACCTGAATTTTTAATGTTAATTAATTTAAATAGCCGCATGGGGCTAGCAGCTACCCCATTGGACAGCACGTCTAGAAAGACGTGGACCAAGATTAGGAGAGGGGACAGTTTGGAGGAGCTGGGCTGGAGCAGCATCCTGGGTGGGTTTCCCAGCAGTTACAAGGACTTCTCCAGCTTGGTGATGAGGGCAGAAGAGTCTGAGTCGGCCGGTCCCTGACAGTCCCTCACTCCGTCCACAGTGTTGGGGGGACTCTGGCTGAATGGCAGCATGGAGTCCTCCTGGCCCAGCCTCTGTCCTAGCTGTGAGTCTCGGTCACACTGCACACCGCAGGAGTCCTGGATTGAGGGACAGCCAGGGGGAAGGCGGAGCGTGGCAGTGTCCCTGGCAGCAGCTGGGGGCCAGGAGGACGAGATTGTGGCCTGTCCTTGCTCAATGGAGAGGCCAGCTTTGGCAGGGAGGGAGGAGGGCAGGCTGGCACCACCCAGGCGCCCCCAGGGTGGGGGGAGGGGCCGGGGACTCCTGGGCCTCTGTGTTCCAAGTCCTGGAAGAAAGTCACCTTTCTGCCTTTGCAGAGGTGGCTGGAGAGCTGCCAGGGAGCCCAGAAGGCTCTCAGTTCTCACTGGGGGAGTTTTTAAATAATACTAGGGCATACCCGTGACTCAGGGCAGGGCATCATCCTGGGCCTGCTTCTGGACCGGGGCAGAACGACCACAGGACATCACCGCTGAGATCTGAGTGCAGCCCGTGGGTTGGGTTAGAGCCCGGCGCCCGTGGTGGTTGCTCCAGCTTGCTAGTTCTACAGGAGGTGATAGGACACGCCTGTTCTTAGAAATCCGCAAGGACTCTGCTGGGGTGAAGCTGCAGAATGTACGCAATGACTCTCGCCTGCTCAAGGGTTTTTACGTGTACAAAAGGCAAGTGGGGCAACATGTAAATACTCAGGAATCTGAGGGAGTTCTTGGCACCCTTTTTGCAACTTTTCTTTAAGTTTGAAATTGTCAGTTAAAAAAATTACTAAAAAGCATTAAAAAACCACACCCAGCCTTGGTGTCTGATTCAGTCGGTGCATGCAGAGGAGGGCCAAGCACCAGCCGACTCCCCAGGTGAGCCTGACAGCAGCTGTGCCCAGCCACCCAGCACTCTCCTCCTGGGGTGTGCCAGAAGGGCAGGAGGAATTCAACCCAAGGCCCCGCCTCTCGGCCTGGGGGGGTCCCCTCCCAGATCCTGCAGTGGCCTGGTCCCACCCAGCCCCCCCAACCTTCTTCCCGGAGGGGAGTTGATTTGGCGGGCGGGGCGGGGCGGTGGGTGGGCGGCGGGCAGCGCGGTAATTGCCATGGACATAATTGCTAGCAGGTTCTCCAGCTTCTCCTGATTACCCTGTAATCAGACCCGGTTCTGAGCACCGCATGGGTTTTATCTCCTGGAACCTTTGCTACTGTGGGCTGCCACGTCTGTTTTACAGATGAGCAAACCGAGGCCTTGGAGACAGAGCCCAGACAGGGGACTCAGGTGGACAAGGAGGTGGTGCCTCCCTGACCCCTACCTCCTCTCCCATTTCAGGGCAGGAAGATTATGACCGGCTGCGGCCCCTGTCCTACCAGAACACCCACCTCGTGCTCATCTGCTATGACGTCATGAACCCCACCAGCTATGACAACGTCCTCATCAAGGTGAGGCCCGTGACCCAGCCAGCCTGCCTCAGGGGTGGGGCCCACGGATCTGGCCTCAGCCCTGACTCCTGCCCTCTCCCTCCGCAGTGGTTCCCTGAGGTCACACATTTCTGCCGTGGGACCCCCACGGTGCTCATTGGCTGCAAGACAGACCTGCGCAAAGACAAGGAGCAGCTTCGGAAGCTCCGGGCCGCCCAGCTGGAGCCCATCACCTACATGCAGGTCAGGAAGGGGTCTCCGCTCTCCCCCCTCCCTCTGCTTCCCTACCTCATTTCATCCTTATAACCCGGAGGTGCGGACTGTTCGCATCCTCTGTTTTACGGGAGGAACCTGAGGAACCTGAGCCCCGGAGGGGTGAAGAGGTTGAGAGTCATACAGCTGACGTGCAGCGTAGCCAGGATACTGCCCCGTCTGCCCCAGGGTACTGGAGGGGCAGGCCTTGTTCGAGAGCAGGGATCCCCTACCCGTGAGAGTCCTGGGCAAAACCAAACCCCGCGGCTTTTCTGGGCGAGGCATGGGACGGGACAATAAAAGGAACACAAAGGAAAACTAGTAAGAAAGTTTAATAAAAAGGAAGAAGCATTAATAAAAGTAAATTTTAGAAGTAGAGCTAGTTTTTACTGTCCTCGCCAGTTCCATTGCCTAAATGGGGCCTGAGGTGGGAGGGAGGGCAGGGTAGAGGCAGGATGGGGCTTCTCTCCAACCGCCACCGCTGGAGCCCCTGGGCCGCACCACAGGCCCTTCTGTTCCATCCACACACACTGCTGGGGGCTGGGCCTGGGATGGGGGGAAGGGGGCTCCTCACCAAGACCACCCTCCCTTCGGAGAGCCCCCAAAGCCAGCTCCAAGTTCCCAAATCCATAGGGGGGTGTCAGGAGGTGCCCCATGCTCCAGGCCCCTCATCTAATGCCGGCCCCTCCCCGCTCCCCAGGGCCAGAGTGCCTGCGAACAGATCCAAGCCGCCCTCTACCTGGAATGTTCTGCCAAGTTTCGGGAGAACGTGGAGGATGTCTTCCGAGCGGCAGCCAAGGTTGCCCTCAGTGCTCTGAAGAAAGCACAGCGGCAGAAACGCCCGTTGTGTTTGCTGCTCTGACCCCTCCGGGCAGGGCACACAGCCCTCATGCAAGACTGACAGGGCCCAGGCTGCCAGGCCCGGACTGCACCCCGAGATCCTGCTCCGTCCCCAGCTTCCCAGCGGCACTTTGAGTTGGGTGTCTCCCTGTGTCTGGAGCCTGTGGCTAGACTCTTAGAACATTCTGGAGATCTCTCCTTCCCCAGCTGGGGCTCTGACCCTGAGCTCACCTCCGGGTTCCCCCGGGAGCTGGGCCTGCATGGAGGGGGGTGAGGGTGCTGGACTCAGTCTCTCTGTACCCTAGAAGCAGCATTTGTCCCTAGGACTCGGGAGTACACAGCCTCCCCCCAGCCATGTGTGTTCCCCCTTTGCACACCCGATAGGTCCTGAAAGCCTGTGCTTGAAACAAACAACTACATCTGGTACATGGATAAATGTGGATTTGTCAGCGCTCCACACGGCCCCCCTCAAGCCCGCTACTCCGCGTCACCCGCCTCCCTGGGCTCGAGATAGGCACGGCTGCATCCTCCAGCTTCTGGCTTCCTTCCTCCAGGAACACGGGGGCCACAATGGGACGGGGACTTATCGGGACAGCACACACACCAGCCCCGGACTTGGGGGCTGGCACCGGCCCCCACCCCTCACCCCCAGAGGACTTCAGACTCCGCCTTTGGCTGGGCTGCCATCTTTCCAGAGCTGGGTGCACATGCCCAAGGGGGAGTAGAGACTCAAGAAGCAGAAAGTACCCTGGACCACCCATCGAGCCCCCTGCCCAGGGGCTCCTCACCTGCAACCCCCCACTGCCGGAAAACTCAAGACAGAAAGTGACATCAGCCCCAAATGATCATGGGCAAGTCCCTTCTCTCTACAGACTGTTGCCTTATCTGCAAAAGGACAGCACTGACTCATTTTAATAGTCATCACGCTCCCTCCGGTCCCTCACAGCCCCCGCTTCTGCCAAGCTGAGACTATCCTGGCTTCCTACGAGAACACGCAACCCCCAGCTGCAGATTCACTGAACCTTCTGGAAGGTCGGGCCAGGAGTTTTTAAACAAGTGCTTCAGGTGATGCCACTGCCCCGGAGATTGAGAGCTGCTTGCTTCCTGAGTGAGCTACAAGTCAGTGTTACTGAACCTGAGATAATAGCTTGAGGTGGCTCCTGCCCTCCCGGGGATCTCCTGCCTCAGCACCTACTAAGCCTGAGCCTCTCTGACGTCAGCTGCTAAGAGAGAGACTCCTGTGTTCCACCCCATCCCACCTCACCCCACCCTGGTTCCCCAAGGCCCTGCCATGCCCTGGGGAGTCCGTAGAGCACTCAATCCAAGGGCTCGTGGACACGTGACGGTACAGGATAGAGGTTAGAAACCATACTCTGTGGACCAAATCTGGCAGCTGTGTGTTTTTGTAAATAAAGTTTTGTTGGGACACAGCCACACTCATTTATTTGGGCATTGGCTGCTTTGGCCCTAGAACTGCAGACGAGGCAAACTGTGACAGATTATCTGGCCCTTTACAGAAAGTTTGCTGACTCCTAGTCCAAGGAAAACCCGAGTGCCTCAGGGCCCGACGGAAGACCCAAGTGAGGGAAAGAGGGCAGGTATAAAAGGGAGTGGTGGGGTCTGCGGCACACTAGGAAGCAAGCACCCCATCCCAGGCAGGCAGCTCAGCCCAGCCAAGAGCTTTCCATTTTTCTAGGGAAGGTAGAAATCTGGGTTTTTATGTCGACTCTTACTGGGGTGGAAGGGAAATTTCATATTTTTTTTTTTTAAATTAACAATTAAGAAAGCTTCAACTCCTCTGGGGGCCAAAGCATGGCTATGGACACGGGCTGTGAACTCTGGTCAGGGGATTTGTAGGGAGGTAGTTAAGGGTAGCTGAGACCCACGTGTGGGAGAAAGGCTGCAGCTGGTGTGTGGAGCAGGGGCGGAACATTCAACCAAATCTGCTAGCTTCTTCACCCTCCCACAAATACAGAATCGGACACAAGGTGACCAGCAGTCTTGTCCTGGCCTCCCGGGTGCCACCTCCTGGAAGGGAGCCTGCTCAGACTCTCCCCACCACATTCCAGAACCTGAGGGGAAGGGAGGAAGGCGGGGAGGGTGGGCAAGCTACATGATGCCTTAAGTCTCAGCCAGCGCTGAAGACCCACTCTCTGAGAACTCAGTGCAAGAATTCCGGGAAGTGGGCTGAGGGGTGGGGGTCAGGAAGCCAAACTCAAGTGTCAAAAAAAAAAAAACCAAACAAAAAACCCCCCTCAAACCACCCAAGGGATGCCGAGGCTGGGGCGTCCTCTGGTGGTCACTGCAAACCGTCCCGCCTCGGGCCCACCCCAGGGGCCACGCCGTCGGGGAGGGCGGGCAGCTGTGCGCACGTAGCGCACAGGCTGGAGACTCGGGGAGCGCAAAGAGCAGAAGGCACAGACAGACAGTGGTTCTCCGAGAACTTAAATAGCCCCACCGCGGAGCAGCGTGGAGAGCTTACAGCAGAAGCGGTGTGCCCCGAGGCGGGAGGCCCCACAGGCCGCCGAGGGGTATCCTTCCGCCCGCTGGGGATCACGAAGTAGCCGGTGGGCACCCCAGACCCCAACCTGAGGGGCTCCCTGAGGCTTTAGGCCCCCCCACCCCCACCCCAGGAAGACTGACCCAGGCTCAGCCGCAGCCAAGACGGCAGCGAGGGAAGACTGCAGGTTCTAGGGCAGTCGGGAGGAGCCCGTAGTAATACGTCATAAACAGGGAGGCTGGGGCAGGCGAACGCCGTGCAGACAGGCAGGGGTCACAGTGCCCTTGTCTGCCGGGGACCGGGGCCTTGCCCCCTCCCCGCCCTCCCCCAGCCCCGCGCTGGCCCCTGAGCCGGCTGCTGGCAGTAGCCACAGACACCGTGGGGAGAAATCGTGCCAGCTGGAACCCCCCGCAGTCTTGAACCCCGGAGGCTGGCGTGGCGGGGGGGAGAGGGGACGCACGGGTCCCTTGGCTCACAGCTTCTTCCCCTTGTTTCTGTTCTTCTGAAGTTTCGCGTGCACGACTTTGAGTGTGGTCAGGAAATTGCCCAGGAAGAGGACAAGGAACGTGAGCGCCAACACGAACACCTGGGCAGGGGCGTGCGAGGGGACCGGCCGGGGCGGCAGGGGGAGGAGAGGAAAGGAAGGAAAGGTTGAGCCAGCTCGGATCAGCTCCCCGCCGAGATGCCCCCCTGCCCACCCCCGACCCCCACCCCGGGGCCTCACAAGCGCCTTAGCACAAGCCACCAGCAAACTGCAGAGTTCCCACGGCAGAAAGCAGAGGTCTGGGCCAATTGCATGAAGGGTGTGAGTCCTCAGGGTCATGCAGGGCCCGGGAGGGCTTCTTCTCCTTTGGCACCCCCATAGCGTTCAATAGGGTTCTCAGACCACTTAGGGGCTCCCTGGCCTCCTGAATTCCCTCCCACAGTCTCCCAGGCCCCAGTAGCAGGGAGCTCTGGGCAACTGGGCCCCATGATGGGGAGTAAAGGGGTGGCTAAGAATTCTCTCCAAGCTGGCCCAGCTTTCCCCAGGACCACCACCCCCGCCGCCCGCACCACCGGCATATGCACACGCCTGCGTGCACACACACACACACCATACCTGCCATTCTCTGCATTCCTCGTGGCTGGAGAGCTCAAACAACGTGACGGCATTGTAGAGCTGCCAGAACTGGAAAGAGGGGAGGAGGCAGGCACCACTCACCCCAACTGATTCCCCTGGAGACCCATGTGAGAAAGCCCCGGGAGTGGACCAGGCCCCCAGCTTCTGGTATCCACTGTCCTAAGACACTGAGAGCCCCCCAAAATGAAACTGGGGCACCCTAGGCCAGAGCAGCCTGAAGATCTGGGGTTCAGCATGCTGGTGCTACGGGCCACTTCCAGCTTCTGCCTTTGGCGTCCAGGGCCCAGGGACCGTCTCTGCCCCAGGACCCCGTGGGGCCCAGCTCAGGGATGGCTGGTGAATGAGGGAGAGGCCTGAAGACTTTTTGTTCCCAGGGGTCAGCCCAGAACAGGGGATCCCCACAAACTCCAGGGGACTCACATGGCCACAGAACAGGAAAGGCAGGAGGAAGGTGAGGCCCCGCCACATCCAGGACTGGAATCCTTCTGTGGAGAGGAGGTCGCAAAGGGCCGGTGGGAGGGGGTTCAGGTGCCCCCACCACCCCACCAAGCGCCAACTGCCTGGCCATGCCAGTCCCCCGAGATTAGCCACATGGGGCAGGGGGGACAGCCCTCACCTATCATCAGTGGGTGAGCACTCAACTCTGAAGATCACCCAGAGAGCATGCACAACACCTGTCACGGGCCCTGACTGCTCTCACGCAAGTCACCACGACTTACAGGGCTTGACAACACTTAGAGAAAGCTGACGTGCCAGGCACTGGTTTTTAATAATGTCCTTAATTTGCATGGAATTTTGCTTTTTATAATGGACTTCTGCACGTGTCACTTCAATTGAGTCTTGACAAAGTAGGGCCTACTTTGCAGAGTAATTCAGTAGAAATGACCATCTCAAAAGATGGCAGAATTTTATTAGTTTCCTGTGAAAGTTGAGACAAGAGCTCTCCAAGCTCTTCTGACTGGGCACTTGACCCATGAGTTAAAAAAAGTTAAGCACAGGGGTGCTTGGGTGGCTTAGTTGGTTAAGTGTCCGACTCTTTTTTTCGGCTCAGGTCATGATCTCAGGGTCTTGAGATTGAGCCCCAAGTCGCGCTCCAAGCTGAGCGTGCAGCCTGCTCAAGATTTTCTCTCTCCTCGGGGCACCTGGGTGGCTCAGTCATTAAGCGTCTGCCTTCGGCTCAGGTCACGATCCCAGGGTCCTGGGATCCAGCCCCGCATCAAACCTGGCATCGGGCTCCCTGCTCGGCGGGAAGCCTGCTTCTCCCTCTCCCACTCCCCCTGCTTGTGTTCCCTCTCTCTGTCTCTGTCAAGTAAATAAATAAAATCTTTAAAAAAAAAGAAAAAAAGATTTTCTCTCTCCCCCTCTGACCCTCCCCACCACATTCCCTTGCTCTCCCTCTAAAAAAATATATATATGTATACATATATATAAATTAAAAATAGTTAAGCACACATTCCCAATGTATATACATGTATGTGTCTATACATATTTATACGTGGCCAGATTTTTTTTTTTTAAGTACACTCCACGCCCAGCATAGAGCCCAACTCGGGGCTTGAACTCATGACCCTGAGATCAAGACCTGAGCTGAGATCAAGAGTCAGATGCTTAACAGATTGAGCCACCCCAGCGCCCCTATATGTAGGCATATTATACACATTAAGTTATACATGCACAACAACATGCATATATATTTATGCATATATAATTATGTGTATTATAAAACACAGACCAAAAAAAATAGACATTTAAAAAGGAGGAGACAGAAGCCAGCATCGAGGCCTGGCTCACAGCTGGCCTCAAACTTGTCGGCGGAAACAGAATCCACGATGAATTATGAAAAGCAACTTAGGTAGAGGCCTGAAACCCTGGCTTTGTGTGTGGTAGGTCTTGTTATGTTCTTACTGGCTCATGCTCCCAGTGTAGGAAGTTAGCAGTGAGGTCTGGGGGAGCAGGGAGGGGCCGGTACTTGTCCCCCACCCCATCTCCCCTCCCCAGGCTGGGTTACTCACCCACGGTGAGGTCCAGATGATTCCTTTCCCCCAGGGCACGAAGCCTGTAGAGGCAGCCCCTCTGGTAATAATATTGCAGGAACTGGACACAGCCTGCAGGGGGAGCACAGCGCCTGGCTCAGGGCCTGGAGGACTGGGCGCCACCTCCGCGCAGACCCAGGGGTCTTCCAGGCCAAAGGGCAACCCTCTCTCACCCCAACACACGCACACACTCTTCAGCCTGAACCCACTTTATCCCTCATCCAGAATACGAGAGTAGGTTATCTGAAGACCCAACTAAGCACCAATGAGATTGGAAACTTCTAGAGCTGACGCTTGCTGGGATGGTGGCACCATGCCGGGAGCTGTGTGTAATGCCAAGACAGCAAGAGACACTTTCAAACAATGGGATACTTAGTAGTTACTAAAAATGAGGAGGTAGAATTCTGTGTATCGACAGAAAAATACCCATCATTATTGTTAAAAGAAAAATAAACAGATTGTAAGCAAAGCTATTTGTACAAAGTGATCCCATATTTATAGACTACATAATGCAGTATATATGTATATATGAATCAAACTGAAAGGACATAGATCTATTAAAAGTGATCACTCTTAAGGCTGAGATTATATATAATTTTCATTCTTGGCATTAGAGACTTGTTATTTGTTGGCAGGGTTTTATTTAAAAATTGTATTTTTTGAATCAGTATTATGCACACAAAATTCAAAGGGAACAAACAAGTACTTGGTAAAAAACAAAACTCTCTTTACAATACGGACTTTTGTGTATATGTTATACTGATTCTACTCTCTGCTTTTATCCTTTGGAGGAGACTGGGAGACTCCCCAAAAAGGTAAATGCTATCAAGAGTAGAACTTTGTATCTGTAGATTAGTTACGTTTAAAACGCCTACTTGCAAGTCTTGCTTGTTTGGGATATCAAAATGTGTTTTGTGATGTATTAAGGATACTGGTCCTGAAGTCTACCAAATATTATTATAGTGCATTTTAGCCTAATTCATTATCTGTATGAAGTTATAAAAGTAGCCGTAGATGACCAGGAATTATGTCATCTGTATTAAACCCAGATCTATTTCTGAGTATGTGGTTCATGCTGTTGTGAAAAATGTTTTACCTTTTACCTTTGTCAGTTTGTAATGAGAGGATTTCCTTTTACCCCTTTGTTGCTCAGAGAGCACCTGATGTATCATCTCAAACACAATAAACATGCTCCTGAAGGCAAAAAAAAAAAAAAAAAAAACAACCTCTCTCTGTCCCTACCCCCAACTATCCAAGCTCCCCCTTCTCAGAGGGAACCCCTAAGGCCAGTTCACTGTATATAAATTCAGAGCTATTATTTTTTTTTTAAGATTTTATTTTTAAGCAACCTCCACACCCAACGTGGGGCTTGAATTTACAACCCCAAGATCAAGAGTCTCTCGCTCTACTGACTAAGCCAGCCAGGAGCCCCAATCCAGAGCTATTCTTAAATGAGAAAAAGAACATATGCTCTATTTCCATTTTGAGGTAGTGCCCCCAACACTACTCAGTTCCCAAAAGTCACCACTGGTCCCCAGCTGTGACATGGGAAAGAAAAGGCAGTGATGGGGGCTCCTGGGAGTGGGGGCGATCAGGCCGCCCCTCCCCCAGGACTGGGCGGTGATCTGGGGGCAGACAGCTCTTTGCTGGATTTCTGGGACCCTCCCCTGCCCCAAGCTCCCTTCCACACTAGACACGCCCCTCACAGGGGGGAGGGATGACAGGGGCCTCCATCAGTGAAAGCCCAGGAAACCATACCCCCTCCCCCGAATCGAGGCAAGAGGCACTCACTCTGAAAAATGGAAAATGCTAAAAACTGATTACGAAACTTCTGATAAATTAGTCCGTTGGGCCTGCAGAGAAGTGGGGAAAAGTAAAAGTGAAATGTGCTGTGAAATCAAACATTCATCCCTGCCCCTCTCCGTTCCTGCCAAGAGAGAAGAAAAGCTTTTAATTAAAAAAAAAATTATTTAAGTAATCTCTACACCCAAAGTGGGGCTCAAACTCACGACCCCAAGATCAAAAGTTGCCAGCCAGGCACCCTGAGAAGAAAAGCTTTTAAAATGAAATGGAGGTCCCTGATTTCTGCCCTTCTTTAGCACCAGTGCCCCTGGGGCTGGACCAGTTACTTTCATTTCTTTAAGCCTGTTCTAGAAGCAGGGGGGCCTATATCATCATTCTGAAGCCTGAATTCTTGCTGATGCCCACTCTCTCCATCTGTCTCCTTTCGAGCCTCATCCCTGTACTCTTTCTGTCCATTGCTCTCTGTCACCTCTGTCCCAGCCGGTAGACCAATGGGACATCCCCAGAAACCTCCCAGCTGGCTTGGGGGGAATCCCTGCGGCCTGGCTGTAAGCTCACCCTTTTCTTCTTGGCCCAAAAGTCAGCCCAGGCCAGGAGCCTCGAGGGCACGCCCTCCCCACGGCCAGCGCCCCATTCACGGGACCCCGTGAGACACTCACCAGGTCAGCATCACTCCAGAGAGGAACGTGGACACATAGTGGTGAGACACCCACCAGCCTTTAATTCTTGAAGAGAAGAGAAGGAAAGGGGGCTCAGGTGGGGAGGGAAACAGGCAGTTCTTGCTTCCCAGACTAAGTGTGCACGGGCCACTCTGTGGCCCCAAAACAGCCATGACATAGACCCAAGCCATGATTTCGCCCTTTCCTCTGCCCTCCAGAGACGCACAATCACACATAAACCACCCACAGATTAGCCATGAGGCCCAAGGAGGCATACGGGCTTCCAGGGGCTTCCTGCTACCCTAAAAGCACATCCCCCACCGCACCCCAACTTGAAGCCCTGTCACCCTGTCCTCGCCTTGAACCTGCCAAGCCCATCGCTACCTCAGGGCCTGTTATGGGCTGAATTGTGTGTGCTCCAAATTCCTATGCTGTAGTCCTAACCCCCTTAGGGCTAGTACCTTAGAATGTGACTGTATTTGGAGATAGGAACTTTGAAGAGATAAATAAGGTTAAATGAGGTCATAAGAAAAAAGGCCCCATGAAGATACCGTGGCATCTGCAGGCCAAGGAGAGGCCTCAGGAGAAACCAGTGGGACTGGCACCTTGATTTTGGACTTCCAGCCTCCAGAACTGTGAGAAAATAGATTTCTATTGTTCCAGCCCCCCAGCCTGTGGTATTTTGTCACGGCAGCCCACGCAGATCAGCAGGGCCTTTGGACTTGCTGTTCTCTCTGCTCCAAGAACTTGGCCTGCCTGGTTCGTGGTCCAAATTCAAGTTTTGGACCAACTGTCACCTCCTCCAAAAGGCCTTCTCCGGCTACTTTATCTAAAACTGGCAGCGCCACTCTGAGTCACGCTACTGTTTTATTTTCTTCACGGTGCTTACCACTATCTGAAATTTCAGATTATTCATTTCTTCCCCTTCCTTTGTTCTCTGAACCCTCTTCCCTGCTCACACGTAAACATCAGGAGAGCAGGGATCTTGTCTGTGTTCTTCATCTATGTTATCTGTGACACCTGGCTCAAAGCAGGTGCTCAATAAGTGTGTTGAATAAACACAGCACGCACTCACATGCTCACCCAGAGCTGCAGCTACCTCCGTTAACCCACACAGACACAGAGAAATGCCAGACTGCCCACACAGCATCTCAGCATCCCAGACGCACTTGCTCCCTGGGAGCCCACACCCCCGGGCTCATCTGCTCCTCCATCTACAGCAGGCCCTTGCCCCGTGTCCAGTCCAGAAGCTGTGGGAACCCTGGGTTCAGAACCCGGTACTCCCCCAACTGAGGGCTGTCACTCCACTGCAGGGGAGGGAGCCTCGTTTCACCCTCTCCTCAGTGTCAATGTCTCAGCCTCCGCTGAACGCTGGACCCTCCAACCTTTACCCTTCAAAGTCCTTGAGTCTGTCTCTGGCCTCTGCTGGCCTTCTCCAGCCCCTGTCTCGGAGCTCAGTTACCTGAACACAATGTGGCAGCAATTTGCTTTGCCAAGTACAGCCTGGGAGCCGCGGGACTCCTTCCTCCCAATGACTGGGCAGTAGAAACTGGGTTCCCCAAACCCTCACCAGCGCTGGATTCCAAGTTTTAAAATTTCTGCCGGTCTTATTAGGTGAAAATTGGTGTGCTGTTGAGGTTTTAATTTGCATTGTCCTACGTGGGTTCCAACCAGAATGCAGACATCACACAAGCAGAGACTGGATCTTCCTCGTCTCTCCTCTTCGCAATCCCACAATAAATCTGGACATAAATTAGGGGTTCGGGCATGGCCTGTGCCTGCCTCAAGGGTTATGGTGAGGAACAAGGTTTTATGTGGCTCTTTATTCCTAGCACTTAACAGCACCTGGTAAACAGTAGGCACTCAATAAATGCTAAAATGATGTCCAGGAGGGGTGGCTGATGAAGCAGCAGCTGGTCTAGATGCCACCAGCATGGAGGGACAGGGTAAGACCTCCACCCCCCCTTCTCTGATCCCAGTCTCCCCTTCCCCATGTCTCTGGGTTGCCTGCCAATGTTTACACGGACCCCTGGCTCTAATGTTCTGACAGAAGAGGCAGTTAGCCCCATCCTCAGACCTTCAGCTTGAAGAGCACCCAAGAAACCTCTCTGCAGTCACCTCCCCCGAGTTCTCCGCAGAGCCACACACAAGCCTTGGGGGTTCGGCCAAAGCCCCCCTGAGAAATGCCCCCTCCCCACATGGGAGGCCAGAGCCAGTCGCAGGACCTGCGCAGCAAGCCTGGCTGAGCAGCTGCTTTTCACTTCACAGCTCATAGGGCCCAGAGCCCAGCTCTGACAGATGCCCCCAATAAGCACAGCTCAGTGGCACTAGGAAAGGCTAGAAATTCCTTCTTCCCTGGCATGGCGTTCTTGAGCCCCCTCATCCATCTGCACCCTGCAGGGTGCTGGGCTGGTTTTGCGCACATGTGTTTATGCAATCGTTTTACTGTAACTTAATTCAAATATCATACAATTCCCCCATTTGAAGTATACACACCAGCGGCTTTTAGTATATTTGCAGAGTTGTACAACCATGACCACTATCAGTTTTAGGACATTTTTTATCACCCCAAAAGAAACTCAGACCCATTAGTGGTCACTCTTTGGGCCTCTTTTGCCACGGAAATAAAGCTTGCAGGGCCTATGGGCATTTTAATGAGCAGGCAGGAGAAACACAATGAAGAGTGGTGCACACACAGCCACAGTGTAGCGTGGCCTGGTATCTGGGAATCGTGCCGAGGATACCACGGCCCTTCTTTCAGGACACCTTGGCCACGTTTGCATGTGGGCACCACTCACAGGCACCAGCAACCACAGGCTGTCTCCGGCTTTGAGCTCCGGGTCACGTGGGCAGGTGGGGGAATGGTTTCCACACTGAGGCTCCCTCCCTCCTGGACAGCCCTACACGGCTTTATCCGAGCAAAGGCTCCTATAACAGCCAGTTGGAAGCAGGCACCCATGGGCTGGCTGGCCAGAAAAGCTAACACGATCCCTGATTCATTATTTATTCTGGCCCAGAACTAACTGTAGAGGACATCTGCTGTTTTGCCTCTCTGTCAATCACCCCACCCCCGCTCCACCCCCCCACATTCTGGTTGCACGCCAGGCCCTTCTTTGGGTGAACCACCTCATCATCCCCACACTCGGTCTGGGTGGCTAGGGGGAAGCGGAGTGATATAACTGGGCACGTGACTCGGAGCCAGCCTATCAGGGCTCTGCATCCCCCAGCCACACTGACTGGCTCAGGGATGAGCATGTGACCTCAGCCAAGCCAATCAGAAATCTGTCTCAAAATTAGAAAACCTGGATCTGCGAAGGCAAGCGCTCTTTCCTGTGAGACTGTCGATTTGGCCAGATCGTAGTCTAAGCAGCTGGAAGCCAGTGCTTCCAGGGGGTAAGAGATGAGGGAGGGGGGCTGTTGGCATTGTGTGAGCCCCCCCCCTTTTTAAAGATTTTATTTATTTGACAGACACAGCGAGAGAGGGAACACAAGCAGGGGGAGTGGGAGAGGGAGAAGCAGGCTTCCCGCGGAGCAGGCAGCCCGACAGCGGGGCTCGATCCCAGGCTGAGCCGAAGGCAGATGCCCCACACCTGAGCCACCCAGGTGCCCCTGTGTGAGCCCTTTTCACCTCCTTGAACCATCATTGATATACAGGCATACTTCAGAGATATTGTGGGTTCACTTTCAGGGCACTGCAATACAGCGAATGTCGCAATAAAGCAAGTCGAATGAAGTTTTTGGTTTTCCAGTGCTGCTAAAGTTACGTTTACGCTCTACTGTAGTCTAGTAAGTATGAGATAGCAGTTCTAGAAAAACAATGTACATACCTTAATTTAAAAATACATTGCTAAAAGGGGCGCCTGGGTGGCTCCGTCGTTAAGCCTGCTTCTCCCTCTCCCACTCCCCCTGCTTGTGTTCCCTCGCTCGCTATGTTTCTGTTAAATAAATAAAATCTTTAAAAATACATATATATAGTGCTAAAAAATGCTAACCATCATCTGAGCTTTCAGCAAATTGTAATCACTGATCATAGACCACCATAACAAATATAATAATGAAGTTTGAAATACTGCAAGAATTACCAAAATGTGACAGAGACACAGAATGAGCACATGCTGTTGGGAAAATGGCGCCAATAGACCTGCTCGATACGGTCGTCAGAGACCTTCAATTTGTAAAAAAAAAAAAAAACAAACAAAAAAACACTATCTACGTAGTGCAGTTAGACACGGTATGCCTTGTTCCCCCTTCATGTTTACTCCTATCAGGTAGTTTCCCTCATTTGCAGGATTTGCAAGGGAACTTGATTTGCTTATTGCACTTAGCTAATGCGCTACAGCTCCCACTCATTCCAGAAGATAAAGCACCAAGCCTACCCCACCCATTCCAGACCCCAGCCCCCACCACATCCAAACCCCTGCCCCAGGCCAGAGCAGGGAGATAGGCGCAGAGGAACAGTGCCATTTCAACTTGAGATACCAGTTGAAGTGTTAGGCAAATGAGGCCTGGCTTTGGAACCCCACTTCTACCCCCTTGTGTCCCCCTCCCCACTTTCCTGGTATGCCCCACACTTGCAGGGACCTCCACTCAGTCCTGTTCCCTTCCCTCTGGTAACCCACCACCACCACCCCCCATCCACAGCTTGTCACACTAGATAAAGAGCTGACCAGAGTAACTCTTCAAGGGTTAGTGACTGTTAGAGATGTAGCATGCCTCTGAAGACTCTTAATATGAGTCCATCAGAAGGATGAAACTGTAAGGCTGACAACAAGCCCATGGGAACAGAAGAGAGTTCATAACGAGGAGGCCTTGCCACTTACCCTGGCCCTGTTTCCCTACTACCTACCACCCTGGCTCCCCTCCAACGACATCCAAAAGCAGAAAGATACTATTCACTAAAATTAAGAAAGACTATGAATGTTATTTATTTGGTAAGATTTTCTACTTCAGTGTTTCCCAAAGCATGGGGTGCATTCCACCAAATTTTAGATGACACTTGAGTGTAACACTAGATGATACTGAACCACGTGGCGAGAGGTCATTGGTTCAGTTCTTTATTCTCCCGATTAAGTCGAGGAAAGAGTCTCTTTAATGCCTCTCAAGGTCCGCTAATCTCCCTTTTTACATACACGTAACACACAGAGATAGCAGGCCTCAGGCTCAGAGCCTCCCGGAAGCAAGAATAATTGACTTCAATACTTATACAAGGAAAACAAAAGGATATTTTTATACTACTTCCTCTTTCCTGCAACTGATGCTGGTTTTCCATGTATGGTGATGAAATAAAATTTCCTTTTACAATACACTAGTATTTATTTAAGTTAAAAAAAAAAAGGAGGGGTTGATTTAAAATGTGAAAATTATCATCCAGATGATACATGGAAAAGGCAAAAATGGCGAGGATGGGTCAAGAATGAGTGCCGTTTGAGAAACACTGATCTTTTCTAACGGGCTACATGCTACGGGGCTGCATACCTAAAAATCGCTGGGCCCCTGGTCCTTACCTCTGGGCTCTACCTTCAGGTTAAGGCCCGGCAGGGCAGGGATCTGCCATAAGAGACCACTGGGCAGAAAAGTGAAAAGGTGGCAAATTATTTAGGGGTTTGCAGACGCCCCCAATCTTAAATACACAGTTCACGACAGTTCCTTACTAGCGTCCAGGAAGGAGGAAGCAGGGAGGGGCTGGGAGGTTGTTACCTTTCATTTCAGGGAAAAATAGGGACAAGCATGGTACACAGAGATGAAACAGCTACCCCAAAAAGGAAATCAGACCTACGGAAAATGGGTCCCGCAGGTGGCAAATCGTGGTCTTAACTGGGCCCCAAGACTCTCAGCTCAGAGACAGGTGGCGTAGGAAGGAGAATGACAAAAGAGCGGGGCTCCTCGTATTTGCAGGCCCTCAGAGGTGGGGACCCCCAATTGTGCCTCCATTCACTCAGGAACGCGGAGGCACACGCCCCCAAGGGACTGTGAAATAGCCCAGAGAGGGGACTTCAGTTGCCCAGGGCCCCAGAGCCGCGCAGGAACAGTAGTGGGCCCAGAGCTCCGGAACCCTCACTCCCAGCC
Source organism: Eumetopias jubatus (assembly GCF_037043125.1). Lineage (NCBI taxonomy): Eukaryota > Metazoa > Chordata > Mammalia > Carnivora > Otariidae > Eumetopias > Eumetopias jubatus. The sequence continues at coordinate 86,356,328 of NW_028274822.1, read as the reverse complement.
TGGCTGTCTTCCTCCTCAGCACTGCGGGAGTAACAAGGCAGGTTTGAACCAAGACCCTCACCACATGTCCACCGTCCTCCCCATCTCCCTGTGGGGGTCCACCCTCTCTTGTCACCAGAATCCATTCATCCCTCTGATGACAGTATCCCAATTTTCCTCTGGGGGACCCACCCACTGCCCTCCTGACACTCCGCCCCTAGGCTTCTAATGGCAGCCTGTGAGGGCGGGCATGAGGCTCAAGCCCGACCAATCACAGCCGTGCATTCTCTGGCCAGTGATTGGTTCAGAGGCAGGCACATGATTCAGCAAGTACCAATGCAACCTGGTAAGACTCTTGGAGAACAGCAAGGTGCCATATTTTGCTGGGAATGCTAGAAATAAAGTCAGGCGCTCCCGGGTGCCTCTGCATGGAGCCTGAGAATGAAGACAGCACAGTAGAGGGCAGAGGTGAGGGGTGGAGAGAAAGTGGGTCCTGGTGCCATTGTCTAAGCACCTGGATTAAGCTTGACCTGAAGTCAGCCCCAACGGACCTGTTCCTTGATAGGAGAAAACAAATTTCCTGTTGTGTTAAACCTATTTGAGTTAGACTTTTTGGTAAGCAGGAGACTGACCACAGGAGGTGACACCGCAGCAGGAGACCCAGTTTTCCTCCTCCCTGGCTCTGAACAGTCAGGGATACCCCTCCCCCTCCACGGAGGAAGGGAATACAGGCTGAGGGTGACTGCAGCCCTCATCTGCATCCCCTTCCATGACAGATCTCCCTTTGGCTCCCCCAACGCCCCCGCACAAAGCTGGGCCCCCAATTACCTTGAGCCATTGCTGATGAGAATACTCTCCCGAATTGTCAGGGTGCAGTAATACCACACCAGCAGGAAGTTAAAAACTTCGTCCGTCACCCTGGTGGAAAGAAGCAGCCCCGGGGAGGAGCGCACGCATGAGAACCAGGGACGGCGCTCCCACCCACAGGGCAATAGAACAGCAAACATGGATGAGGGCCGCCCCCCGCAGGCTGCCTCTGGGAACACCGCTGATCCCTGGGAAGACAGAGGAAGCATGGCCGCCACTAGCCTGCCCGTCCCCTCCTCACCTTTCTACCAGAATCCTGCTTGCCTTTAAGGGCTCTAGCCGAGGTTTCGCCCCCTTCCCTGAGCACTCGGCCTAAGACACCCTGTCTCCCTTCTAAATTCTTGTCTGATGTAACATTTTTGGTGGAAGGGCAACAGGAGGACCTGAAGCAGAAAACTGAGTATTTTAAACTGTCCACAGTGTCAAAGTGTAAATTCCCTCTGTCCCCTTAAAAGATCTATAAACTTTGTTGCACTTACAAAAAAATTCTTATGGCCCAAATTGTCTGTAAGCTGAATAAAGAGCTCCCGGCCTCCTCTACGGTCGCCGCGGCCCAGAGCCCGCCACAGAGGCCTTAAGACAGGACAGAGGGGCTGGAGCTGTTGCTGTACCCTGGTCAGAGCGGAAAGCTGGTGGGGTGTGACCTCGTCAGAGACCTCCCTGGCCTCCGCTTTGCTGTCTCTGAGATTCGAAGGCTGACCCCCTACCTGAATATGGCTGGGTGAAGGATTCCGGGACAAGGCCTACGACAGACAGCCCCTCGGAAGCCTCTCCTGCCGCTGACTCTAACGGAGGCTCTAGCTTCCCCCACAAAGGGAAGCGCCTCTGTACTTCCCAGCGCCGTACAGATGCATTCGGCACTGTGCGGGGCGCTATCCGTCTGCACCAGGGAGGGAGAACACCCCATCTCCTCCGTCTCCATCTCTGAACCGGGACAACTATGGTAACCCTGGGAGGGAAATGTCAGGGTGCGACTCAAACAGTAAGAGCCAAAGTTAGAAGGTTGTCTTTTAAGCTATGTGACCCTGTTTTGTGGTCACAGATGACAGACTTTCAACCCCAAACCCTCTTGAACCATCGCCTGCAGAGGGCCAGGAACCATTGCCCTGGGAGGGCCAGGAACAGACTGGAAGCACAGGGCCTGAGTTCAAATCCCAGCTCTGACTCTTCCCAGCTGCGCGACCAGGGGAAGTCAGTGATTCTCCCGCGTGATCACCTCCTGCACTGAAGTGGGGAGAGTGACGAGTGAGCACAGCTCCTGTGTAGGCTGCTGTGAGCATCTGCTGAGTTTAACACAGGAGGCATCTGGGGCATAGGAAGGGCTACCTGCATTCCCTGTTGTAATTTTGGGAAGTATCACAGAGTATCCAAAGCCTGAGATAGGAGTCTCAGACGCTTAGTTCTGAGGAAATCAAAGGCCTACTTGACTTGAATGGGGTGTTGGGGTGGGGACGGCCTCCCCAGGGCAGAGGGTCACTCAGACACCAACTTCTGAGCTCACCTCCAGGTAGGAGGCAGGCCCAGTCGCGAGTCGTGGTGACCAGGATGTTTTTCATTGGTCCTTTCCTACATGTTATCCATAAAGAGGGGAATAAAAAGAGTTTTATGGCTCCAGCACTTTAGGGATATGCTTGAGGTGCCTCCCTCAGCCTTCTCTGCCAGGGTGTATGAGCTCCCTGTTGCTGCTGTAACAACAGACCACAAACTTAGTGGCTGAAAGCAACACACATTTATTCTCTTACAGTTCTGGAGCTCGGAAGTCTGAAATGGGTCGGCAGGACTGGGTTCCTTCTGGAGGCTCTCGGGGAGAAATCACTTGCTGACCTGCTCCAGCTTCTAGAGGTGCCCGCATTCCTCGTTTCGTGGCATCACATTTCCTTCTCTGACTCTGACCCTCCCAACTCCAGGATAATCTCTTCTCAAGTTCCTTCACTTAACCTATCTGCAGAGGCGTTTTGCCAAAGAAGGCCACACATTCGCAGGTTCTGGGGATTAGAATATGAACCTCTTCAGGGACCGTGACTCAGACCATGCCAGGCCAGCTCTAATTACTGGGAACTTGCAATGCTGCAGGCATTTTACGTGGACGATCTCTCTGAGTCCTCGGAACAACCCTACAGGATTGCTTCCTGTGGCAGGTGCACTTTCCACATCTGTGCCCATCTGAATAACTCCTGACAGCCAGACCCTGCCATTCCTGGCATGGCTGGAGTTCTCAGGCCTCCAGAGCTCATTCTGCTGGTGCGAGAGGCAGGTCAGCATGGAGGGGAATTTATGCCCTCTGGAAGCAGTCCTCAGCTCCACTGACCAACAGCAGTTGGAAGATAAATACCCTTGCTCCCTCGCCCCTCTAGTGGGTAACTGAGGCATGTTCCATGCTGTCTCCCAGTTCTCTGGATATGTACAGGGGAGCCCCTCCTGTCTCACTTCCCATTCCCCTACCAAGTAGGGGAGCCATCCTACCAAGTAGCTCTCGTTATCCTCGTTTTGTGTGTGAAGAAACCCAGGTGGGGAGAGGTTAGATCATTTGCCCAAGGTCAAACGGCAGGGCAAACTTCCCTGAAGGCAGAACGGAGATGAGCTGCCCGTCCAGCCCCCTTCCCCTGTCCTATTTTTAACCCACAGAAGGTATACTAGAGTTCCCTCAAAATTCATGTCCACCCAGGACCTCAGAATATGACCTTATTTGAAAATAGGGTCTTTGCAAATTTAATTAGTTAAGATAAGGTCATACCAGGTTAGGGTGGGCCCTGAATCCAAAGACTGGTGTCCTCCTAAGAAGGCCATGAGAGAAACACAGGGACACACGTGGAAGGAGGCTACCTGACAAGATTAAGGCACAGGAGGCTGAGTGAGACTGGAGGGAAACAGCTTTAAGCCAAGGAACGCCAAGGAACACCCTGGAGGCTGGAGGAGGCAAGGCCGGATCCTCCCCTAGGGCCTTCAAGAGCAAGCATGGTCCCACCAACACCTTGATTTCAGACTTCTGGCCTCTAGACCTCTGAGAACATAGATTTCTGTTGTTCCAAGCCATCCAATTCATGGTGCTTTGTTACCACTGCCCTGGGAAATGAATATAGAGAGGGATGGGGAGAAATTGAAAGACCCAGGCCCTCGCTGAACTTTAGAACTTGACAACACACCACAGGTTTGCCCTCGGAGGGCCCAAGATGTCCCAACGCAAGGGAATCTGGTTGCACATCAAGAACGTCTATCCCTTCCAGAGGGGCATTTGAGCAGGCAGTACTGATGTGTGCAGGCTTTGCCCTCTGGGGAAACAGGCCAGGCCTGAGGCAGCAGTCACGGGCCCAGGACCTAAAAGGGCCTTTCTTTGCCTGGACATTCGAGTGGCCAGACCAGAAACTGGACTCCCAGCCAAGCACCTGCCAGGAGATAAACCCCTGACACATGGGCCAAATGCCCAAGCTGTACTCAGCTGCCTCCCCTCGGGGCCCAAAACCCAGTGCCGGGGGTGGGGAATGAAACCCCCTGTGGCGAGACAGCCTGAGCCCACTGGCCTCAGCCTCTCAGAGCCGGGTGGCCTCCTCTTGCTCCCAAAGCAGTGGCTGATGGTGGTGCAAGGCGCTGGGCAGAGCCCTCCACACGCACTGTGAGCAAAGCCCCTCATTTTACAGATGGAGAGACTGAGGCTCCCCGAGGGAACATGCTCATGGTGACAGCCAGTTAGTCCCAAAGCCAGATTCAAACCCAGGCAGTCTGTGATCTTTCTTTCTTTTCTTCCTTCCCTTCTTCCTTTCCTTTTTTCTTGCTTTCTGTTTCTTTCTCCTTTTATAACTGATATATAATTCACATACCATAAAATTCACCCTTTCAGAGTATAACTCATTACTTTTTAGTATATTCACAGAGCTGTACCTTCACCACCTCTATCTAATTCTGGAACATTCTCCTCACTCCAAGAGAAACGCCATACCCATCAACAGGACCCACCCCCACCTCCCCTCCCCCCAGCCCCTGGCCACTAATTTGCTTTCTGTCTCTATAGATTTGCCTGTTCTGGGTATTTCATATAAGCAGAATCATACAATATGTGGCCTTTTGTGACTAACTTCTTTCACTGAACATCATGCTTTCAGAATCCATGTTGTAGCTTTATTCCTATTTATTATTGGAATAATATTCCATTGTGTGTGTGTGCCATTCGGCTCTTTCCTAACTACTAGCTATAAGGTCTCTCCGGTAGCTGTTCAGTAGATATTTGTTGGACGGATGTCGAGTGGACAGGGCTGCTATTTCGCATGAGAAAAGGGTCTTCTCTACCTACAACCTACCAAACATTGCGGAGGCAGGAGGGACTCCCCCCGCCCCCCGCCCCCGGGCCCGCCAAGCCGGCACACACCACCGCACTTCCTGTTACCTGTAATGGAGGACAAATCGACATGCCACAGCGCCCAGGAGCAGGATGATGGTCAGGTAGAGCTTGAACTTCTCATACTCATCCTTGTAAGCAAATCTGTAGGGACAGACACCCCCAGGACAGGTCACGTAACTATTACTATAGTTATAGCAACATAACTATATCCCATCTGGGGACAGAATCCTCAGCCCCAACAGATCCTTCACCTACCACCAGCCACTGCCCACAGGAAGCTTCTGATCCCACTAAAGGAAAACTCTGGCCTTGAATTAATGGTGATGATCAATCAGAGAAAGAGGACTGATGTGCAAAGCTTCCCATGTCCCCGGGCTCTTGGTGTAGGTCTCTGGGCTGGTGATGGGGATGCGCAGGGGGTGGAGAAGTTCTGCTCCCTAACCAGCTACTGCAGCAGAAACACCACGCTCTACTGCCCCTGGGACTGATTTCAGGTGGACAGTACTGCCCACTTCCCGGGAGAACTGTGTGTGGTAAGCAGTGGAATGGAGTAGGGGCCGTTTCTCATGGGAAGGTGACAGTTCTGTTCCTGCAACGTACTGACTGCATGAAAAGGAGAAGGAACCCTCCCAGGGTGGCCTCCCCACTGAGAAGGAGCGTGTCAGAAAGACCAAGAGCCAGAGCCCCAACTATTAATTTGTTTTATTTATGCAAAAATTCTAGCTAGGTTCATTTCTCCTAAGTTGAAAGAGCAAGATGCCTGGATTCCCTAAAGCCAGGTGGGGGTCAGAGATAACTTACTTGGCCTGGTTGCTGAGAAGGGTCACATTCACATTGCCAAGGACCAGATTTAAGTAGAGCCTGGAAGGAAAGTATCTGTGAGGGCTGACTCGTTCCTTACCAGCCCTGGAGTGCGCCCCAACCAAAAACATTCAAACAATAAGCATGCATTGACCACTGATGTTAGAAAACAGGGTGCTAAACTCAGCAGTAAAATTCTCACATGGAGAATAATGACTAACTAGAGAATGTGACACATGACAGTCATGACTAACCCATTTCCCCCCATTTTAGCTGGCTTAGAGACCATATTTTCCAGGCTCCCTTGCAGCTAATGTGAGCATGTGACTAAATTCCAGCCAATGAGGTGAAGGCATGTGTACAATCTCTAGGTCAATTTAAAAAGGGTTATTTTTAAAACTGAAGTAAAACCTTCAGTATATTTACAGGTATACCTAACAGTGTATTTTATGCCTGGCTTCTTTCTGCTGTGAACATTCTTTATTTTAAATGAAACGTAATTCACATACTATAACATCACCCTTTTTTTTTTTTAAGTTTTATTTATTTATTTAAGTGATCTCTACACCCCACGTGGGGCTCGAACTAACAACCCTGGGATCAAAAGTCACATGCTCTTCCAACTGAGCCAGCCAGGTGTCCCCATAACATCACCCTTTTCGAGTATCCAACTTATGGCTTCCAGTATATTCACAACGTTGTACAACTATTACATAATTCTAGAACATTTTCATCATCTCAAAATAAAGTACATACCCATCAGCAGTCACTCCCTTTCCTCCCTCCCTCCAGCACCTGTCAACCACTAATCTACTCTGTATCTATGAATTTGCCTATTCTGGACATTTCATACAAAAAGACTCATGCAACATGGGGCCTTTTGAGTCTGGATTCTTTGCTGCCGACATTCTTACACATGTCTATTGGAGGGCAGGAGCACTCATTTCCATTGGCTATACAGACAGACAGGAGTGGAATTTCTGGATTATAGAATATGTGTGTTTTTGGCTTCACTAGGAAATGGCAAACTTTTTTTTTTTTTTTTTGGGTAAAAAGGCAGCTGCTTGCCCTCCACTTCCTGCAGATGTGACAGTATGAGCCAGCTTTGGCCATGCAGATGAGGACAACTCCCTGAAGGGTGGTGAAGCAGCAAGTTGGAGTTGGAAGGACCCTGAGTCCCTAGATGACCCCATGAGCCCTCCACTCTTGGTTCACTCACCTCTGGACTGCTATGTATGAGAAGAGAAGAGAAACCTCCCCCTTGTCTGAGCCCCTGTATCGTTGGGCTTTTGTTACAATAGCCTGTACTCTAACGGCACTGACAAAGGTGCAAGCAAAGGGTTATGAAATCTTGGGGGAGGAAGGGTTTAATTCCACAGAGGGAGAGGGGTTTTGGAAAGGCTTCACTGAGTTGGTAACATTTGAACTGGGCTTTGAAGGATGAATAGAAGGTTGAGAGGAGAAAAGCAAACAAAAAAGTCTTCTTTCTAGCTCTGAATAAATTCTAGGGGCGTCTGGTGTAACCGGAGTAGAGGTGTAAAAAGAATATCTATTTTTTTTCAGCTAGCAATACAGTCCCCACTTCCTGAAAGAGCAGTGCCATTTCCCTTCAGAGAATCTCTTTCCCCCTCAGGTCCTAGGGTAAGGCACATGACCCAGGCTTAGCCAATCAAAGCACTGCATCCTCCTCATTGGGTCAATAATAATCATGTGACACACTGGTCACACACCAATGGGACTCAGTCCCGGCACTTTTCCCAGAACTACTAAGAAACAAAGAGGCCTTCTCTACTGGAATTGTTAAGCTGGCGGAAGGCAAACCCAGAGCTCCCGGGGCAGCTTGTAAAGAAAGTCTCCCTAAGAACAAGACACACATGGTCAAGAAAGTAAAAGGAAAGCTCACTGAGAGAGCCTAACAGTATCATTTGAGCAGCAGGATCCAGCCAGACCCACAGCAACATCTGCACCTTTAAGTTACGTGAACCAATAAATCGCCTATTTTTCATAAGCACTTTGAGTTGGGCTTTCTGTCATTTGTAACTCAAAGATTGCCAACCGATGTAAAATGCACGGAGGACTCAGGAGGCTGGAGCTGGGAAAGCGGATCTGAGCTGCACTGTAAAAAAGGGCCATGCAGTTTCACTCTATGGAAAATTATCACCACCCGACTCAGGGAGTTTTTCACCAAATATGGCAAAAGAGAAGCCAAGAGGAATGGCTTCAAGTGTAAAAGGGCTAGTAAGCCTCCTGACAGGGGCTCTGACTCAGCGCTAGGCCAAACCAGGAGAAAGGGCCACAGGGAAGTGATGGGAGCACACTTAGCAGCCCGCCTCAGGTTTCGATACAACACTGTCCGATCTCGCTCTGGAACAGGTGGCAGTGATGTCACCTGAGGGAGGAAATGGGACTTCTTCAAAGGAGGAAGATAGAAAGAACACAAGCTCTGGAGTCAGAGTGTTCACATCCGAACTTGGGCTGAGCCACCTGAGCAAAACACCCCCTGACGGCTTTGAACCTTGTAGAATTTGGATACCTGGGTCTGACTCACCAAGCTGTAGACAATTCAAGAGCCCCCAGCACAATGCTAGGCATACAGCAGGCACTCAATAAATGTTTGTTCTCAAAGGAAAACAAAAGAGAGAGAGAGAGAAACCAAGAAACAGACTCTTAACTACAGAGAACAAACTCATGGTTACCAGAGGGGAGGGGGTGGAGGGAGGGGTGAGCTAGGTGATGGGGATGAAAGAAGGCATTTGTTGTGATGAGCACTGGGTGATGTACGGAGGTGCCCAATCACCCTACTGCACACCTGAAACTAATACAATACTGTCTGTTAACTGTACTGGAATTTAAAATAAAAATAAAATAAATCAATGTTTGTTCTTTGGGAGAAAACATCTTTCCTCTTAACCTCGGGTGGCACCAGGCATGCGGCAGGTGCTGGAAACCAGATCTTGTATCTGGTTCCTCACACAAGCCCTCCCAGGAAGGTCACGCTGAGATCCCTTCCTGTTCCATGGAGGAACGTATGAGAAAGCCTCCTTCTCTTTCCTGCCCTTGCTTCCCTCCTTTCCCCTCAACCTCAAGCCCCAGCAGGGAGGTGGAAGTCACACAGACCAGGCCCTCTAGGCCTGGGTGTCTGCCCGCAGCAGAGGTGCGCTAAGTTTCCAGCTCCTACCCATTCTTCTTGGGCAGGTAGGCCTCCATGTCGAAGAAGATGTTCTGCCGCTCCTTGATGTTGGCGCTCATCTGCTGAATGAGCTCTGCCTCCTCCCGACTGGCATGGTTCTTGTACCTGTTTGGTCAGAGGTGTGGGCATAGGAGAAGCAGGGGTGTTACTCAGACTGGAGGAAGAATCTGGGAGCTCGGGGCACGGCCCTCCCAACTTTCTATCTCAATGCTTCTTACAACCTCAATTCTCCCTCTGCACCCTGTGGGTTTGACCCTGGGTCCCTGCTAGCCTTGTGACCTTGGGAAAGTCCTTTCACCGCTTTGCCTTATTTTCCATACCTGAAAAACAGGGGTAGCATCAGGCCTACCTCATGGACAATACTGTTGTGAGGATTAAGTGAGTACACTAAATGTAACACATTTAGAATGATCCTTGATACACAGTATGAGCTCAATGGACTTCTACAGGCAATACCATGCTTCTTACTCTTCTAAAAGAGGAGACTGAGGATTACTAGAAGGGCAGACAGGAAAGTGCTTTAAAGGTATTAGCAGGCAACCGATCACTGTCTGTTTTTCCTTGGTGATATTTAACTCTCAAAACTAGAAAAACAAGCCAGTGGACACCCTCTCAGAATAGTAGGTATGTCCTCTATGGGTCAACCTTCTAACCCAATGGTTCTCAACTGGGGACACTTGGCAACATCTAGGAACATTTTATTTGTCAAACAGGGGGTGGAATGTCCTACTGGCATCTAGGGGATAGAGGCCAGGGATGCTGCTAAACATCCTAGAATGCACAGGACAGACCCTGCAGCAGAATTACCAACAGTGCCAGGGTTGAAAAATCCTAGACCGATAAAGACTGTTAAGTCTTACCATCAGTAAGATGTGTTTTTCCAAGAGCGGCGATGTCATTACATGGAACCCTCCACACTCTTACTCCATGACTAATGGACCTCCATTTCCAAAATGGTCAGCCAAGGTTAGGGATATAATCAGTACGTTTGCAAAAATTGTCCACAAGGGAAGGGAAGGATTGACCAGGAGTTACACACTATGGTACAGAGACTTAGCGAAGTCAACTGGAATAAGCCACTCAGAGCCTCAGTCTCCTTGCCTGCCTGGGATCACAGCACCCACTGGACTCCTTCTACCTATAGGGGATGAGAGCACTTTCCAAACCATGAAGACATGAGGATTGGGAGGTGAACTTATGATCTTGTCCTCAAGAACTGAACTAAGTCATGAGCTTAAGTATTTCCCCCTGGGGATGCCAGACTTCCTACCACCTACACCAAAGACCCATAACAACTTTCCTCTGGGAAACTACCTCACATCCTCTTTCCCCTCCATATAGTTCCAGTAAGCCTGTCCCATCCTCCAGGTCCAAAAACTAAGCATATGACCTAGTCTTGCCTAACCAGAGTCTCAGTGATTGGTTCACAAAGGAGCATGTGACCAATTCCCACCAATTAGGATCACACCCAGAACTTTTACTGAAAAACAAGTTATTCTGTCAGTGGAACCAAACCAATAGGAAGGAAGGCTGGAGGATGTAAGTCCGAAAGATATTTGTCTGGCACTGCTGGTGGCCATCTCGGTGACCAGAAGGGGACAGTCAGCCTGAGGGTGAAGCCAATCTAGAGGAAGGCAGAATTTAGAAAGGGGGGGTGGAAACAGATTCCTAAAAACACCTTTTGACCCCAGTGATGTCTGAAGCTACTCCTGGTTTTTTTCCATTAAAATTTCCATTCTCTGCTTAAGCCAGCTTTGAGTTGGGTTTCTGTCCCTTAAAACCCAGGGAGCTGTAGCCTCGCCTACCTCTGGAGTGTGTGCTTCAAGTCCTTCAGGCGCGTCTTCTGCTTGTTGATGGAGCCGCTACACAAAGTCTGGAGTGAGGTCAGCTCCTCCAGCTTCTGCTTGTAGATCCTGTGGGTTTCCTGAGGGATGGAGGAGCCCAAGCAGGGTGTATGGGAGAATGTGAATGGGTCGCTTTTCATAGTTGGACGTGACTGTGCAAGTCAGTCTGACAGCTAAGCCTAGAATCCTCATTCCCTAGCCTTTCTGCCAAAAAAGTAGTGCAACTACTACTATCGAAGATGTGGCTTAGACAACCAGGACTGGAATTCGGGAAGGCATCATGGCACGGCACTTATGTACGGAACTAATGTTTTTTTCCTACCCAGGTTCCATCCTTCCTAATAGCAACAACAACCCAATATGCCTTTGGGAGGCCACCTCTTGTCAACCTCTTCTTGGTCCAGATGGTTTGAGTAGGGCTAACAGTTTCCACGCCAACAGTGGTCATGTGATCCACGCCTGGCCAATGAGTATCCTCCAATGCCCTAGCCACTGACTGATTCAGAGGTAGACACGTGGCTCAAACCGGGCCAGTGAGAGTCAGCCCTGGGACTCTGGTTTAGAAATATTGGTTTAGAAATGCCCTCCTTCTTCTGGGTTTGCTAATCTGGTAGAAAGTGCACCTGGGGCTGTTGAGCAAATGAAGCCAGCAGGAAAACAGAATTGCAATGCAGTATGAGATAGAATTCTCACAGCATCAATTCAGCCCTTAGATCTAACCAGGTCTGAATGTAATGCTCTTGGTGATATGAATTAATAAATTCCTTTTCACTTAGGCCAGTTTGAGTTCGGTTTCTGATCCTGGCAATGAAGAGAGTTCTTGCTAAGTCAACTAAGAAAAGGACACACCGCTTCCCTTACAGCCAGCCCTCCCTCCCCCAGGCTCTGGAAATAACCATTCAGGGCCACAAGGCCTGGGGAAATACAAGAGACTTCACCTCAAGGCAAGGAGGATGAACACAGTAACTTCTTGATCATGCTGCCCCAGCACACCTCCCCGAACATTACACCATATGCTCAGAAACAGCCCCTTCCCTCTAGAGTTCTGATAATCTAAGACAAGCACCAACAATGTAGAGGAAACAATATGAGGGACAGGGACCATGAAATTAAAAAAAATAAACCAATGAACAGATTTAAAGTGTCTGCTTTCTTGGGTGGTGGAGAAACATATTTACCAGAGGGAGGGAAAAAAAGGGGGTAGTCAAAGGGTGAGACCAGACCCTAAACGCTCATAGCTGCCAAGCGGGGTCTCCAGATTTGACAGTCAAGCCAGAAAATAAAGAAGTGAAGACAATGAAGTGAACAGATAACAATTAGGAACAACATCAAAGGACACTGTGAGCAAGTCTCCCCTGACCCCGAGATGAGATGGCTTGGTCCCCTGAATTCGCACAGCATCCTCACTCTCTCCTGCCTGGGTCCCTGGAGAGGAAAATCAGGTCTTTCATGTAACTTTATATTTTTAAATAATTTCAAACTTGCTGAAGAATTTTAAGAAGAATACAAAGAACCCCCCTATACCCTTCACCCAGATTCACTAACTGTTGGCATTATGCCATACATATTTGCTTTATCGCATGTGTGTGTGTGTGTATTTTTTCTGTATCAGGCATCAGTGAATGACAACCCACAGGCCAAATCTCTAGCCACCATATTTTGTATGGGCAGTACGCTGGAAATGGTTTTTGGCTGGTTGGAAAAAAAAAATCAAAAGAAGAATACTTCACAACACGTGAGAAGTATATGAAATTGAAATTTCGGTATCCATAAATAAACTTTCCCGCAGCACAGCCACACCCGTTCACTTACATCCCGTCATGGCTACTTTGGCGCTAAAGCAGCATATTGAGTAGTTGTGACATGGGCCATATGGCCCGCCGAAGCCTAGAATCCTCATTCCCTAGCCTTTCTGCCAAAAAAGGTTTGCCTACTCCTTTCTAAACCATTTGGGAGTTGGTCGTAGACAACATGCTTCTTTACTCTTAAATACTTCAGCGCATGTTTCCTAAGAACACGACATTCTCGGGGCGCCTTGGTGGCTCAGTCGGTTAAGGGTCTGCCTTTGGCTCAGGTCATGTTCCCAGGGTCCTTGGATCGAGCCCCGCGTCGGGCTCCCTGCTAAGCGGGGGATCTGCTTCTCCCTCTCCCTCTGCTGCTCTCCCCACTCCTGCTCACTCTCTCTTGCTCAAATAAATAAATAAAATCTTAAAAAAAAAAAGAACACAACATTCTCTTATATATCCATAGTACAATGATCAAATTATCGCATCTCTTCAGGCTCCTTTAGTCTACGACAGTTCCTCAACTTTTCTTTGTCTTTCATGACATGGACATTTTTTTTATTTTTTTTAAATGTTTTATTTATTTATTCATGAGAGTCGGGGGGGGCAGAGGCAGAGGGAGAAACAGGCTCCCCGCCTAGCAGGGAGCCCGATGCGGGACTCGATCCCAGGACCCTGGGATCATGACCTGAGCCGAAGGCAGACGCTTAACCATCTGAGCCACCCAGGTGCCCTGACATGGACATTTTCAAAGGGTTCAGTCCAGTTGTTTTGAAGAATGTCCCTCCATCTGGGTTTGTCAGATATTTCCCCATGAGTGAATTCTGGATATGCATTTGGGACAGAAATGCCATTAAAGTGATGCTGTGTCCTCAGTGTCTCCTATCAGGAGGGACACAGTGTCTGTGATGTTAACATTGATTGCTTGCTGCCCACTGCTTTCTCCATTTACAGTGACCAGCTTCCTATCTGTAATTAACAAGTAATCTGTAGAGAGGGAGGCTGCGATTTACTCCCTTTTGAATTCCTCCACCCTCCTATGTTCAACTAATCTGCCAGTAATAAAGGAAACCCTCCAGAAAGAGACAGGAAGGATGGGGGCAGAGAGACCCTGAGTAAGTTACACAGGCTTTGAGAAGGTGGGGCCTCTGAACCAAGAGCCCCCAGCAACAGCAGCAGAGGCTCCTGGAAGATAAAGGGCTATGCGACCTCCTGGCACACTCTGGTGCTGGGTCCCACCACAGAAAGATAAGACCAAGACTGCAACATCAGCAGCCAGATGCTCACCAGGCCCTCTTGGATTTAAATTAATATTTAATTTCTTAAGTAAAACATGAAGACATTATCCTCGTTAAAAATTAAAACCCTACAGCTATGGCTGGAGTCGGCTATGAATATCCCACATCCTGTCTTCTCCCCTTTCTCCAGAAGTAACTACAGTTACCACTTTCTTCTAGACTTTTGTGTATGTATTTTTCCAGACTGTAGTCTATTTATCTATGCACTTCTATATTCTATATGGACCTATTTGTACATATATACACATAAAAATATATACATATATATGAAAAATACACACTGTTGCAAAAATGAATTGTTCCTAATACTTAGTCTCCTTTACTTCCTTTAGTAACAGGACCCCATGAGTAGTAGCTGGGCACATGGCCATCCAGTAACAGACATTTCCCAGCCTCCCTTGCAGCTATGTGTAGCCCCAGGATGAGTTAGCCAAAGGGATGCAGGTAGAAGTGATGTGTCTAAGTTCTGAACCACATCTTTATAAGGAGCTGCTTGCCCTCCATTGTCCCTTTTCCTGACTGGGATATGGCGACAACAGGTGCAATTACCTTGAAACCAGAGATGGAAGCCACACGATGTCAGTGGCAAAGCCCAGTGTCCCTTCCCCAGCCAAAGCAACCTCGGCTGACCTCATGTGACAGAGCTTCCCACTTGTGATGCTGTTAAAACAAGATCGCCCATCCTTTAGCACTCCTCACAGACAGAGGTGGGATCTCTGTTCCCACCTCTTAAATATAGACAGGCTTGTGGCTGGTTTGACCAATAAAATACGGCAGGAGGAACACTACAGTCTCTGAGAAAAAAGTCATGGAAGGCCATGTGGCTTCTGCCTTATTTGCTGGAACACTTGCTTTTAGAGCAAACAGTCCAACTACCCTGAGGCCACCATGCTGTACGGAAATCCTAACCCATAGAGAAGTCACATGTAGGCACTCTGATCAATAGTCTCAACTAAGACAAACATTCTTGTCGTTTCAGCTCAGACATTTAAATGTGTGGGCAAAGAACCTCCAGATGATTCTAGCCACAGCCATGTAAGTTACTCCCAGCCATTCAGGTCTTCCCAGCGAAGGCCCCTGACACCGTAGAGCACAGTCAAACCATTCCCATCATGCCCTGTCTAAACTCCTAACCCACAGAATCCAAGAGCAAAATGTAATTATTGTTGTTTCACATAGCAACACATAACTGAACACCACTTACCCTGGACCACACCTCCCTTTGGACCGTTATGTGAGAAAGACGCTGCCTCATTTAAGCCTTTTTTTTTTTTTTTTTTAATTTGGGGATCTCTTTTGTTATAGCAGCTTAGCTTATACCCTAAAGTACATACTTCTGATTTTTAAAAATATATTAACGGTATCAGAATTTAGATATGATTCCACAAGTTTCTTTTTCTCACTCAACAATATGTCTTGAAGATCTACCAACATAAGAATGTATAGATAGACTTCATTCTTTTTAGTGCTATGGAACATTTCATGCTATGGACATACTATGGCTTACTGAGCCATTCTATTGCTGGATATTTAGGTTGTTTCCAGTCTCTGCCTATAACCAACAATGCAACATTGACTAACATCCTCACAGGCATACACACAAGCATCTCTCTCGGGAAGAGAAGAAGGATTCCTGGGTCAGAGTGTACAGCCTTGTTTTTAGTTTTAATAGATCTTGGCAAACTGCCCACAGAGTGGCTGTACCAATTTATACTCCCACCCACAGCTTATGACAGCTGTCGACAGTCACCTCACCAACACTCAATGACATCTACTTTTCTACAGGCACTTCTCTAATCTCTGCTGGTGATATTTTCTGCTCCATCCTAAGACATCAGACTGGGTAGGGATAGGAAGTCTGTGAGCCTTTCCACAATTTTGTCCCCTGGCATATGGAGTCACTCCTGCTCCCCTCTGGTTCTTTCTCTCTGCTCTCAGCTAGAGCCACTTCCCAGGGGAGATCTTATTTTGGAGACCATACATCTGGTCCACTCTTGTCTTCAGTTCCAGACTGAGGATTTGTCAGCTATGAGGAGGACAATGTGGGGTTGTGGGGGGAGGTATGAGGGGGGTTCAGAAACAGGGTCCTTAGTGTGACATACTCTCCATTTCCAGGGCATTCCTCGCCCATGCCCAGACTCTGCAGATTTCCTCAGACCAGTCCCACAAGCAGTAGGAAAGGTTATCAATTCATTTCTTGGACCCTAACTTTTCTTCAGACAGCTGCCTCTTATTCTAACTGTGGTAAAATACATATAACACAAAATTTACCATTTTAATCATTTAAAATTTCTAAAATTTTCCTAATTTTAATAAAACACATATAAAATTACCATCTTAATAATTTTAAGTGTAGGGGCGCCTGGGTGGTTCAGTTGGTTAAGCAGCTGCCTTCGGCTCAGGTCATGATCTCAGGGTCCTGGGATCGAGCACCAAACAGGGCTCCCTGTTCAGTCAGCATGGAGTCTGCTCCTCCCTCTGCCCCTCCCGCTCGTGCTCTCTCTCTCAAATAAATAAAATCTTTTTTTAAAAAACTAAAATAATAATGTTAAGTGTATAATTCAGTGGCATTAGGTATGTTCACATCATTGTGAAACCATCACCACCATTCCATCTCCAGAACTTTTTCATCATCCCAACTGAAACTCCAAACCCATCACATAATAACTCCACTTTGTTTCCCCAGCCCCTGGCAACCACCATCCTACTTTGTCTATGAATTTGACCCTCTAGATACTTTATATAAGTAGAAACGTGTATTGTCTTTTTTTTTTTGAAAGCCAAACAGAAGAGAATACAGTTTAACTGAATCATACATGTGAACCCTTCTACTTCTTCATAATTTAAGTCTGACTTCTCAGAAATATTTTGGGAAGAAAATGCAGGGAGCTTTTTGGGGGGCAAGGGGAGATAAGTGATTACATTTTTTAAAATTCCAGTTAGTTAATAAAAAGTGTTATATTACTTTCAGGTATACAATACAGTGATTCAACAATTCCATACATCACCAGGTGCTCATCACAAGTGCCCTCCTTCATCCCCATCACCTATTTAACCCATCTCCCTCTCCCCTCTCCTCTGGTAATGGTCAGTTTGTTCTCTATAGTTAAGAGTTTGTTTCTTGATTTGCCTCTTTATTCCCCCTTTGCTTGTTTTGTTTCTTAAATTCTACATATGAGTGAAACCATATGGTATTTGTCTTTCTCTGACTTATTTTCGCCTAGCATAATACCTTCTAGCTCCATCCACATCATTCCAAATGGCAAGATTTCATTCTCTTATGACTGAATAATATTCCATTGTATATATATCTACCACATCTTCTTTATCCATTCATCATTCGATGGACACTTGGGCTGCTTCCATATCTTGACTATTGTGAATAATGTTACTATGACCATTTGGGAGTATAGGTACCTGTTTGGAGTCCCTGCTCTCGGTTCTTTTGGGTATATACCCAGAAGCGGGATTGCTAGATCAAATAGTAATTCTATATTTAATATTTTTTTAGGAACCACCATACCATTTTCCCAGCTGCACCATTTTACAACAGCTGTTTCTTTTTTTTTTTAGAGTGCTTTTTTTTTTTTTTAAGATTTTATTTATTTGACAGAGAGAGACACAGCGAGAGAGGGAACACAACCGGGGGCAGAGGGAGAGGGAGAAGCAGGCTTCCCACTGAGCAGGGAGCCTGATGTGGGGCTCAATCCCAGGACCTTGGGATCATGACCTGGGCATCGAAGGCAGACGCTTAACGACTGAGCCACCCAGGCGCCCCTACAACAGCTGTTTCTTGATGGACTGTCCATGGGTGGTTCTGGGAGGTGGGGAATACAATTCTTGTCTTCCCTTGGAATCCCTGGCTATTCTCTGCACATGAAGGTGTCTCCAGAAGACCCTCAATTAGACCTGTGCTTTGAAATGCTTCTTCCAGGGGCAGGATGAGCCACACTGCAGCAATCCAATCCTGGCTTTCATCCAGTCAGCCTTGAACCTGTAGCCTCAAAAGGAACTGGTCACCATATGGAAGCCTTCTGTTGTTTTTGCCAACTAGGCAGATATTCCCCTTCTGGTTAATGTCTCCACAGTTTCTTTGGAAATCCAGCCCTCCCCACACTCAGTTACTGAAATCTGGCTAGGAATGGGGTTGAACCTGCCCCAGGTTCCAGGGCATATGACCCGGGCCTGGTCAATCAGAGTATCAGCCTCCAGACCCAACTGGCTAATTCAGGGACAGGCATTCAAAACCAACAAATCTCAATTGCTGGGGCGGGGTGGGGGGGTAGTTTTTATCAGAACTGCTGAAAAAGAGAAGCTCTTCTTCCACTAGTTTGAAGGAGGAAGAGCTCATGTGAGCCCAGAGTTAATGGAGCTGTCTTGCTTGAGCATGAATCCAACTGATGGGAAAACAGGGCAGAGGCAGATGAAGGCTGAGCCTTGATGGTTTCATTTGAGCCCCTAGATCGACTCATATTTGAAGATGGTATACCTTTGGCTTCCCAATTACACAAACAAATCCTGTTTTATTTGGTTTGGCTTTGCCAGATTGGATTGAAGGTCATCATTTCAGAGGCAAGTGTCAGAATCTAGATTAAAATGCCAAAGCACAGAGTTTTCCTTCTGGGCAAAGTTAATCACACCAGGTAAGAACAGAAGCCACAAACCTTGGGACTCATTATTACCAACCTCTTGCCCTGGGCACTATCATCCTAAAGACACCAAAAACAAGGACTTGGAGCCCTGTCGAATGAATCCTTCATCAAGCCACTAACTAAATAGGCACCCCAAAATGTAGATCGCCGAACAATCAAATTGGGTGTTTTTTTCTACAAACCAAAAACTTAAGCCATCATTTTTTAACAGCTTTGAGGTATAATTCACATACCATAAAACTCACTCATTTTATGTGTACAACTCAGTGATGCCTATATATTTACCAAGCTATCCAACTATTGGCATAGCCAGTTTCAGGATATTTCACCACCCAGTAAGATCCCTCACGTCTATGACAACATCGCTGCTCCCCCCACACCCCTCCCTTCAGCCTGCTGGCAACAACTAATCTACCTTCTGTCCCTATAGATTTGTCTTTTCTGGATAGTCCATATAAATGGAGTCATACCATATGTGGTTTGGGGTCTGGCTTCTTTCACTCAGCATCACGTTTCTGAGGTTTATTCATGTTGTAGCATACACAAGGATCCCTGCTTCCTGAAAGTTCCCGTTATGCCATTTTGCTTTTGCTTTTATGAAAGACCGCAATTAGTAAGGTAATGACTTTTTTCATAAAAGTGAAAATCCTCTTCGGATCTCTTTTGGTTAGCAAAAACAGGTACTAATGGAGGTCTTTCGAAAAAGCAGTGGTGTAACTCGAACTTTCAGAAAGCAGGGGATACTCTTCGCTTTACACCATTCTGGTTTATGAAAGGTTTCATTGGAAGGCTGTACTTTCGGATAGTAGGGGGGGAGCACGTGTTATTCTGCTTTTATTGCTACTTAACAATAAAAATTTAGTATAGATGCATCACACTTTGTTTATCCAATCACCTGTTATCAGACATTCCAGTTATTTCCACTTTTTGACTATTATAAATAATACTTCCATGAACATGTACAAATCTTTGTGCAGACCTATTTTCATTTCTCTTGGGTAGATACCTAGGAATGGAATTACTGGTCATATGGTAAATGTATGTTTAACTTTTAAAGAAAATGACAAACTGCCAAACCACTATTTCTATTTCTAAACTTGGCAGCGGTGGATTGGAACATGGGAAACACCAAACACAGGGAGTCCGCACTCTGCAACCGGTGCAGGGAGTACCAGCTTATTAAATGTGATTGACTCCCACATCGAGTTGCTACCTCTAAAAATAACCCAGAGTGCTGGGGGCACCAAAGCAGACAAGCAGCTGCAGAAGAAAGAAAGAAAAGACTCCATTCGGGAGCCCTCCCCACCCCCCCCCCCGCCATCCCCTAACTTGTCTAGTTCAAGGCCAAAGAAAAGAAACACACTTGATAGAGTATCTAAGGATGGAGCTTTAGGCCGTAAAAAAAAAAAAAAAAAAAAAAAAAAAAAAGAGGATAATTATAAGCAAGCATTGCCAGTAAAGAATCAAATGCTAACTATATGAATTTAGTTAAAATCTCCAAAAGAGAAAATACAAGCATAGTACACTACCCGATTCTGCAGTAAATAATACCTGCATGGTCATAATCATGTAAATAATTGACAGTGAACCTATAGAGCTGCCTTTCATCTTCTCTTTCAGTTTTATTTAAGTAGTCTCTACACCCAACATGGGGCTTGAACTCATGACCCCAAGATCAAGAGTCGCATACTCTTCCAACTGAGCCAGCCAGGCGCCCCAGAGCTGTTTTTCTTTATAAGCCTTTTGGTACTGTTGGGTTACTTTCTGGTCTCCTGCTCATTTTATTATGAAATATTTCAGGCATACAAAAAAAGACAGAAAATCATATAACTGATAGAAAATAAACATCAGCACTCATATTCTCACCCTCAGTTTAAGAAATAATAGTAGTACACAGGGCGCCTGAGTGGCTCAGTCGGTTAAGCGACTGCCTTCGGCTCAGGTCATGATCCTGGAGTCCCGGGATCGAGTCCCGCATCGGGCTCCCTGCTCGGCGGGGAGTCTGCTTCTCCCTCGGACCCTCCCCCCTCTCATGCTCTCTCTCTATCTCATTCTCTCTCTCAAATAAATAAATAAAATCTTTAAAAAAATTAAAAAAAAAAAAGAAATAATAGTAGTACACAGAGAGTTATTAAAAGCCCCCTAAGTGGGGCGCCTGGGTGGCTCAGTCGTTAGGCGTCTGCCTTCGGCTCGTGTCATGATCCCAGGGTCCTGGGATAGAGCCCCTCCTCGGGCTCCCTGCTGTGCAGGAAGCCTGCTTCTCCCTCTCCCACTCCCCCTGCTTGTGTTCCCTCTCTTGCTATGTCTCTGTCAAATAAATAAATAAAATCTTTGAAAAAAAAAAAAGCCCAAGAGGGGAACCCCTTTGCTGGTTATTTCTGCCCCCATGCTCACCCCAGATCAATTCTTTCTCTGTGCCCAGAGGAGGCTGACCCCTATGGACTCCATTCCCTGGACTCCCTTACCCTGCCTCCCACTTGGGATTAGCCTACGGGATGCACAACAGGAAGAGACAGAAGCTGGGGTATTTGTTCTTCCTGCCTCCTCTGTTTTGCTGCAGCCTTCAACCATTACACCTCCTGTTCTGCAGCTCTCCTTCCCCAGCAACAAGCTTTGGCCAAGCTCTGGTGATGGCCCCCCTCCCTCTACTCCTTTAGGAACAGGACTGGCCCCAGCTCTAGGGGCCTCACCCTTAAACTGCCACACCTTTGCAAATAGTCCCTTCTTTAAATTCCTTTGAGTGAGATCCTTCTGGAGCGTCATTTGCTTTTCACCAGGATCCTGCCCAATCTCCCCTATACTGAATCTGGCCCATATCACTCCCCTGTACTATATAAACATGTATCAGCAAGCAATACATAGTATTGTTTTGAATGTTAATTTTATCATACATGTCATACTATATATATGTCTCTGCAACTTTCCACTCAATGTTGCTCTTCTTTTAAAAACATTTATCCAGGGGCACCTGGGTGGCTCAGTTGGTTAAGCGACTGCCTTCAGCTCAGGTCATGATCCTGGAGTCCCTGGATCAAGTCCCGCATCAGGCTCCCTGCTCGACAGGGAGTCTGCTTCTCCCTCTGACCCTCCCCCCATCTCATGTGCTTTCTCTCATTCTGTCTCTCTCTCAAATAAATAAATAAAATCTTTAAAAAAAAACATTTATCCATGTTGACACATGTAGCTCTAGTTTATTCATTCTGTTCATCATACCCCACTCTACGGATGTTCAGTGGAATCACCCATTTGGAAGAACATTAGGTTTCCAGTATTTAGTTGTTACAAACAAGAGTTCTGAAAATTCTTGAACATCTCTACTTGGATATTTAACTTTGCGGCTATGTATTACTTCTAAACATGCAGGATGGATTAAAAGAGAGGGAGAGAGAGAAGCGCTAACATTGGCTCTGTGAGCTGGGATGCCCATACCTCCTTTCCTACACGGCTAATTACCATCCTTTTACGCCACGTGTAGAAGACACAAACAAGTGGGTTTCTGGTGGAGGCTTAGGCAATCTGCTGCCTCTCCTGTTCTCTGAGGACCCAAGCTCTGCCCCAATGGGAAAATGAGGTTAATGATTCAAGGTCTTGGCATGGCTGTGAAACATCTGGAAATGCCCGCTCAGTACAACTTGGCTAAATCATAAGATCCAGAACCTGAGTCCACATGTACTGCAAGAATTGCCAGCAATGGAATCTCATGGCCTTTTCAGACAGGGGTCTGGCCCAGAAGCATTGCAAGTTGGTGGGCAACCCAGTAGGATGCACCAAAATGTGGTGTCTGATAGCAGCGTTTCTCTCTACTGGAAGTTTCTGAGAGATTACATTTATATAATTCTCTTTCCAAGGAATCGAGTTCAAATAAACATTTCTGGATGCTGAGTATACTTCACTAAGACTCATCACCATGAAAACATCACTAAGGATGGCAAGTTGACTTCAACGAAACAGCATCAATTCTACATTGGAAAGAATTCTGAGTCATGTGCCAGGATTGATTCGTGATGTCTGTTACAGGAGCAGTAAGTGCGGGTATTAGACATGGGTGTCAGACATTTGGGAGGCAGAATAACCTAAACTCTTCATATCCAGAGTCTGTCACTTCTTAGCAGTCATATAAGCTGTTTGTATCTCAGTTTCCTCAGCTGTGAAGAGGTTAGGAGATGAGGTATATGTAACAGGCCATATACTGGTTTATTTTTTTTAAAATCAGTTTTATTGAGGTATAATTTACATATCAATTCATCAATTTCCAGGTGTACAACTCAAGGAATTCTGGCAAATATATACAATTGTGTAAACACCACCACAATCAGGACATAAAACAAAGGTTCACAAACTTTGCCGGTTCACCATGCCTTTCATGTCTCAGTACACTTTCCACAGTCCTCAGGCCAAATAATTGAAAAGTATTTATGTCCTAACAACTCAGTAGCCTTTTTGGGGGGAAAAAAAGAATACGCAGAGATTGACAAAAACGTTTTTATTTCATTCCAAAATAACCAAAATTATTTACTAATGGGATGTGTGTGCCTATTGGGCTCTGCACAAATTCTCAAACCTTGGAATCAGATGGGACACTGTCAACCTCATTTCTTTTTCCACATGGATTTTCTCACAGTACCTGATTTTAATCATAGATCATTAAAAACCTAACTTTACAAAGATATGACATCAAAAAGAACGTAGTGTGATCTAATGTGCAAGTACGAAATACCCCAAGTTAGCAGTTTAAGAGGTGTATGACAGATGTCATTGTGTTTCCCTTGAAAATTGAAATTATCCCATAGTGTCACTGAGAGCTTGATGCAGCTCCTTGGGGGTACCTTGACACAGTCTGGGAATTACAGATATAGACTGTTTCTATTACTCCCCAAGAGATGCCTGTCCAGCATCCCTCTCTCTTTTTTTACTATCAGTATTTTCATTTTCCTTTATAGGACTATCCCTCCCTCATTTTTATTTCATATGGTTTGAGTGGCCCTCATTCCAGTCCTGGGCTCCAGCGGAGACATGAAAACCAAGGCCCAGCCAATCCGTGCCACAGTGACTGGTTAAGTAAGGGATAATCATGTGACCCACGTGGGGACAATGAGAGTTGGCCCTGGGACTCCTGCTGGAATTACCAGGGAAAAGATGCTCTGTTTTGGCCAGATTTGCTAAGCTGGTAGATGTCAGCCTGGGGTCACCCCAACATGGGAGAGACTGCCTGAGAATAAGGCTGATATAGAAGAAACAGAAGCGGGGGGTGCCTGGGTGGCTAGTCGGTTATGCGTCCAACTCTTGGTTTCGGCTAGGGTCATGGTCTCTGGGTCATGGGACTGAGCCCCACCTCGGGCTCTGCTCTTAGCACAGAGTCTGCTTGTCCCTCTCCCTCTGCTCCTCCCCCAAACTTGCCCGTGCACGCGCGCACACACACACACACACACACACGTCTCTAAAATAAATAAATAAATAAAATCTTAGGGGAAAAGAAAGGAAGAAGAAGAAACAGAGAGAGACACACACACAGACAATTCACTGGAGCCCCTGGATCTAGCCTGGCCTGAAGCCATTTGTCACTGGATTTCCCAATATGTGAGCTAATAAATTCTTTTGGCTTAAAGCCAGTAGAACGGGGTTTCTGTCACTTGCAACTAAGAATCCTGACTAGTGTATTATATATACGCAGTGCTTTATTACATATATATTTATATTATATATATATTTGTTGCATATATAAAGCACTGTACAAATGAAATGAGACCCCACAAGTTCAAAAGTTTCTTTCCAGAGCCAAGGGTCTCAAGATACTTTGGGAGCCCACAGTGTTAGGAACCCAAAAAATATCTGATGTACACAGCAGACCTGGGTTCAAATTCCAAAATTCCATGACTTCCAAGTTACTTAACATCTCTTAGCCTCAGTATTAAGCAGGGTTGGTCATTTAGATTAAATGGAATCATCCATGTATCATACAGTTAGCTCTTACCGTTATTACTGTCAGCCTTTGTTTTTTAGATAAAGAAACTCAAGCTCAGAGAGGTGGCTTGCTAACGGTTAGATACTAGACAGGTGCAGGCCTCAGGCCCGAACCCAGGAACTGTGACTCCCTGTCCAGGGTTCTTTCCACACAACGCACTTCTTTTTTTTTTTTTTTTTTTAAAGATTTTATTTATTTATTTGAGAGAGAGAGAGAATGAGAGATAGAGAGCACGAGAGGGAAGAGGGTCAGAGGAAGAAGTAGACTCCCTGCTGAGCAGGGAGCCCGATGCGGGACTCGACCCCGGGACTCCAGGATCATGACCTGAGCCGAAGGCAGTCGCTTAACCAACTGAGCCACCCAGGCGCCCCACACAACGCACTTCTAAAGACAGAGACCCATAAGGCAATGCAAGATGGAAGAGAAACGAAAAGAGTACCCAGGGCACAGACCTGCCTTAGGTAAGTGGTTAAGAGTACAGACCTTGACGTTCAACAGCCTGGGTTTGAATCCTGACTCCAGCACTTACAAGACATATGACTTCGGGTATATGATTTTCCCTCTGTAAAATGGGATAACAAGATCTATTTCGTAGGGTTTTAATAAAATAATACTGACCTTCTTGCTTCTACCCTGTCCCTCTCGTGTCTATTCCATACACAGCAGCCAGAGGGGTGCCCGTTTCATTGGTAGGAAAGGCCAAAATCTTTACAGTGGCCCACCAGGCCCCTGCATTTCTGTGAGCTTAGGTTTAGGGAAAGGCCCTTCCGGCCACCTCCTTTCTGGATGGGAAGGGGTGGGGTCAGGTTTCCAGTGATGCAAGTCAGGAAACGCTTATTAAATCACCTGCCACCGTGTCTGTAAGTGACCTTCTGTGATCACACCACAGGCCACAGGGCCAAACATGTGCTGGTCTCAGACTGATGCTCAATTCACCAGCATGGCTGAAATCCCAGCCAGCCAAAACCGAAGCCCCCATAGCCACTTGACCTTGCCCCTGAGTCTAGTGAGGCCCTGGCAGAGACAAAGCACAGTCAAAAGAAAACAGATCCTCTCCTCTAGAAAGTCCCAGAGATTATGACTTTTGCAGGGCGGGGATTCCAAAGACCTTTCCAATCCTCTGGGGTCTGACAATTAGGTTTTCTCTTTCCTCCCTTCATTTGAAAAAGGGAAGGAGAGGTGAAACACAGAGATATTAGCTATGACCCCAAGAAAGACAGAATCAGAAAGATACAAACACGAAACCTACAAATCCCAGATTCAGAGGCAGATATAGGCAAATAAAGATAGACAGGAATTTTCTGGTAAAAAAATTAATCCTTCCTTTCTAGTTCCAATCTGTCCACCTGCCTACCTGTTGTGACTTCCCTGCTCTCCAATAAATGTCTCATATCTGAAAGTCTGTCCAACACATACCCAATGACAATGTACACCCTACTTATTATACACAAATCCCAGAAACTTTCATCTCAGGAGTTCAAAGCTCTCATATTTATTATGGGGGATATGGAAGTGAGAAGAGAGAGACAGGCCTCCCAGCACAATAACAGACATCCATACTAAGCATTTAGAGTACTAAGTTCTAGTAGCAGCTTTACCACTCAAGAGCTGTGTGATCCCAGTTGACTGAATTAGATTCTCAAGCTTCAGTTTCCTCATCTATGAAGATATAGACAATGTCTATGACCTTGACTCACGGGGCACTCTGTGGCCTTCCATCTATCACTGGCCTCTGACCCAGGAGTTGTCCACCAAAGCCTGAGGCCAGCAGGGTCCCTGCTCCCCAAAGGCCCAGGCCATTCCAGTACCCCCATTGCCGAAGAACTGAGTAGGGGACACCACGGTTTCCCCCCAGTCAGCTGTTCTCCAGCCCTTGATGTGCACCAGGGGACAAAATCCAGAATTCCCAATTCCTCTCTGTCCCTCACACACCGGAACCCCAAAGATCCCAAGTAAGAACACAACAACAAATCAAACGTCTCCTTTGCAAGCTCTGCTTGCCAAGACTAGCTATCTAATTGCTGTTGATTGCATTAATTGCATGGCTCTGAAGTGTTAGGACAACTCCTCCTCCTAGAGTAAGGCAGGGAAGGGAGAGGAATTCAGGAACAAAAACTCCACACAATAAAACGCTTCTCCCGGGCACCTGGGTGGCTCAGTAGGTTAAGTGACTGCCTTCGGCTCAGGTCATGATCCCAGGGTCCTGGAATCGAGCCCCACGTCAGGCTCCCTGCTCAGCGGGGAGCCTGCTTCTCCCTCTCCCTGCCACTCCCCCTGCTTGTGCTCTCTCTCTCTCTGACAAATAAATAAATAAAATCTTTAAAAAACAAAAACAAAAGTCTTCTCCCACTCCCAACCCTAACACCCCTTCCATGACTCCACAGCTGAACATGACCTGACAGTCCGGTAAGACAAAGTGTTAAGAGGCAGTTGAATCTTCTCGATGGGACTGCAGCCAGAAGGATCCCCTGGGAATTGGGTTGCCCCCCCCCCCCCCCCAAGCCCTGGACCTGAAGGAAAGGGCACCAACCCACACATGCTGCACAGGCCAAGAAAGGCATACTGGTTCTGGATACTTTTTCTCTGCTCATTCCTAGAACAGACCCCTCGCCCCCACCTTCCTGCTCCGTCTCTGCAGCACCCCTCTCTTTAAACATCAGGGCCTACTGCCTCAGGTCCAGAAGCCCCATCACAAACAATCTCCTCTCCCCTCCTCTGGACACAGTAAGAGGCCCACCAACTGGAGACAAGAGGTACATGGACAGGGAAAATGTCATTGCTCCAGCCAAGGATAGGAAGAAGTGGGGTGGAGCTGTGCAATGTGATTTCGGGCAAACAGAGTCCAACTTCAGAGAAAACAAACACAATCTAGTAGCTTGAGAGGAAAAAGCCCCATCTCCCAAACTGGTCCAGGAGTCCCTCTTGGCCAACCCCAGGGTTTCATATGAGGTGTCTCTAGTCGCCTGAGTTGGTAGCTGAGACCTGTCTGAACCTCCTTCCAGGAACAGTTCCTCCTGCCAGGACCCCACTGGGGCAATTTTCTCAAGGGACCTCTCTTATATCTGCCCTCACCCTACCGGGTATAAGGTCCTGGGCCAGATGGGTGAGGGCTGGGAGAAGCCTCTATCACGGAGGGAGACAACCCAGCTGTCAGAACTGACAGATGCCATCCACAACGCCAAACTCAGCCTGCAGCAGCGGCACAGAAGAGGGCACAGACACCAGAGCCCCCAAAGACGCAGAACAGGGTTCCCTAGTCTCTGCTCAAACCCTAGGGGTTCAAGGTGAACGGCTCCCAAGCACATCTCTCAAAATGTAGTTGCAGAAGAGATGGCTACCCCACCAGAACAGAGAAGTGGGGCTGCCAAAAGCAGGTGGACGGGGGTGCGGTTAGGGGAGACCCCTGCGGAGGTGGGGGCTGGGCTGTACTGTCAGTTCCAGCACATATCTGTCCCCTCAGGCCTCCCCCACATGACACACCTGGAACTTCCCCTCAGAGACCACAGACCAACTTTCTGCAGAGAAGGAGGCGCGCGGAGCAAAGAGCCGGTGCGAAGGCGGGGTAATGGGGAGCTTCGACCGGGCGCCCCAAGTGGATGAAGAACTGAAGTGCTGGGAGATAGGCGGGTGCTGGCCCACGCGGACCACCAGCCCCACAGTGCCCAGCCAGAGGCAGCCGCCTGGACCCTGATGGTCCCCACCGCCCCGGCTGGGTTAGCAGAAAGGGGAAGGCACTGCACCGCAGGTAGCAGAGTTGCGCGACCAGGTGGCCCGGCCCTACCTGCAATTCCTGAAATTCTCCCTCCAGCTCGTGCCACTCGCGCTCGCAACGCTCCAGCTGGCCGGACATGGTGCGACGGTGCGAGGCGGCGGCGGCGGCAGCTCCCGCAGCGTGGCGCGGGCGGCCACCAGCACCCCAGCCCCTCAGCTCGCCGGCCGCCTTCGGAGGCACCAGCTGTTCTTGCGCAGCCGGAGCCACGCGCGCACCTGACGTCACAGCCCCCGCCCCAGCGCCCGCCCCACCCCCTCGCCGGGAGGCAGGACCCCGCGCATGCGCACGCACCTCCCCTAGCTCCTCCCCCGCGCGCCCGCGCGCCGGCTAGTTTTGCGGGTCTTGGCAGGGTCTGTTGCTGCCCCCTTGAGAATGCTTCTGCGCTTCCAGTCTCTCCCAGCTGAGGCTGGGGAACTTGTCCACAAGCTGCATTTGCAGAGCTGATTTTACTTAGATTGTGTTTATTTGGGATGTCTGGAGTCGGGAGGATGGAAGATTTGGGGGAGGTGAAAGCTCACCACTCCTTGGCATTGCCTAACCAGAGCCAAAGCCAACGGCCTGGAATGCTAGAACTGACATTGACCATCCAGCAAGGTCGCCAGGCAGGGCGGGGAAGCGCAGAGAGGGACCCGTCGTCTTACCAGGTCATGACTTACTGCAACGAATACATCCTAGACTCCTGCCCCCTAAGATTCTGCGTGACTCTCTCGACAGCTGTGTCTGTCGCTCGTATGATACCACTGCCTCCCTCTGCCTGCATGGACCTACAAGATCTATCCCTGCCTAGCTTCCCAGTCACATCTCCTATCTCACTCCCCCGGATCAGTACTTCCTGACACTGTTTTTTCCTCTTCCTACCCTTGAGGGAACATTTCCTCTAAATCTTCATATGGTTGCCTTTTTGTCATCATTCAAGCCTTAGTTCAAATGACACCTGTATTAATTTCCTAGGGCTGCTGGGGCACCTGGCTGGCTCAGTGGGTAGAGCAAGCAACTCTTGATCTCAGAGTCCTGAGTTCAAGCTTCATGTTGGACATGGAGCCTAATTACAAAAGAAAGAAAAAAGGAAGGAAGGAAGGAAGGAAAGAAAAAGGAAAGAAAGGAAAGAGAAGGAAGGAAAGGAAGGAAGGAAGGAAAGGAAGGAAGGAAAGGAAAGAAGGAAGGAAGGAAGGAAAGAAAGAAAGAAGAAAGAAAGAAAGAAAAGAAAAGAAAAATCGATCGATAGATAGATCGATCGATCCTGGATCTGCCTTAACCACAAATTGTGCTGTTTAAATACCGGAAACTGCGCTGTTTAAATACCACAAACTGAGTGGCTTAAACAATAGAAATGTATTCTGTCACAGTTCTGGAGCCTAGAAGTATGAAATCAAGGTGTCAGCAAAGACATGCTCCAAGACTGGGTAAAATCTTTCCTTGCTTCTTCCTAGCTTGTAGTGTGGCCCTCAATCCTTAGCATTCCTTGGCTTGCAGCTTCATCCCTCCAGTCTCTGCCTCTGTTGTTACATGGCCTTCTTCCTTGTGTGCTTGTCTCCG
The DNA here is from genome assembly GCF_037043125.1 of Eumetopias jubatus. Taxonomy (NCBI): domain Eukaryota; kingdom Metazoa; phylum Chordata; class Mammalia; order Carnivora; family Otariidae; genus Eumetopias; species Eumetopias jubatus. The sequence goes on along the minus strand of NW_028274822.1, from coordinate 86,326,310 downwards.
TGTCCTCTCCTCTTATAGAGACACCAATCTTACTGGATTTAAGGGTCCACTCACTCCAGCATGACCTCACCTAAGTTGAACTAATTACATCTGCAAAGACCCTGTTTCCAAATAAGGACAACCTTCTGAGGTAATGGGTATTAGAACTTCAGCATATCTTTCTGGGGGACACAATTCAAACAGTAACAACACCTCTAGAAAAAAGACCTGTCCTGAATACCCAGAGCTTCATGCCTCGTCCCAGTCACTTATATGTCACCTGTCTTATTTCCTTCATATAAGTTACCATTGTGTGAAAGTGTTTGTCTCCATGTTGGTTGTATGAATCCCTCCATGGGTATATAATCTGCATGAGATCTCAGGGATCTTTTCTCTGTCTTGGTCATCATCGTATCCCCAGAGCTTGGCACATAGTAGGCCCTTAATATTTGTTGAAGGAATAAACATGAAAGATCATCTACTGCAGAGGTTCTCAACTTTTGGGGTTCACAAACCACTCTAAAAACTCTGGGAAATATACACCTAAGCACACAGAGAAATATTCAGAATTCTTAACTGATGCCTGAATAAAAGCGTGACTTACTCAAGATTCCCAGCTAATTAATGACCGACTTTGAATTATGATTTTCATCCCTGGAGGCTGGAACTTCAGCATATCTTTGGGAGGCACAGTTCAACTCATAACAATACCTCTCAGTAAAAGTGAAACAAGGCTTGTTTGCATGCCTGGTTATTGCTGATGGAATGTCAGGCATTGTGAATTTTACCTTGTTGATCGGTTCCCTTCCTCCACCCCTTTTTCTTCTCTTTCTCCCCACCTTCTCCCTCCCCCTCCTTTTGTATTTCAGTTTCCCTAAAAATATTCTTGAGCTTTACATTAGACGCAATTACCTAGAAACAATGTTATCCTTTCAAATCTTGCTTTTAACATTTATCTTGGGACTAAAACAGTGCTCAGTCTAGAGCTGATTTTTCCCCCACTACGTGAGGCAAGACCAATACATCATGAAGTTTTCAGTCTGGCTGGTGGGACGAGGCACTATTCCTGGGCCAGTGTGAATGCTGTACACTCTTACTTCTAATCATTTTAGGTGGTTCTTTCCTTGGCTTCAGGTGGTTGTCCTTGCATACGTGTTGACCAGCGCTCAGCTGACTGCTGGAGGGGGTTCAGTGGGCTTCTGGATACTCTGTGTGCAGCTGTTCCCTCTCTAAAATTCTAACCTCCTTGGCCCCCCTGGACTCTCAGCTCTATCTTCTCAACTCGGGGTCTGCCAGGCTTCACCTAGGATCCCCTCCCTGCACCATCACCTGGAAACGCTCTCGGAACAATAAATGGGACAATGTTAGAATAACTCCTACAATTTGTTTCCTGTTTCTCAGTGGCCCCGTCCTCTGTTGACTGATGTCCAGTGTCTTGAATAAAAAACATAATTTCATGTATATTTTCCCCATTTTGTGGTTGTTTCAGATAAGAAGGTAAATCTGGGGGCGCCTGGGTGGCTCAGTCGTTAGGCGCCTGCCTTCGGCTCAGGTCATGGTCCCAGGGTCCTGGGATCGAGCCCTGCATCGGGCTCCCTGCTCGGCGGAGAGCCTGCTTCTCCCTCTCCCACTCCCCCTGCTTGTGTTCCTTCTCTCGCTGTGTCTCTCTCTGTCAAATAAATAAAATCTTTAAAAAAAAAAAAAAAAGAAGGTAAATCTGGTCCATGTTACTGTATCTTGGCCAGAAGCAGAAGACAGCATAATGCATTTGGGATCCGTGTGCATCAATAGTTTGTTTCTTTTTTTCTTCTGCTGAGTATATTTCATTGTATGCTGGATTTACTTCTCCATTCTTTATCCATTCACCAGCTGAGGGACCTTTGCATTGTTTCCAGTTTGGATTGATTATGAATAAAGCCACTATGAACATTTATGTAAAATATTTAATTATGAAAAGGACAATTTTACATTAAAATCCAAACTTTAATTTTTTTTTTTAAGTAATCTCTACACCCAGCTTGGGGCTTGAATTTACAACCCTATGATCAAGAGTTGCAGGCTCTACCAACTGAGCCAGCCAGGTGCACCTAAAATCCAAACTTTTACTTTCTTTTGAAAAACGGGAAGATCTCATCACACTGGGCTCACATTCCTGCATAGCAATGGACTGGAACAGAGTAAAAATATCCCCTTCACAATGGGCTTGCCACTTGCCACAGTCCTCACCAAGCTCAATTGTCTTGCCCCAGACTACTTCACGTATTTATGCAAACTGTAGTCCTTGGGGCCACCTGAATTTGAGACTCCCAATATAATATGTCATGAAAATTACAAAACCATATGGACCACTCATATGGTGAAAAAAACAGAAACAAGTTTACTTAATTGGGGTTAGTGGAATCAAAAAGGAAACACAGGGCCTTGAAGGATGAGAAAAGTGTCACCAAGCAGAGGATTTGGGAAGATGCCCCTCCACCTCTGCCGGCAGCTACTCAATCCAAGCAGGTCCATCTGCCCCAAGCTACCTGTGGGCAGGAGAGGCTGGGCCTGTCCCCCAGGGAGATCTGGGCAGGTGCACCTTCTCTGCAGGCTGGCCAGCAGTCAGGCTGCAAATCTAAGGGGCTGTTCTCTCTGTGGGGTCAGGACTCGGTATGCATTATTCACGAGCCCTTTTGTAGATGGCAGGGGCTGGCCACCCCAATAAGCATAGCCAGAAGTATCAGATCTTACCTGGCTGCCACCCTGTCCTGGTTCCCGCCCAAAGTGCTTTCAGACTCACTTGTCAGCTCCCTGGGACTTGATCTGGCTCTGCTTAAGGACTTTGATCACGAGGGGTGAGAAAGTGTGTTATCCCTGCCCACACCACCAGGGGGAAATCTCCCCTATTTGTTCTCTTTAAGGCACTCAGGAATCTGTCAGTCTGAGACTTTGTACAACTAGCTGGGAAGAGTCATAAAAGTAGCAAACACATAGCGCTCATTATGTGCCTGGTGCTCTTGTATATACTTCATGTATATGCATTAATGCATTTAGTCTTCAACAGCTTTGAGGAAGGATCTCTATTCCCCTGTTTGACAGGTGAATATTTTAAGGCGTAGTTTCTCCATCTTTTAATGTGATCAAGAACTACCTTCTGAAGATTTCATTAAATGCAGATTCTGATTCACTAGGTGCTAGGAAGGGCCAGCGATCCTGTAATTCTACAAGCCCAGCCAATATCATTGGTCCAAGGACCACATTTTAAATAGCAAAAGTCCAAGTTGCAGAGAGGTGAAGTAACTTATCCAAGATCATCCAGCTACTTGCGCGTTACAGGATGCCAAGAGCTAATTCTAAAAAAAGAGCATCTGTCCAAGGAGAAATGAAAATTCCAGGGACTTTTCCTTCATCGGCTTCCCACAAATGCCCTTGCTCAAAATAGTCCCCAAAGATTTTAACAAGCAATTTGGGCAAAGATGTTTATAGCAGCACTTTTTAGATCGCTGGAAACATCCCAAATGCCCCACAGCAGGGAAACGGTGAAGCTGTAGTCTGTTCCATATAATACGATATGGCTGTTAAAATGGTCAGTATGGGAACTAAATGGATGCCTGTAAACAGGTATATTAAATTGTGTTAAGTAAAAAAGTAGAGCCCAAAATATTGTGTATATACTGATTAAAGGTACATGGTCATTCCTGCACCCTGAAAAAGATTGGGTGAATTTAGTATAACAGAAATAGTCCATCATGTAAATTGATGGAATTTTTTTTTCTGAAATGTTTTTCAGGTGCTTGATAGAAATTGTAAGCCCCTATCTTTCTGTTCATGGATTTTTTTTTAAAGATTTATTTATTTATTTGAGAGAGCGAGAATGAGAGAGAGAGCAAGTACATGAGAGGGGGGAGGGTAAGAGGGAGAAGCAGTCTCCTTGCTGAGCAGGGAGCCCGATGCGGGACTCGATCCCAGGACTCCAGGATCATGACCTGAGCTGAAAGCAGTCACTTAACCAACTGAGCCACCCAGGCGCCCTCTCTTCATGGTTTGTTTGTTTTTTTTTTAAGTTTTATTTATTTAAGTAATCTCTACGCCCACCCTGGGGTTCAAACTCACAACTCTGAGATCAAGAGTCATGCATGCTCTTCCGACTGAGCCAGCCAGGTGCCCCAGTTCACAGGTTTATAATGTAAACAGCAAGCATTATTATTAAATTTCATTTATTTAGTGTTTACTCTTCAGGTATCAAAATGCCCTTTCTATCCTTGTTCAGTTATTTGCATTACTGCACCTAACTGGGGCTGTAAGTCCTGGCTGGAAGGGCATGTGATTTCTTTGGCCCAGCCAAACCCGAGTTCAAACCCCAGCCCTCCCACTTGTCAGATGCATGACCTTGAGTCCATAATTCACCTTCTCTATAAACAGGGGTTGCTCTCGTAGTATTGTCGTGAGGATTAATGCACTGATGTAGATAAAGTGCCCAACACTATGTAAGTACCAGAAAGCACTGACGATATATTTGGGTTTTTTAAAAAAAATAAACATTTTATTTTGGGATACTTTTAGATTTACAAAGCTGCAAAGAGAGTACAAAGAGTTCCCACATACTCTTCACTCAGTTTTCCCTCATGCTGACAATTTACGTAACCATGACACCTTTATCAAAACCAAGAAATTTGGCGCCTGAGTGGCTCAGTCAGTTAAGCATCTGCTTTCGACTCAGGTCATGATCCCAGGGTCCTGCATCAGGCTCCCTGCTCAGTGGGGAGTCTGCTTCTCCCTCTGCCTCTCCCCCCTACTTGTGTGTGCTCTCTCTCTCGCAAAAATAAATTAATTAAATCTTAAAAAAAAAAACACAAGAAATTAACACAGGCATATTACTATAAACAAACCTCCAGACTTTATTCAGATTTTTCCAGTTTTTCCATTGATGTCCTTTTTCTGTTCCAGAATTCAACCTGACATGGCACTTAGGCTTCCTGTATTTAATAGTCTCCTATCTCAGTGTTTCCTTGGTTATCATGACCTTGACAGTTTTGAAGGGTAATATATATTGCTGTTGTTGTTGTTAAGTAAATTCTATGCCCAACATGGGGCTTGAACTCACAACTCTGAGATCAAGAGTCACATGCCCTACTGACTGAGCCAGCCAGGCGCCCCTATATATAGTTTTAATAATAGCTTTATCAAGATACTGTGATGATTAATTTCATATGTCAACTTGACTAGGCCACACAATGCCCAGATGTCTGGTTAAATGTTATTCTTGGTGTGTCTGTGATGGAGTTTCTGGAAGAGATTATTTGAATCGGTAGACTGAGTAAAACAGATTGTCTTCCCCAATGTTGGGGGGGGGCTCATCTAATCAGTTGAGGGTCTGAATACAACAAAAAGGTGGAGAATTCTCCCTCTCTCTCTCTCTCTGCCTGACCACTTTAGCTGGGACATCAGTCTTCTACTGCCCTCGGGCAGGGATTTACAGCATCAACTCTCCTGGGGTTTTTTTGTTGTTATTTTTTTAACTCTCCTGGTTTCTCAGACCTTTGGACTTGGGCTAGAACTTTTACCATTAGTTCTGGTTCTCAGGCCTTCAGACTCAAACTGGAAGTACACATTTTGCTTATCCATTCATTGGTTGATGGCAATTCAGGTTGTTTCCAGTTTTGGGCTATTATGAATAATGCTGCTATGACATTTGTGTACAAGGTTTTGTGTGGACATGTGTTTTCTTTTCTCATGGTATTACACCTAGGAGCGGGATTGCTGAGTAATCCCTGTGTTTAGCATTGTTTTTAAAAGATTTCATTTATCCATTTGAGAAAGAGAGACAGAGAACGAGTTGGGGGGGGATGGGGAGGGGGGAGAGGGAAAGGGAAAGGGACAAGCAGACTCCCTGGTGAGCAAAGAGCCTGACACGAGGCTTGATCCCAGGACCCTGAGATCACGACCTGAGCCAAAGTCAGACACTTAAACCGACCGAGCCATCCAAGTGCCTCTGTGTTTAACGTTTTGAGGCACTGCCAAACTGTTTTCCAAAGTAGCTGCCCATTTCACACCCTCACTAGCAATGCATGAAGGCTCCAATTTCTCCACATCCATGTCAACACTGGTTATTGTCTGTGTTTTTCATTTTAGCCATCCTTACAGTTTTGTATGGAGTGTATCTCATTGTGGTTTTAATTTTGTGTTTTCTTAATCGCTAAAAATGTTGAGTGTCTTTTCATGTGTTTATTGACCATTTATGTATCTTCTTTTGGAGAAATGTCTATTCTAATCCTTTGTTCATTTTTAAATGGGGCTATTTCCCTTCTTTATTGTTGAGTTGTAAGGGTTCTTATATATTCCGGACACAAGTCCCTTATCATATACACAATTGCAAATATTTTTCTCCCTTTCTGTGAGTTGATTTACATACATATAAAATTATTTAACAATCTCAGACTTAAGGAAAAGCTGCAAGTACACTACAAAGCACTGATTTTTCAGACCCATTTGGGTGTAGATTTAAAAAAAATTTTATCCTTTCTATTATTAATTTTCTAGTGAAAATTTCCCCAACCTCCAATGGCCAGAGATGCATGGAAGGAAGTGCTTGATAAAGGTTTAGAAACTGAACACTTCCTAATTCACCTCAAAAGCCGAATGCCATCTCAGAATACAAGAGGAATGTATCTGTAGACACCTTTCCTGTCCTCATTTGTTGCAGACACAAAAGCCCTATATCATGAGCCCCCGCCATTCCTACTATTTTGAAGGTCCTCTGTGAAACAAAAGGGAGAAAACATCGAGTGTCTATGTTTTTCTTTGTTCGATACATTTGAAGAAGGAAGTCTAACAGTTCCCCACTGAAGCCGTATGTACCAGATTCTTTTGTATGATGGAAGATATTGGAGGAAGATTGTAGATAATAGGAAATTTACAAAAATGTTTTCCAATGACTAGGCGGAGTGTTGGCCGCTTCTTAGGTTTTTGTTTTGGTTTGCTTTTTAGGCTACAAGATTAAGTCTTGTTTCATTGCACCACCTGCTGGCGACTTCTCAGAATTTCTGTTTCTTCCAACAAAAGGCAAAAAGGCTTGTTCAACAGATTTATTAACAAATACTCTTTTTTCTCTCACCTAAAAAACTACCATTCACAGAGTATGGTGGTAGAAATATTTCAGTGCTCTTCATCTTTAACAAAACAAAACAATTTCCAAATTTCCAACAATAACCTTTTTATTGTGACATATATATATACACACAGAAAAGTACACACAATTTTTATGTAGTTTAAATAAATTATAAAGAGAATCTGTACAACTAAGACCCACATCAAGAATAAGATTGCCATCACTCTAGATAACCCCATGTCCCTCTTCCCTAATCATAACTTTCTCCCTCCCTCCCCACAAAGGTAACCACTACCTTGATTTTGGGATAGTCATTTCAGCACGTACTACTTCTAGAACCACAAAACAAGTGAAGTATTAATTTTTAAAAATAGTGTAAAACTTGGAGCACCTGGGTGGCTCAGTTGGTTGAGCGTCTGCCTTCAGCTCAGGTCATGATCTAGGGGCCCGGGGAGTCTGCTTCTCCCTCTCTCTCAAGTAAATGAATAAAAAATTTTTTAAAAAATGGTGTAAAAATTTTGGTGTAGCTATTTAATCTGGAAACTTATATGATTATTCCTGCATTTGACACATATCTACTGAGTTCAACATTGTTATAGTCATTGGGGAATAAAAATCAAATCATGAGATACCATTTCACACCCACTAGAGTGGCTAAAGTTAAAAAGATAGACAATTGGGGTGCCTGGGTGATGCAGTTGGTTAAGCGTGCCCAACTCTTGGTTTCGGCTCAGGTCATGATCTCAGCGTTGTGAGACTGAGCCCCATGTGTGGGGCTCTGCGCTCAGTGGGAAGTGGGCTGGACAGTCTCTCTCTCTCTGCCCCTCCCCCACTCTCTCTCTCTCACTAAAATAAATAAATCTTAAAAAAAAAAAAAAAGACAGACAATACAATACTAGGGTCACCTGGCTGGCTCAGTCCGTAGAGCAGGTGACTTTTTTTTTTTTTAAAGATTTTATTTATTTATTTGACAGAGAGACACAGCGAGAGCAGGAACACAAGCAGGGGGAGTGGAGAGGGAGAAGCAGGCTTCCCGCGGAGCAAGGAGCCCGATGTGGGGCTTGATCCCAGGACCCTGGGATCATGACCTGAGCCAAAGGCAGCCGCTTAACCGACTGAGCCACCCAGGCGCCCGAGCAGGTGACTTTTAATCTCAGGGTTGTGAATTTGAGCCCCACTTTGGGTGTGGAGATTACTCAAATTTTTTCTAATTTTTAAAAATTTATTTTAGGGGCGCCTGGGTGGCTCAGTAGGTTAAGCGGCTGCCTTCAGCTCAGGTGGTGATCTCAGGGTCCTGGGATGGAGTCCCACATGGGGCTCCTGGCTTGGCAGGGTGTCTGCTTCTCCCTCTCTCTCTGTCCCTGCTTGTGCTCTCTCTCTCTCTCTCTCTCCAAGAGATGAATAAAATCTTTAAAAATATGTATTTTTAAAAAGACAATACCAAATGTTGGCAAAGATATAGAGAAATTAAAACCCTCATAATGTTACCTGTGGGAATGTAAAATGGTGCAGCCACTTTGGAAAACAGTTGGCAGTTCCTCAAAAAGTTACACATGGAGGGGGAACCTGGCTGGCTCAGTCGGTAGAGTGTATGACTCTTAATCTCATGGTTGTGAGTTCGAGCCCTTATGTTGGGTGTAGAGATTACTTTAAAAAAATAATAAAAATCTTAAAAAAAAAAGTCACACATGGACTAATCATCTGACCCAGTAATTCCACTCCTAGGTGTACTACTGAGAGAAAACATATGCCTACACAAAAACTTGTACACAGATATTCATGGTAGCATTATTCCAAATAGCCAAAAAGCATAAATAGCCCAAACGTCTGTCAACTGATGAACAAAATGTGATGTACGATATGATGCAACATTATTCTGCAAAAAAACAGAATGGTGTGTGACGCCCGACTGGCTTAGCCAGTGAAGCGTGCGACTCTTGACTCTTGGTGGACAGTTTGAGCCCCATGCTGAGCATAGAGATCACTTAATAAAAAAAATTAAAAACAAACCAGAACGGAACGAAGTACTCATACGTGCTACCACACGGAAGACCCTTGAAATCATTATGTTATGTGAAAGGAGTCGGTCACAAAAGACCATATAACTGTGTGATACCATGTATAGGAAATGTCCAGAACAGGCAAATCCAGAGAGACAGAAAGCAGATTAGTGGTTGTCAGAGAATGGGGATGGGGGAGGGGGGGAGAGATAGTGACTGCTAAGGGGGTGAGGTTTCTTTTGGGGATAATGAAAATATTCTGGAATTAGATAGTGCTGATGGCTGCACAAGTCTGTGAATATACTACTGAATTGTGCACCTCAAAGAGTGAATTTTATGGTAGGTCACTCACCTCTTAAAAGTTGTTATAAGTAATATATATTTTTGGGTGCCTACTATGTGCCAAGCACCATGCTAGGCACTAGGATTACAATAATGAGCAAAGCTAGATAGAGCTCTTATTCATATATATGTCATATTAAATATTGCACCACACAAAAGATACTGGAAGATCATCTAAGGGAGGGCAATATAGAAGTATAGAAGTATTGAATCAATGTTGTATACCTGAAACTAATATAACACTATATGTCAATTATACTTCAATAAAATTTTTTTAATTAAAAAAAAAAAAGAATTATGAGGTGAACACCTCCCATGTAACAACCCAGGTCAAGAAATAGAACACTGCCTTCCAGCTATAAAACAAGTAAGTCATTGGGGGCGCCTGGGTGGCTCCGTCGGTTAAGCATCCAACTCCTGATTTCAGCTCAGGTCATGATCTCATGGTCTTGAGAATGAGCCCCATGCTGGGCTCTGTGCCGTGTGAGGAGCCTGCTTAAGATTCTCTCTTCCTTTCCCTCAAATAAATAAATAAGTCATAGGAATATAATGTACAGCATAGGGAATATAGTTAATAATATTGTAATAACTTTGGGGCACCTGGGTGGTTCAGTCAGTTAACCGTCTGCCTTCAGCTCAGGTCATGATCCTGGGGTCCTGGGATCGAGCCCCACATCGGGCTCCTGGCTCAGCAAGGAGCCTGCTTCTCCCTCTCCCTCTGCCCCTCCCCCTCCTCATGCTCTCTCTCTCTCTCTCTCTCTCTCTCTCTCTCTCTCTCTCTGTGTCTCAAATGAATAAATAAAATCTTTAAAAAAAAAAAGACTCATCTATGCTGCATATGACTATAATGTTTTCACTGTTAGGATGTTTTTGTGTATGAATAGTACACAAGTGGTTTACCTTTGTTATCACTGATAAAACCGTCAGGTCACTTCCTGCTCGGGATATGCAGAACAATGCTACAATGGGCTTCGTGTCTATTTATCCTGGTACACAGCCAGTTCATTGCCAGAGGCAAGATTACTCTTACCTTTAACTGCACCAGATCACACCAAAGTGTCTTCCAAAGCGGTTCACACTCCCTAAAAGAGTTCGAACCTTCTGCCTTTTTGAAGTACCTTTGAAAAGTGTATTTCATTTGGCTGATGGCTTACAAAAAATCTAAGTGTGTTTTCGGGAAAGCCGCTATCGGGCTATTTGAAATGGGGAGGAAGAGAGACACTTGGCTGCCTTAACCAAGGCCAACCTAGATCAGCCACCTGAAAATGAATAAGCTACAGAAATGCTTATTGCTGTATATGCCACTCAGAACATCCTGCCGTTTGTTTTACTACAAAAGCTAAATGAGACAATCTGGGATATGGGAATGGATTTATGATACAGAACTCTTCTTTGGAATGGCACCTAACATCATGAAATTTTCTTATTAATATTTATACTTACAGCCTGCTATGGCCTAAATGCTCTATCCCCCCAAATTCACATGTTGGAACCCCACTGCCCAATGTGATGGTATTAGGAAGTGGGGCCTTTGGGAAGTGATTAGACCATGAGAGTGGAGCCTTCATAAGTGGGATTAGTGTCCTTATAAAAGAGACCCCACTGGGTGCCTGGGTGGCTCAGTTGGTTAAGCGACTGCCTTCAGCTCAGGTCATGATCCTGGAGTCCCGGGATCGAGTCCCACATCGGGCTCCCTGCTCAGCAGGGAGTCTGCTTCTCCCTCTGACCCTCTTCCCTCTCGTGCTCTCTATCTCTCATTCTCTCTCTCAAGTAAATAAATAAAATCTTTAAAAAAAAAGAGAGAGAGAGACCCCACCATGTGAGAATACAATAAGAAGTCTACAACCCAAGAGAGGGCACTTAGCTGACCATGCTGACACCCTTATTTTGGACTTTCAGCTTCCAGACTGAGAAATAAAATTCTATTGTTTATAATACCAGCCTGTGCTATCTTGTCACAGCAGCCTGAAGGAACTAAGGCAGAGCCTAACATTTTGAGTAAAGAATGAGGTCCGTATTATTTGCAACACAATTTCAATTTCATTCAATATGTTAGAAGTGTAGCTATACATTGTTGCCATATATATACATATGTATATGTGTGTGTGTGTGTATATATATATATATGTATATATGAGAAAACATTTGGCCTTCAAAGTCAAAAAATATTTATTATCTTTACAGAAAAGACTTGCCCAATGATAATTTTCCCTCTGGTTCTGGGAGGTGGGGGTTAATTTCCCTGGACAAAAGGGAAGCTCATACATTTGGAGATCTCACATCAAGGAGGAAAGGGCATTGAATTTCAGTAGCAACCAAGAATGTCCACCACAGCCACCCACCCACTCTACCTGCCCATATTATCATGGCCCAGGACATGTGTGAAGACACAGGACAAAGTCAGTATCAAATACAGTGATTACGTCATAGGAGAAAATGAAGTAGGTTGGGGAAAGGGCCAGCTTTTCAACCATTCACTAGGGTTGAAAGGACTGACAGTTGGGGGGCCTGGCTGGCTCAGTTAGTAGAGCATGTGACTCTTGATCTCAGGGTCCTGAGTTCAAGCCCCACACTAGGTGTGGAGGCTACTTAAAAAAAAAAAGAAAAGAAAGGACAGTTATTATCTTCATAGGTCTTTTGTCATCTTTTAAAGAGGCAAAGACAATACAATTATACTTAATTCAACCATCCATTTATTCATCAAGTATTTATTAAGGACCTATTGGAAACTGTATTCATTTCCTAGGGCTGCTGTACCACAGACTGGGAGGCGTTAACATCAGAAATGTATTGTCTCACAGTTCTGGAGACTAGAAATCTGAAATCAAGGTGTCTGTAGGGGTGGTTCCTTCTGGAAGCTCAGAGAGAATCTGTTCCATGTTCCTCTTCTAGCTTCTGGTGGTGTTCCTGCCATCTTTTATATTCCTTGGCTTGTGGCAGCATCTCTCCGATCTTACTTGGCATTCTGCTTTTGTCTGTCTCTGTCCATATTTTCTCTTTGCATAAGGATACCTACCAGTCATATCGTATTAGGACCTACCCTAATGACCTCATCTTAACTTGATCATCTGCACAGACCCTCTTTCCAAATAAAATCACATTCACAGGAACTGGGGATCAGGATTTCGATGTCTTTGCGGAAAACACAATTCAACCCGTGTTTTGAGGCTTACAAGGCCACAGCATCCTTTTTTTTTTTTTTTTTAAGATTTTATTTGAGAGAGAGAGAAAGCAGGAGAAAGTGAGAAAGAGTATGAGCCTGGGGGGCGGGGGGAGGGGGAGGAGATGGAGAGGGAGACTCCCTGCTGGGCTGGAAGCCAGATGCGGGGTTTGATCCTAGGACCCTGGGATCATGACCTGAGCCAAAGGCAGACACTTAACCAACTGAGACACCCAGGTGCCCCAAGGCCACAGCATCCTTATACTCAGCCTTAAAGGAGTGGGAAGAAGCCAAGGAAGGAAAATAGGAAGAGGGAAATATAGGAGAGGGGAAGAGAAGAGAAAGGACTACAAAAGAGAGAAAAGTTGGAGGAGGGAGGCAGGACCAAGTACATAACTTGTGGGGCCCAGTGCAAAATGACAATGTGGGATTCCTTGCTAAAAAATTAAGAATTTCAAAATGGTGACAGCAGAGCATTAAGCCAAGCACAAGGCCCTTCTTTAGCATGAGGCCTGTGTGACTCCTCTATGGGGAAAATGGTACTAATGGGTGTACTGTGAGTCCATCTAAGGTGTCTTTGTTTGGTTTTTTCACTACTTTTCTGTGTTCCTTGCAAGTCACCTATGAAGCAATTCATTCTTTCTACAGCAGGTGCATTCTTGGGTTACGACCCTTCTAAGATCCAATCTCTCAAGGAGAAAATAGTTTAGGAAGATGGTGGCTATCCAAAAGGGAAAATCTTGGGGATCCTGGGTGGATTGGTTGGTTGAGCACCCGACACTTGATTTCGGCTCAGGTCATGATCTCGGGATCCTGGGATGGAGCCCCCCTCAGATGCTTGCTCAGTGGTGAGTCTGCTTTAGGATTCCCTCCCTCTGGCTGCAGGAGCCATGTGCCCGCAGTCTCTCTCAAATAAATAAATAAATATTTAAAACAAACACAAAAGGGAATTTTTTTTTTTCTCCCTAGCCCCACGTAATGTCTGAGTAACTTCCTCAGAATACCCAAGAATCACTTGTGCTTTCAGTTGTTTGGATCCTTGATTAGGATTTGTAACTTGGCATGGAAGTTTCTCTGCTCACCAGCTTGACACTTCCTTAGACAGTTTTCCAGCTGCTCCCTGCTTAACCAGGTCACTGTGGTCAAAAAGTCACCTTCTGCCTCGTCCCCTGTATCAAAGCAAGTTCAAGAAAACACACAGGTTCCTGACCACCGGATTTGGTCCCAAACATCCTCAGCTTGGCATCTAACCTCCTCTCTCCCAGGCTACCCTACTATGTTCATAGAACACCATCTCCTATGTTCTCTGAGGTTACCCTCCCCTTTTCAGTCAAGACAGTCTCCAGAGCCACTTTACACTATCATTCCTAGTCCAAGCCCTTGCCCAGGCTAGTCCTACCCCTGAACCCCACGGTGTGAACTTTTCAAGGGCAGGGGCTGAATTATATTCATCTTTGAATCTCCAGTATCCAGGAAGGTGCACACGTATAAAACACGACATGCTTTCCACAAATGCTTATGGAATAAAGTTGATGAACTGACACAAGGGACTTCCAAAGCATTTACAATTTTTTTTAAGATTTTTTATTTATTTTTATTTGACACAGAGCCAGAGATAGTGAGAGAGAGAGCATAAGCAGGGGGAGCGACAGGCAGGCAGAGGGAGAGGGAGAAGCAGGCTTCCCGCTGAGCAGGGATCATGACCTGAGCTGAAGGCAGCCGCTTAACCGACTGAGCCACCCAGGCGCCCCAGCATTTACAATTTTAAAGATACAAAATCACGTACCTGGATGCAGACTTGTTTCTTTTCCGCTTCTTACTGAACGCGTCTTCCAGACGGTTTCCTGACTCCTAGGACGAACGTTTCTGTGGGCAAGAACATGTTCCTCTTTAATTTTTTGTCATAATACTTGTTTTCAAACTAGGCACCTAGGAGGCATTCAAAGCTCCCTGAGTCCTGAAGCCTTCTTTCTAGAAGGTAAAATTCACAGGGAAAAAAAGGAAACTTCGGGGGAAATCCTCCCTTCCCTAAAACCTGCATTTAACATACATGTAAACAGAATAATCTTGTGAAACCTTTTTTAGATGCACAAGTAAGTTCTCTGTGATCACATTCTGGTCTTTACATTTCTAGGTTCACTAGTTCTGCAGCAGGGCATCTCGGACAGCGCCCCAACTCCGCTTTCCATTCAGTTAGCATTTGCCGCGTTTTCTCCCTCCGCCCTTTAGGCTTCGGAATACGACCCGCCCACTTCCGTCAGGGGCGTCCTCAGCGCAGGCGCAACTCCAGACGCCACTCTACAACCCCTCGTTCTAGTGCTGATGTACGCGCATGTGCAAAAAGGGGCGGGCGGGTCAATAGCGCGGGAGAATGTAGGCCCGCCGAACTCGCGCGACTGTCTCCGCCCACCTAAATAGGAGGGCGGAGCCGACTGCCCGCTCCAGGTTCAGGCAGCGCACGCGCATTTGAGTACAGGAACGTGGCGAGGGAATGAGGGCGAGCTTTTACGCATGCTCTTTTAAATGAGGCCTGAAGCTTTTCACGTCAGCTTCGTCTGCGGCCTCCTTTCCGTCTTAACCCTCCTCTGACGTTTAAAGGGCCAGAGCCTTTTTCCGCCCAATTGATTTTTAAAAAGTTAAGCATTTATGGAGAGCCTTAGTATGTGCGGGGCCCAACTTATATTGCCTCCTCTGTGCATTTTCCAGTTTTTCCTTTTGTAGAAATTACGTTAGTATTTATATTTTTCATAAATTTCTTCCCTTGCCCCAAGTGTACTGTTCCCTTGGAGGCAATTCTCTGAAATGAGAGTCAATGTGATGTTCTAGGTCTTCCTAGGTTAAGGGGTCTGAAATTGAATCCTCGCTCGGCCACTTCCTTGGTCTTCTACTCTGGATAGGTTATCTAATTTCTGTGAACCTGAGGTTGCTGACTCTTTAAAATGAGCATAAGGATTCCTACCTACCTCAAAGGATTGTTATGAAAAGTACTTAAAAATAAAAGTATGGGGGCGCCTGGGTGGCTCAGTGGGTTAAGCATCTGCCTTCGGCTCAGGTCATGATCTCAGGGTCCTTGCTCAGCGGAGAGTCTGCTTCTCCCTCTCCCGCTGCCATTCCCCCTGCTTGTGTTCTCTCTCTCTCTCTCTGTCAAATAAATAAATAAAAATTTAAAAGTAATAAAAAAATTAAAAAATGTAAAGTACCAAGTACTATGCCTCACACCAGCTATATGTTAAATAAATAAATGGTAGTCATTAAGTGGAATTAATTCAGTCAGAAAATAGTTTTATAGTTTCTGTAACATAAGTCCAGATGGTTTTTCAAGAGGATTTACCTAATTGCCTGGATGGCTAGCAGTATATAATGGTGCCTCTTTCCCCACAGTGCTGCCAATATCACAGACCATCATTTTTACACATTTTTCCTAGTCTAGACAGTATGTAATGGTATGGCAGTGTTATTTTAACTTTCATTTCTTTAATTGCTAGTGAGGCTGTGCATTTTTCTTGGGGATGATTTATTAGCTGTGTTTGTTTGCCAAACAACTATTTTCAAACCCTGTAATTTCTAGCAGCTTATCCTTGCAGACATTAGGTTAGGTTCTGATAGAGAATTTTGCTGACCAATTAAAAAAAAAAGAAAGAAAGAAAAAGAAAAAAAAGGACTTGACAGAGAGAGAGAAATAAAACTTTCCAAGGACGGGATAGTGACAAAAGATAAGAGCTCATCCCCAAAGCAGCACTGTCCTGTAGAACTTTCTATGATAAAGGAAATGTTCTGTATCTGCAATGTCCCATATGGTAGCCAGTTGCCACATGTGCCTACTATATACTTTGAATATGATTGGTGTGACTGAGGAATTTTTGTTTTTTTTAATAATTTTTTATTGTTATGTTAATCACCATACATTACATCATTAGTTTTTGATGTAGTGTTCCAGGATTCGTTGTTTGTGCATAACACCCAGTGCTCCACGCAGAATGTGCCCTCTTTAATACCCATCACCGGGCTAACCCATCCCCCCACCCCCCTCCCCTCTAGAACCCTGTTTGTTTCTCAGAGTCCATCGTCTCTAATGGTTCGTCTAGGAGGAATTTTTATTTTTAATTCAACTTAAATTTCCATAAAAATAGCCACCTCCTTGATAGAGCAACCCTAGAGATTAGGAAAGAAGGAGAGAAAGCAAGGGAAAAGAGGAGCCCTACAGAGTCGGAAGTGGCCTCATTTATGTGAAGGGACTCAGGGTGCCTGGCTGGCTCAGCTGGTAAAGTTTGAGCCCCATGCTGGGTGTAGAGATTACTGAAAAATAAATAAATAAAAATCAATCAATCGATCTCTTTTTTTAAAGATTTTATTTATTTCTTTGAGACAGAGAGCACAAGGGGGGTGGAGGATCAGAGGGAGAGGGAGAGGCAGACTCCCAGCTGAGCAGGGAGCCCAATATGGGGCTTGATCCCAGGACCCCGAGATCATGACCTGAGCTGAAGGCAGACGCTTAACCGACTGAGCCACCCAGGCACCCCTAAATAAATCTCTTTTTTAAAAAAATAAAGGGGGGACGCCTAGGTGGTTTGTTCTCTCTCTCTGACAAATAAATAAATAAAATATTTTTTAAAAATATGACTGGGGGCGCCTGGGTAGTTCAGTCGGTTAAGCAACTGCCTTCAACTCGGATCATGATCTCAGGGTCCTGGGATCAAGCCCCACATCGGGCTCGTTGCTCATCCGGGAGCCTGCTTCTCCCTTTCCTTCTGCCTGCTGCTCCCCCTGCTTGTGCTCTCTCTCTCTATCTCTCTCTGTGTCAAATAAATAAATAAAGTCTTTTAAAAAAAATACAAAGGGGGGTGCCTGGGTGGCTCAGTTGGTTAAGCGACTGCCTTCGGCTCAGGTCATGATCCTGGAGTCCCGGGATCGAGTCCCACATCGGGCTTCCTGCTCAGCAGGGAGTCTGCTTCTCCCTCTGACCCTCTTCCCTCTCGTGCTCTCTATCTCTCATTCTCTCTCTCTCAAATAAATAAATAAAATCTTAAAAAAATAAAATAAAATAAAATAAATAAAAAAAATAAAAAAATACAAAGGGACTCAAACTGGACTTTTGGCATTGTTCCTGAGAGAGACAATCCCAGAGACCACCAGTCTTGACAAGAAGGGTGTGTTCGGTTTGCAAAAATCTATCAAGCTATACATTGATGATATTCCCACTTCTCTATATGGATTTTACACTTCAATAAAAAGTTAAACAATGTTTGCTGCTCTTTGTATTACACTCTTTAGGCATTTCTGTCTCTGATTTTTAATTTGGCCGAATGGAAAATGAAAAAGAATGAACGGTGGCCAGTGACTCACTCTGGATGTGTAAGAGCCCCTAGAGGGCGCTCATCCTGCATCGGAGACTTTTTTAAAAAGCACTTTAGGGCCGCCTGGGTGGCTCAGTCGTTAATCATTTGCCTTCGGCTCAGGTCATGATCCCGGGGTCCTGGGATCGAGCCTGGCATCGGGCTCCCTGCTCAGCGGGAGGCCTGCTTCTCCCTCTCCCACTCCCCCTGCTTGTGTTCCCTCTCTCTCTGTGTCTCTCTCTGTCAAATAAATAAATAAATAAACAAACAAATAAATAAATCTATCTTAAAAAAATAATAAATAAATAAAAAGCACTTTATTAGAGAGAACTCAGGTATCATACAATTCACCATTTCAAGTGTACGATTCCGTGGTTTTTAGTATGTTCACAGTGTTATGCAGCCATCATCACAGTCAGTTTTAGAATATTTTAGAATATTTTCACCCGCCCCCCGAAAGAAAGACCCTTTCCCTTAACTATCACCCTCCTAACCCCTCGTCTTCCCTCCCAAGTAACCACTCATCTACTTTCCGTCTCTGTAGATTTGCTTATTCTGGATATTGTGTCTGGCTTCTTTCACTAAGCACAATGTTTTCAAGGTTCACACAGGCTGCAGCTTGTCTCAGTGTTCCCTTTTTATGGTTGAATAATATTCCATTATATGGACAGATGACATTTTGCTTATCCATTCATCTTTTGATGGACATTTGAGTTGTCTCAAACTTTTGTTGATTACGTGCTCTGGAGACTTTTGCCGGTCCTGACGGGCGGGTCCTTCCTGCCACTTCTGGGAGATTGAGACCCAGATTACTCAACCCCCGAAGACCCCAGTCTCATTTATTTAGGTGGTGCTCTCAGGAGTGGACTGGAGTGTGAATGCCCCCTCTAGAGTTGACAACTCAGCAACTGTTGGGTGAAATCTGCAAGGATTTCTTGAGAGGGCAGAGCCTCCAGGCTTTCAGCCAAAGCTTTATGCCCAGGAAGGTGTAAATAGGACCATGCCTCCCCAAGGGGATGTTTATCTTTGGGTGTACGGAGGAGACCATACATACGTGGTCTGGAGACCTCAGACCACGCAAGAGTGCTCTCCTCACCCCATGCTTTACAAAAGATCCTTGAGAAGAGCCCAGCTAAATTCTAGTCTGACAAGTAATTATCAGAAGGGTATTTGGAACAGGAGCCCTCAAGCTTGATGCTCTTGGCACTTCGGTATTGGGGAGTGGCCACTCCATAGCTCCTACTCAGGAGTTTGAAAATAATGCTACCAGATCCTGACCCCATAGGGAGAACAATCTCATAGATTCTTAACCTGCCCATCCAGCTGGCCTGCAGAGGCAGATAAACCTTAACCTGCTCCACATTCTTCTCCAGAGGACGGTTCTAGCTTCCCTGAGCCAGGATCTGATTAGGGGCTGTGAAAGCGCTCCTTGCAGTGGTGGGACTAGGGCTCAGGCTGTGTCTTAGCCTGACCTAGGGAGAGAGGAAATTCTAGACCATGAGGCGCCACTCAGCAGGTGGCAGGGTGGTTCTGGATAAAACCACAAGCCAAGGAACAGTTTGCACTAGGATACAGCCTGCTGGGACTGCTGGCCAGGCGTCTGAGAAGGAGAGGAGAATATTGTGAGAGAACCACAGCCATCAGTAGCATGACTGGCCAGGAGCGGACTCCAGACCCTAGCTGGGCCACTCATGAATTTGGGATTGGAATTCAGAAAGAGCCAATTAATTTCTGTGAGTGGTTATATAACTGAGGTGATATATATGGGGCAGCTGTTTTCCACCAGAAGCAGGAGAAAGCTGAATGAAGGAGACACACAGAGACATGGAGAGCCCAAGAGAGAGGAAGAGGCTGGCTTTGCTGTTGACAGCTTTCCAACACTCTTGTATCCTTAATACATTTCCTTTATGAGGTAGTACAAGATGGCATCTCTAGTTGCAACCAAAAGAAACTTGGATGAGAAAGAATTTACACAGGGCAAGTTCTGTGTCCATCAGTTACCCTCTGCTGAGAGAGAGACATGCACCCAACAAATTAATTATAAATGATGCAATGAGTGTGGAAATCAGAGCAGAAGTCCAATTCCAAAAACAAAACAAAACAAAACACAAAAAACAAAACAAACAAAAAGTCCCGTTCCAATTGGAATGAAGAACAAAGCAATGAAGGAGAGCCCACTGGTAACCAAAGAAAAGCCCATCAAAACAAGATTTTCTTCTGAGATTGCTAAAGAGATTTAAAAACAGTAATACTCAGGGGAGCCTGGGTGGCTCAGTTGGTTGAGCAACTGCCTTCGGCTCAGGTCATGATCCCAGGGTCCTGGGATGGAGCCCCACATTGGGCTCCCTGCTCAGTGGGGAGCCTGCTTCTCCTTCTCCCTCTGCCACTCCCCCTGCTTGTGTACACATGCTCTCTCTCTCTCTGTCAAATAAATAAATAAAATATTAAAAGGAAAAAAAAGAACTCAAAGTGCTCATATATTTTGACCCATAATTCTGCCCTTATAGATCTGTCCTAAGGAAATAAGCAGCAATGTGCACTCACATTTATGTGGAAGAACATTAATCAGATCAACATCTATAATGGAAAACATTGGAAATATATTTAATGCCCATCTACAGGAGCTTGGTGAACAAAACACTACTCAGAAGTTAAAATGGTATTCTCAAACGTGTTTCAACATGGAAAAAATTCTGCCATTCTTTGGGTTAGTGGTGTGTTTTCTGTGGTCACAAGTTGACTCCAGTTTTGTAAAAAAGAAAAAAAAAACAGATATAATAATATTTATATGATTTGTTAAGGAAGTGCTCCCTGGAGAAACTGGTTAATAGATGGGGGAAGGAGCGTAGGAAAGAAGCCAAGTGAGTGCAGCCTGATCCCACAGGGACGTCTAAAGCAAAAATCACTTCAACAAATACTTTATGAATCTGCTTACATGGGGTACCCAGAACAGGCAAATTCACAGAGACAGACAGTAGAATAGAGGTTACGAGGCGCTGGAGAAGAGGGAATGAGGGGTTATTATGTAATGGGTATAGAATTTCAGTTTGGGATGATGAGAAAGTTCTAGAAACAGATAAATGGTTGGTGGATGGGTGGCGGTTGAGCAATATTTTGAATGTACTAATGCCACTGAACTGTACACTTAGAAATGATTAAATGGCAACTTTTATGTTACATATGTATTACCACAATAAACAAAAAATAATACACATACAAGGAGCGCCTGGGTGGCTCAGTCGTTAAGCGTCTGCCTTCGGCTCAGGTCATGAGGATAGAGCCCCGCATTGGGCTCCCTGCTCCGCGGGAAGCCTGCTTCTCCCTCTGCCGCTCCCCCTGCTTGTGTTCCCTCTCTCGCTGTCTCTATCCATCAAATAAATAAATAAAATCTTAAAAAAAAATTACACACACAAAAAGAAAAAAATTACACCTGCTTTGTTCGGTCTTGAAGCCAGGGTCTTCACACTCCTGTACTGATCATTATCTACAGGCCACCCTGGAGGAGCATCAATACCCAGGCATTTCCAGTTCTCTGCCCCATGAAGTGGCTCCAGTAGCTGAAGGGCAGTCCTCAGAAGAGCCAGAGCCATAAGAAGCTGAGCACATAAAACCAGGGGATGCACACACACAACCAGTAAGAGAGCTCTGAGAGGCTCAGGGTGGCCCCCTCAGTGTCTGCTATACCCAGTCTCAGGTCACTTGCACCAGCAAGTTACGTATTTTCGGTATTATCAGTCACCTGACCACACTATAGCAATCCGTCAGAGTCTAGGTAGAAAACCAAACTCCATGCCAGGTAGTTGGACAAAGGGCATTCAGTGGGAGGGAATTTGTTACAAAGTTGTGCAGGGCGCCTGGGTGGCTCAGTTGGTTAAGCATCTGCCTTTGGCTCGGGTCATGGTCCCGGGGTCCTGGGATTGAGCCCTGCATCGGGCTCCCTGCTCCACGGGGAGTCTGCCTCTCCCTCTCCCTCTGCCCCTGTTTGTGTTCTCTCTCTCAAAGAAATAAATAAATCTTAAAACAGCAACAACAACACAGTGATAGTCAATGTGAGCAAAGGCAAAAGTGGGAGAAAAAACAGATACTCTTATTCTGTGGATGGAATTAATACAATCATTTTGGAGGGGAATTTGGTGTTATATATTAAGAACTTAAAGTGCAGAGCGCCTGGGTGGCTCAGTCGGTTAAGCATCTCCCTTCGGATCAGGTCATGATCTCAGGGTCCTGGGATCGAGTCCCGCATCGGGCTCCTTGCTCGGCGGGGAGCCTGCTTCTCCCTCTCCCTCTTCCTGCTGCCCTCCCCCCGCGTGGGCTCACTCTCTCTCAAATAAATAAATAAATAAATAAATAAATCTTAAAAACAAAAAGTGTGGGGCACACTGAAAGAGCTTTAGGGGAAAAGAAGACGGTCCCAATATGAGCAGTGGAGGAAAGCCACTATGATACATGGGGCGGACGGGACAAAGGGAGGAGGTGGTGACAGAGCCCAGGGCCAGACCTGTGTGGCAGGAGAGGTAGCCAGATACGCTCTCTGTCCCAGAGACACCATTTGAGGCAGAGAGAAATAGGAATAACTACCCCAACTTCTCCCTCCCCCCTGTCGCCTCTCAGTCTCCTGCAAGCGTCTCCCATTGGCTGAAGGCAGCCAGAAGTGAACTGACCAGAGACCTGAGAAAAATGAAGCTGGCAGGATGCAGCCCTCTGCTAAACAGAGCAGAGCAGGGGGAAAGGGAAGAATGGATCTGAGAACAGAACAGCCAATGACCAGCACAGGTACCATTCTTCTATTCAATAAATACATCCTAAGTGCACCCTATGTGCCAGGACTCTGCTAGGTATTGGGGGTGATAAAGAGCCCACAGAGAGAGAGCACAGTTTTGGGCAAGAAGACAGAAGTGCTTCTATACAGGGCGCCTGGGTGGCTCAGTTGGTTAAGCGACTGCCTTCGGCTCAGGTCATGATCCTGGAGTCCCGGGATCGAGTCCCGCGTTGGGTTCCCTGCTCGGCAGGGAGTCTGTTTCTCCCTCTGACCCTCTTCCCTCTCATGCTCTCTATCTCTCATTCTCTCTATCTCAAATAAATAAATAAAATCTTTAAAAAAAGAAAAAAGAAGTGCTTCTATACAGCAGAAGGAAGCTTCCACCCCAAGAAGTCTGCCTCTAGCCCCTACTGTACCTTGGTGCAAATCAGAAAAATGTGCCCCTCCAGGAGGACCCAGCCCCTTGGGCATACAGCCTGGCAAACAGCCGGGGCAGGCTGCGTAGTCCTGGGCAGGACACGATTTCCACAAACAGCCCTAGAGATTCTCCTTTGTCTCTAGCAGGAATCCCTAACCTGAAGGCTCCTGGAGCAAGAGTCAGTAAAATCACATCATCCAATCATTCATTTGACAAATACTTGTTGAGCAACTACTAGGCGCCGGGCAATTCACCTAGGTCCTAGGGAGACAGCAGCGAAAAAACACAAAAACTTCTCGGACTTCAAATATGGCAACCTGCCAATAATTGTCCACTATAGGCAGAGATTGTAACAGGTGTTCATTGTACTATTATTATGCTTTTCAGTGTGTTTGAAATTTTTCACTTAAAAGTTGGAAGAAAAAATCTTTGCCTTCAAAAAGACAGACAATAAATTTGTGTATACGCACGCACATATACAGTGGTGTTACACCACATGAAACAGGAATGAGGCCGGGAAGACAGGAAGCAGGAAAATGGGTTGTGAAGTATATATGGAGATTCCAGTTTTATTTATTTATTTTTAAAGATTTTATTTCTTTATTTGATAGCACAAGTAGGCAGAGCGGCAGGCAGAGGGAGAGGGAGAAGCAGGCTCCCCCACTGAGCAGGGAGCCCGATGTGGGGCTCGATCCCAGGACCCTGAGATCATGACCTGAGCGGAAGGCAGACACTTAACGACTGAGCCACTCAGGCGCCCCAAGATTCCTGTTTTAAATAGGGTGGTCCAGGGGCACCAGACTGGCTCAGTTGGTAGAGCATGTGACTCTTGATACTGGTGTCGAATTCAGGCCCCAAATTGGGCATAGAGTTGTTTTTTTTGTGGGCATAGAGATTATTTTTTAAAAAAGGGTGGTCCAGAAACTCCTTACTGAGATGATTTCTGAATAAAATCTTGAAGAAGAGGAAGGAATGATCTAGACTGCTGTCTGTAGGAAGCGATGTCCTGGCAGAAGGCACAGAAGAGACAAAGCCCTGAGGCAGGAACATGCCCAGCATTTTCCAGGAAGAGCAAGGAAGCAAGTGTGTGGCTGGAGCAGAGTGAGACTGGGTGCCAGAAGTAGGGGACAGGGCCATAGAGGAAAGGGGAGGGAGGTGGGCAGATGACGGGGGAACTCTGAAGGTCCTTGCAGGGACTGTAGCTTTTACTGAGTGACAGGGGGGCCACTGTAAGGATGTGAACCAAGGAGATGAGTGAGCAGTGACATGGGCTGACTTGGGTGTCTAAAATACAAGCATCTTCGGGCGCCTGGGTGGCTCAGTTGGTTAAGCGACTGCCTTCGGCTCAGGTCATGATCCTGGAGTCCTGGGATCGAGTCCCACATCGGGCTTCCTGCTCAGCAGGGAGTCTGCTTCTCCCTCTGACCCTCTTCCCTCTCGTGCTCTCTATCTCTCATTCTCTCTCTCTCAAATAAATAAATAAAATCTTTAAAAAAAAATAAAATAAAATACAAGCATCTTCACGGGGTGGGGGGTCTGCACAGCTTCTCTCAGATTCTTAAAGGTGTCTAGTAGACCCCCCCACCCCACAAGACTAAGAATCAGAGTGACGTTGGTTTTCCCTTCACATTTTGCCGCTTTGTCTTCGAAACACGGCAGGGAAGCCTATAACCCTTTCCAGTCTGCTTGGGGTGCTGTATTTGCCCCGGGGACCCCCAGATGGGGAGGGCAGTAGCCACCCCGGGCACACCGGGGCCCACGCTCCGCGGATATCGGGTCTTCGGGCTCGCCCCCCCGCCTTTTGGCCACCAGGCCGATGTACCAGGCACTCGACCTGCACAGGCCCTGAGACGTCCTTCCCCACGCCCCCGATTGTGCACCCTTCCCGCCGCGCCGCAAACTCACCGTCTCCGCAGGAAGGGGCGGGCTCTGCCGGCGGCTTTGCTGGGGCCTCGCGTTGCCATAGCGACCCCAGCCGGGCCGGGGACGCCCGAGCCAGCGCTGCACTCGGTTACTGAGGAGGGAGGCTGCGACCCCAAGGCTCCGGTCCACCGGGCTGCGGATCCAGGCGCCGCCCCGCAGGTGAGCTGGCGCAGGTGGGTGGGGTGGGGGCTCGGGATGGCCCCCCCGCCGTCTGGGCCCCGTCCCTCCGCCTTCCATTGCGGTTAATTTATTATTTGGAATCAAAACAACCGGGCAGAGTCCCTGTCTTGCCTCACAAGGCTTTCTTTTCCTATCGGTAGCTCACGTATTGAGACCGCAAACTCCTCCTGAGCAGAACCCTTGCTCCCAAGAAAGAGTGGGACAGAGGATGATTTTATATTACACTGATGAGGCATTAAGTAAACACCCAATGACATCGTAAAAAAGTTATTAGGTTCTAGATTCCCTTACTCTTCTGAGTAAACCAAAGAGAAAGTGTCATTCCGGGGCTAACAGGGCATTAACACCTTTCTGAACATTTGCTAATCTCAACTGTAAGCCACAGTATCTAGCTAAGACTTAAGGTGGTTTCTTTATAGTATTTTTATTTTTACGGTGCCTTCCCCTTATGGTATCTGATACTGGTTTTCCATTTTTTTTTAAAGATTTTATTTATTTATTTGACAGAGAGAGAGATAGTGAGAGCAGGAACACAAGCGGGGGGAGTGGGAGAGGGAGAAGCAGGCTTCCTGCCAAGCAGGGAGCCCGATGGGGGGGCTCGATCCCAGGACCCCGGGATCATGATCTGAGGGGAAGGCAGATGCTTAACGACTGAGCCACCCGGGTGCCCCTGGTTTTCCATTTATAGTAATGACATGTAGTTTCTTTCTTGGATACATATTATTGATTTTTTTAAAGTGAATTAATTTACATACAAAGATTCATCGTTGTACAGGTGGTACTAAGAAACGGGAGGAAAAAAAGAAAAACGTTAAATTTAGGATCTGAAACTGTTTCTTTCCTCCTAGCTTTTGCCCTTGCTGTTTTCTTTGCCAGGAGTGACTTACCCTGTTCCTAGGCATGATTGTCAAAATATATGCCAGCCAGTGTGGTTGATCAGCCTGTTCAGACTCCTGGAGACCCTGCTATAGCCCAACAGCAGGAACTTCTTCATGTGCAGGTCCAGTCAAAATGAAAAAGGGGGCCCTCACTCATAAAGTATTAAGAATTTAAAAACAGTGACAGCAAAGGAGTAAACCAAGCACGGGCCCTTCTAAGGGTGGGCCCTGTTCGACTGCACAGGTTGGTACACCTGTGAGGCTGGCCCTGTGTGGGTGAATGCCTGGGACACCATGATCTGAAACCTGCTTAGCCCAGAGGTCATTCTAATTGGTCAGCACCTCTCATGCTAATGGTTAAATATTTCACTCCAGCCCCTGCTGCTAGCACCGCTTGGCGTGTGTGTGTGTGTGTGTGTGTGTGTGTGTGTGTGTGTGTGTGTGTCCCAAACCCATGGAGCAGGACAGATGGTATTTGCTGAGGGGAAACAGATCCCCATGATTTGGAGGAGACCATCTTTATCACCTTGCAGGAGCCCCATGGGAACAGACAGATAGACATGAATGTCTGCACTGGAGATCTTGGGGACATGAAGAGCACAGGTGGGGGGCTCCCAGACCAAGGAGAGACCCTAGACCACCCAAAGTTTCTCTGCAACCCCATCAGGCACAGCGGGGAGGAGAGCCCTGGTCTGATGGAAAAACCTAACCAGGTAATAAGGCCGACAAGTAGAGTTTCTGGGCAGAGTCTCCGGCCATCCTCGTATTCCTGGGACTGTCCCAGTTTCAGCACTGAAGTCCAAGTTCCTAGGAAACCCCTCAGTTCTAGGCAAACCCAGACAGTTGGTCACCTAGAGGTAGTATCTTTAGTTGGTGGGTTCCCCTGACAGCTTCTTTACTTTTAATTTTTAAAAAAATTTTTTAAAGATTTTATTTATTCATTTGAGAGAGAGAGAGAGAGAGAGAACAAGTGGAGGGCAGAGGCAGAGGGAGAAGCAGCCTCCCCGCTGAGCAGGGACTAGACCCCAGGACCCTGGGATCATGACTCGAGCCGAAGGCAGACGCTTCACTGACTGAGCCACCCAGGTGCCCTTTTTTTTTTTTTTTTAAGATTTTATTTATTTATTTGACAGAGAGAGAGAGTGAGAGAGCACAAGCAGAGGGAGCAGCAGTGGGAGAGGGAGAAGCAGGCTCCCCACTGAGCAAGGAGCCTGATGTGGGGCATCCTTCCCAGGACCCTGGGATCATGACCTGAGCCAAAGGCAGACGCTTAAGGACTGAGCCACCCAGATGCCCCTCCCCTGACACCTTCTAAAGCCGGCCCTGGGGCGCCTGGGTGGCTCAGTCGTGAAGCGTCTGCCTTCGGCTCAGGTCATGATCCTAGGGTCCTGGGATCGAGCCCCACATCGGGCTCCCTGCTCAGCGGGAAGCCTGCTTCTCCCTCTCCCACTCCCCCTGCTTGTGTTCCTGCTCTCACTGTCTCTCTCTGTCAAATAAATAAATAAAATCTTAAAAAAAAATAAAATAAAATAAAGCCGGCCCTAGATGTTTCCAGCACCCTCTAACAGATAAGGCAGGACCAAAGGGGCTACAGTGTTAAGTACTGGGTCCAGGGAAGGGGTCCCCGTAGGCTGTGCTGTAGCGCCTATCTCCCAGCCCACAGTGGCCTGCCCCCCCCACCCCCGCACATCTCCTGCAGTGGATCCCAGTGCTCACCACTGGGGCCTCCAGGCCAAACTCTAGCCTTAGGGCCAGCATCCACTCTGATTGGTCATACTGGTTATTAAATATGTGACTGTCAACCACTGGTGGGGGGAAGCTTCTTTCTGGTGCCATCACAAACCCCCTCCTCTACTGGTTTCCCTGGGTTCCCAAGCAATTGTGTCATCAGACCCACCTCAGCGGGGCCCTAGAGATGCAAAGGAGCTGACAGGCAAGGGTCAGTCCAGCACAGAAGGGTCACCCTCAAAGGGCTGCTTGCTCATCTGCCTGGGGACTCAGAACATACATGACTCATGTCATTTGGGCTCAGACAAATGCCTCCCCAGGAAGCCCCAGGATCCTGGCACTGCTAGGGGCACACTGAGCCCCTGATGTCCCTAACCCTTTACCAGCACCCCTGGGCCCCACAGAAGCAGCCAACATGCCCATCTCCAAGTGCTTGCAGAAGTCGGAGCCCCTGTGGAAGGGGTGGGACCGGAAAGCCCAAAAGAACGGCCTGAGGCACCAGGTGTACGCTGTCAGTGATGACTGCTATGTGGGTGAGTGGAAGGACAACATGAAGCACGGTGAGTGGGGGACTCAGGGGCCCGGGGGGCTAGTGTGGAGTCTGGACGGTGGTGACTGGGACCTGACTGGGGCCAAGGAAGTCGCTGGCAGAGCTCACTGGGGATGTAAGATGTGTCCCCAAGGCTCCCTCAAGGGGTGGATGCCACTGACCTGGGTCAGCCAGGGGTCTCCACTCGCCGAGGCTCTGGAACCAAACTCAGCCCTGACATCAGATGAGCGAAGCCCTCAGGGACCAGCAGGGGACAAAGGGTCTTGAGATACCAACCGTAACCACAGCCAGGGTTCTAGGGACTCCATTGCAGTCCTACGCTCTGAGACCTGGGCTAAACATGCGGCTGGCTAGCAGGAGGAACAGGTGCCCCCCCAACCCAGGTCGCAATGGGGATTCAAACGGCTCTGACGTGGGGGTCTGACCAGCAGTCGGTTAGGGAGGACACGCACACACACACACACACACACACACACACACACACACACACACAACTAGCTGGGGCTTTAACTGCAACTTTTTTTTTAAAGATTTTATTTATTTATCTGAGAGACAGCAAGAGAGAGAGAGAGCACAGGCAGGAGGGAAGGGCATGGGGAGAGGGAGAAGCAGACTCCTGGACTCTAGGATCATGACCTGAGCCAAAGGCAGACACTTAACCGACTGAGCCACCCAGGTGTCCCACTTTAACTGCAACTTTAGCCAGCAAATGACATGGGGTTCCTTGTGACACAAACTAAGCCCTGAAGAAAAACAAGTGTTTTTTGTTACTGTTTTTGTTTTTAGTTTTATTTATTTAGGGGCACCTGCCTGGCTCAGTCAGTTGAGCATATGACTATTGATCTCGGGGTTGTAAGTTTGAGCCCCATGTTGGGTGCAGATTACTTAAAAGTAAAATCTTTTTTTTTTTTTTTTATTTCAGAGAGTGAGAGAGGGAGAGCATGAGCGGGAGGGGCAGAGGGAGAGGGAGAGAGAATCTCAAGTGGACTCTGCACTAAGCCTGGATGCAGGCTGATGTGGGGCTGTGTCTCACAGCCCTGAAATCATGACCTGAGCCAAAATCAAGAGTTGGACACTTAACCGACTCCGCCATCCAGGTGCCCCTTAAAAATGAAATCTTTTTTTTTAAATATTTTATTTATTTATTTAATTGACAGAGAGAGAAAGTGACAGTGAGAGAGGGAACACAAGCAGGGGGAGTGGGAGAGGGAGAAGCAGGCTTCCCGCTGAGCAGGGAGCCCGATGCGGGGCTCGATCCCAGGACCCCAGGATCATGACCCGAGCTGAAGGCAGTCGCCCAACCAACTGAGCGACCCAGGTGCCCCTAAAAATGAAATCTTAAAAAAAAGTTTTATTTATTTAAGTAATTTCTACACCCAACATGGAGTTCGAACTCATGACCCTGGGATCAAGAGTCACGTGCTCTTCTGACTGAGCCAGCCAAGCACCCCAAGAAAAACAAGTTTTGATTAAAAAATGGTGGTATGGCTTCTTACTCAGGTCTTACAATTCCAGATCCTGTGCTCTCAACCACTCTTTTCTCCTGCCTTCCTGAGTTAAGTACTTTGGAGTCCACAATCCTGGGTCAGAATCTCAGCTCCACCAACCATGACCTTGAGTGACTAATTACCCCACGCTGAGCCTCAGTGTCCCATTCTGTAAAATGGGAACATGGCTATTAGTAAAGATAAGAGATGACATCTACCAAGTGTGTAGCCCAGGGTCTGTGCAGAAGGGTCTGTGAGTGTTTGAGGGCTGAGCATGGCAGGGATCACCACTACTCAGAACTTTCCTCATCCAGAAGCACTCCAAGTGGTGGCATCAGGATATGAAGGGGACCAGAGAGGAGACGTGAAAGTGGCCCTGAGAACAGAGAGAGGTGATGTTTGAGCTGAGCACACAGGATGAGGATTAGCTCGGCAGAAGGGCATGTCTTCTAGATAGTGGAATCAGAATGGAAGGATTTGGGGGGGATGGTAATTAAGTCTTACTCAAGGAACAGACTGGAAGCCAGTGTGCCCAGAGCAGAGAGAGCAAGGAGAGAGAATGGGCACACCAGGGGTCCGACCATATAAAACTTTCTAAGAAGGGATAAATTTACCTTTAACCCGGAAGCAAACAGTCTCATTGAACCAACTTGGATCACATGCCCTTCACTGAACCAATCACAGTGGCCCGAGCTGGTTGGTTAGAGTTGCCAGAGGGAGGAGCCAGTTCCATGCAAACCTTCAGGATTGAGAGCTCAGGAGGGGCTGGTTCCCCCAAAGAAACAAAACTAAAAGAAGGACAGGTAGAAAAAACCGGGAGAGAGCTCTACCTCAAGGGCACAAATAATTGGTAACATCTTTTGTATTTGCAGGCACTGTTCTAAGTGTTTTCCTTATGTTAATGAATTTAGTGATCAGTACAACCCCATGAGATATTCTCATCCCCGTTTTACAGATGAGGAGCCTGAGGCCCAGGGAGTTAAGTTACTCGCCCTAGATTAAAAAGCTCACAGGGACAATGTTGGATTTGTTCCTGAGCTACTAAGGACCAAGACATGAATTAGCCTATATAGGTACTCCACAAATATTTTATTCATCCCTTTGTTCAACAAATGTCTTTGTTCAACATGTATCGGTCACCTGCAACGTGCCAGGCACTGTTCTTCAGTGTGGGAATAGAGCAGTGAACAAAATAGACCAAAGTCTGTGTCCTCATGGAGTGTACTTCTCATGGAGAGCTAGACAATAGACAATAAATGATAAAGAAATGAATTATCTGATATGTTAGGAGTTGATAAGCAATATGGAAAGAAACAGAGCAGGGTAAGGGGGTAGGATAGGCTTGTAATTTTATATGGGATGGTCAGGGCAGGCCTCATTGAGAAAATAAATTTGAACAGAGACTTGGAGGAGGTAGGGAGTGACTGAATATTTGGAGAAGAACATTCCAGGCCAAAGGACAAGCAGGTACAAAGGCCCTGAGGCAGAAGCATATCTGGTGGTTCCATGGAGGACATAGTGGTTGGAGGGCAATCTGGAAGTTGGGAGTGGAAGACACAGACGAGGCTGGTAGGACATAGGTCTCCATGTGTGTTTCTGAGAACTGAAGAAATATGCAGAACATTTGCTAGAAACTCTAGCCATCTGGTGTAACCTTTGGGTATTATTAAGAGATGAAGCTCATTATTATTAAGAAAAAAAGAAGGGGCAGATTTCTACTTGGGAGTTGCTGTGTCAATCTGGCTTCAGGGCAAAGGGCTGGAGAATTGCTATTTGTAGAAATGGAACTTTCTTGGGGTTTTCACTGGTGATGGGGGTCTAGAGAGGAGGCACAGACCCTGGCTCAGCCCTTGAGAAGGTCACCAAGTCTTCTAGGGGCCCCTGAGGCCAAGGCAGACCCAGCACCTGCCCCTCCAGCCTCAGGGCTGCCATGTCTGCAGTGTCGGCCCATCGGTGTGTCATCAGGAAAAGGAACACAGATCTGGAAGAAGAAAGGAGCCATCTATGAGGGAGACTGGAAGTTTGGGAAGCGAGATGGCTATGGCACCCT
Source organism: Eumetopias jubatus (assembly GCF_037043125.1). Classification (NCBI taxonomy): domain Eukaryota; kingdom Metazoa; phylum Chordata; class Mammalia; order Carnivora; family Otariidae; genus Eumetopias; species Eumetopias jubatus. The sequence continues at coordinate 86,294,436 of NW_028274822.1, read as the reverse complement.
CAGCTTTCCTGACCAAGAGATGGGAAAGCCCAGGAAAGTATACTCTGGCTGGTGGAAAGACGATAAAAAATCGGTGAGTGGTTCCCATCATGCCCTGGGGTGTGGGCCAGGCTGAAAGCGGGCTGTGTGTGTGTGTGTGTGTGTGTGTGTGTGTGTGTGTGTGTGTGTGTGTGTGTAGGGGGAGCAGTCAGAGAGGCGTGTGCGTGGGAGAAGGAAGGGGTGGGAAATCATCCAGGCTTCTCAGAACAAAACCCAGGAAACAGGAAGCAAGAGGAGAGGGCCTAGGGAGGAGCCCAAGAAGCCCTGTGGCACAAGAAACCAGCCAGGCTGTGTGGGGGCCAAGTCTCCTCCCCGTCTGCCCCACTCATTTCCTGGCTTTCTTCTCCCTGGTCATTCCTTTCTGAGAATCGCCCTTCTGTTGGACCGGCACAAGAGAGGGGTAGGAAAAGTGGGAGCAAGAAAGCAGAGGCTACACCCTTGGCCATAGGACAAGAGAGGAAGGTCCTGGAGGTAGAAGCCAGCCAGAACCGAGAAATGCCTGAACCCTCCCCGTATCTCCAGAATGTGGCATACGGTGCTTCAACCAACTCACAAAGTCATCATCATCACCATTCTCATTTTACTGATAAGGAAACAAGCCTGGAGAGGTGAAGTGCCTTGCTTAAGGTCACACACTGCTGGCGAGTGGTAGAGCTCAGGATTTTGTGATCTCTGTGCTCAAACTGTTTATTGGCCAGTGGGGAGAGAGGTTCCCAAAATAAACAATTTGCATACAATATGGTGTTAGGATAGAGATTTCCCCAGGGAGCCCACAGGAATATTGAGAATTCAGGGCAGGCTTCCTGTAGGAAGTAATACCAAAGGGTACAAAGAGTTAACCAGGGAGGGGAAAAAAGGAGAAGGGGAAGTAGCAAAGTAGTCAGAAGTAGCAAAGAATATGTCAAACAGCAAGGTGTGTGTGCCCACGGGGGTGGGGGTGAGGGGAGGGGTAGATGGGGGCCTTGAAAGTTTCGTGGAGAATCAGGATTTTGAAGAGTAGACTTGGGCTGCTTAACCCAACTTCCTTAAGGTGTGATCTGCCGGGAGTCCATGATTCTCTGTGGTTGGACACTGAGCGGTGGTGTTCATTTTTCTGGGGAGAAAGTCCATAACTTTGATCTGATTCTCAGAGGCATCTGTGACTTTTAGAGGGTCAAATCAGAGCTGAGGAAAAGGGGCAGACGTGATCAGATGAGCGACGTAAAGATCCTTCTAGCTGCTTTACGGAAGATGCGTCCGAGGGGAGAATGGGAGAGTGGAGGAGGAGGACCCGTGAGGAGGGGAGAAATGGTGGTGGGCTGCACGAAGGTGGTAGCAGAGGGGTGGAGGGGGGCGGAGAGCCCGGGCAGCTTTTTCAATGCAGGACCATCAGTTTGGGATGTAGGGCTGAGGGAGGAAGCAAGGAAGTAGTCCAAGTGTGTGGCTTGGGTGTCAGGGAAGATAGGAGTGGCTTTCCTCGTGGTTGGGGGCGCTGTGAACAGGAACACCTTCGTGCTTCCAGGGCTATGGGATTCAGTTTTTCGGACCCAAGGAGTATTACGAGGGTGAGTGGTGTGGCAACCAGCGAAGCGGATGGGGCCGCATGTACTACAGCAACGGCGACATCTACGAGGGCCAGTGGTTGAACAACAAGCCGCATGGGGAGGGCATGTTGCGTCAGAGTAAGTGCCCCGCCCCGCCCCAGCCAGCCCCGCCCCATGGCCTCCTGGCCACGCCCCCGGGCAGCCCCCAGTTGGCCCTGCGTGGCTACGCCCACTCCCCGCCCCCAGCCCCGCCCCGCCCCACTCCAGCTCTGCTCCGGTTAAGGTGAATGACAGGACCAGATACCGGCCCGCCTGGGGTTTCTGTGCTAAAGGGGGAGCCTAACTAGACACATCAACAATTAAGACATTTTCTTATGGTCATAATAATTCTAGCCTACACTTACACAGCACTGAGCTCATTTAATCCTCACTACAGTTCTCTAAGATGGTATTCTGACCATCCTCACTTTATGTAAAAATGAACTGAGGCACAGAGAGGTTAAGTCACTCGCTCAAGGTCAACATAGCTTGTTTGTTGTGAGGTCAAAAGTGCTTAGGACCGGGGCGCCTGGGTGGCTCGGTTGGTTGGGCGTCTGCCTTCGGTTCAGGTCGTGATCCCAGGGTCCTGGATGGAGGCCCACGGCAGGCTCCCCGCTCAGCGGGGAATCTGCTTCTCCCTCTCCCACTGCCTGCCGTTCCCCCTGCCTGTGCTCTCTCTCACTGTATCTTTTTTTAAAAAAGTGCTAACCACTATCCCTTTAAAATGGTAAGGTGTGTTGGAGAATGACAAAGGAGTTGGGGACAGGGGCTATTTAGACAGACTTAGGGTCAGAGAAAGTCTCCCTGAAGAGGTGACATTTGAACAGAAGACCTGAAGGAAGAGGAGTTTGATACGCACTGAGCTAGGGAAGAACATTCCTAGGCAGAGCAGAGTCCTGAGTAAACCGCCTTAGCGTCAGGACTTAATCCATTCTCTACATAGCAACCAGCCTGAGCTTTTTACAGATAGGACCCTATCACTAACCTGCTCTCAACCTTCCCATAGCTCCCTCCTACCCTCCGAGTTCGGAGCCCGTACTGTGGAGTAGTGCCTCTCACCCGTGTCCCTTGGGAAACCCTTGGTTTCAGCCTTACTCATTTTCTTTCAGTTCCTCCCACACTTTTTGCCTCAGGGCCCTTGCACTGCTGTTCTCTCTTCCTGCAATGGAAAGAAGATCCTTCAGATCTCTGCACTGTGTCCTCCTCAGAGAGGCCTTCCCTGTTCATTCCACTAATGCACGTTCTCATTATCCTCAGCATCTGTTTCCTTTCCTTTTTAGCATATAATCTTGGGCAGGTTTCCTCCTCTCCGTGCCTGTTACCTCACCTGTAAAATGGGAATAATAGTAGTACCTACAAAGTGGTACTACTATGAACAGGGTCTGGCACATAGTAGGCTATTTATAAAGCTAGTGTCATTGTCTCTCCAGACTGTGACCTAGACTGCACATCTATTTTGTTCCCTGTTGTTTTCCCAGTGCCTGGCACATAGTCGGTGCTCTTGGTGAGGACACAAACCTGAGCTCGGTCTCCTGAAAACTCAAGACTCCAATTTCCAATGAGATTTGGCCAAACTGAGGCATTAGGTCAGCTGAGGAGGGTTGACAGCAATTTCCGTCTGTCATTCTCAATCCCCCATGCACCCAGCTCTGTGCTTGCTTTCAGTGAGCATCTACTAGTAACAGCCTGCACTTAGTGAGCACCTACTGTGGCCACACATAGTAGTGAGGGCTCCAAGTGTATAATTTCTAGTGGCCTGACTCTGGAGCCAGCCTGCCTGGGTTCAAATCCTGGATCAAGCTCTTACTAGCTACGTGACCTTCAGGCAATTTGCTTAAACTCTCTGTGCTTTGGTTTTCTCATCTGTAAATTAAGGATAAAAATACAACTTAACTAGAGTTATTGAGGTTAAATGAGGTTTATAAAATGCTGAGCATGGTGCCTGACACATAATAGTAAGTGCTCAATATATTATTAGCTCATACTTGTATGTAGCAGGTGTCATCAGACTACGATCCTTAGACCAAATCCAAATCCAGTTCAACACATGTTTTTGTAAGTAAAGTTTTATTGGCACACCAGACTTGCTCATTCATTTACATATTGTCCATGGCTGCTTTCACGCCACAATGGCAGAGTTGTGACAGAGACCCTGTGCCCCACAAAGCCGAAAATACTGTCTGACCCCTTACAGAAAAAGTTTGCTGACCTCTCATCTAGAGTTTATCCAGTACTCTTCTAAGTCCTTTCTGTGTATCGACTTATTTAATCTCCACAACAATTCTATGAGGTAGGTGCTTCTGTTATCCCCATTTTACAAATGAGAAAATGAGACAAAATGATTAAGTGACTTGCCCAAGATCACATGGCTGTAAGGGTCTGAGCTGAGAAGCATTAGCTTTATTAGTATTCCTTTTATGCCACCACCAGCAGCAGCCAAGCAGGAGAGTGAATTCATGATTAAGAGCATGGGCTCCTGGGATGAACAGACCTTGGCTTCCAATCTGGTCTCTGCCACGTCCTAGCTCTGTGATCTTGAGCAAGTCAGTCAGACTCCCTGAGCTTTTCAAGCTCCATCTGTAAAAAATGGAGTCGGTTATCCTTCATAGAACTGTTTTTGGGAGGAGCGAGTGAGGTCAGAAACAGCAAAGAACCAGGCACGGAGTGAGTGCTTTAAAAACATTGCCTATTCATATCATTAGCTATGATTTTTTTTACAAATAGGAAATGATGTTGTTCATCCAAGTTCAGGTAAGTAGTGGAGGCGAGAGGTGGACCAGGTCTGATTCTGGAAGTCACTGACACCCCCACCCCAGCCCCCAGCCCACCCCGGGGCTCTGATGTGTATAGGTCAGTCCTCCCAGACCGCAGGCAGCCCAGCCCCGGGGCACTCTGGTCAGCTGGGTTTCCTTTTGGCTTCCCCGTGGGCACAGTGTCCAACCTGGGCGTGCGGAGGGGCCAGCCTGGTAGTCTGGTCTGGTTAGGTGTGCCCAGCACCCACGTGACCCTGTCCTTTTCCCCAGAGAACGGGAACCGCTATGAGGGCTGCTGGCGGAGAGGCATGAAGAATGGGTCGGGCCGTTTCTTCCACCTGGACCACGGTCAGCTGTTTGAAGGCTTCTGGGTGGACGACGTGGCCAAGTGTGGCACAATGATCGACTTTGGACGCGATGAGGCCCCTGAGCCCACCCAGTTCCCCATTCCTAAGGTGGGCAGCACCCAGCAGAGCCCTGTGGCCACACCAGAGAGACAGAACACGGCACCCCCGCAGCCACATCCAGCCTGGCCAGGCCCAGCCCAGCCCAGCCCAGCCCAGCCCAGCCAGGGAACAGACAGGTTTTGTTTTCAGTCAGGGCATCCCCACGGAGACTGGCAGCAGCCCACAAGGCAGACAGCACCTCCAAAGTAGGCAGCACCCCAAAGGCTGGCAGCCCGGGCCTTCCATGCTCCTCAATCCAACCCCTTACTGCTTCCCTCCAGATCAAAATTCTAGACCCTGATGGCGTGCTAGAGGAAGCCTTGGCCATGTTCAAGAAGACAGAGGAAGATTGATGCCAGGTGAGGGGTGGGCATGCTCTCCAGCCTCCGACGTGGTTGAGGCAGCTCCTGGGTTCTCCTTTGGTCAAGGAACTCGGGGGCAGGAGCAGAGGGTGGGTTTTTTGCTTCCTGCAATCCAGCTGGTCTGGTTCTTCTTGGTTCCTTCCCTTCAAAACTCATTTCCTTGAAGACCAGTTTGCTCCTGAATGCCCTTGAGTAAGGTGGTTTGCCCCAGGCCTGCACTTGCTCATCTGTCCCAGCCCCTCCTGGTGTGGGTGTCAGGGGGTTTGAGGAGAGGGCATTGGTATGGCATCTTGGAGTCGCCGGCTCTCACCAGCCCCTTGCCCCCGCAGAGGGCACCCCAAAGCTTCCGGAGAAATTCAGGCCCGTCACCCAACTGCTCAAACCGGTGTGGCTTCTGCAGGAGTTGAGTGGTGACTCGGGGCACACCCTTGGCACCCTCTGAGGGCACCTCACTCTTCCCAGCACTGGATTATTCTCTCCCCCGCTGACTTTGGGGACCCTCTTGTTACAGTCTTCATTCTTGGTCATCATTCCTGAGAGCAAGAGTATAAGGGAGAAGCTGGTGGCGTCGGCCCCAGGCTCGTGGTGTGTGATTGGGACGGAGGGGGTGCAGCTCTGGGAGGGTCTTTAGGTGAAGAGGGAAGACGTCCCCGCAGGCTGCATGGATTTACTCTGGGGGAGAAAGAAGAGCCTGTGTCTCGTCACACTGGCCACTGAGATTTGGGGTTGAGAGCCGACCTGGCTTCTCAGCCTAACACAGGAGTGCTCACCCTTGGGATCCTGTGTGAGCTTTAAAAGCTACGGACACCTAGGCCTCACGCCCAGACTCTCATCTGTCTGGGGCGAGGCCTGGGCCTTCGGAAAGTTCCCCAGACGATTCTAATGTGCAACTGGGCCCAGAATCCCTGAATTACTGGCTTTGTGACCCTAAGCAAGTGACCTCAGTTGCCCTGCCTGTAAAACGGCACTTAGGAGATCTCACAGGGGTGTTTTTCAGGATTTGCTAACAGATGTAATAACAACAAATAACATGTATTGAGGTTGTGAAGCAGAGATCTGGGAAGAGCTTTGCATTATTCTAGACAACATTCTTCAAGATAAAAGGGATTCTTATATAATGGGTAGGAACATGAGCTCAGCAGTTAGACTGCCTGGATGTGAATCCCAGCAGTGATTTAGGAGCTGTGTGTTCTTGGATAGGGCACCCAACCTCTCTGTTCTCTAGGTCTCCTCCCCTCAAATATGGGGCAATCATGGTCCTTGCCACCCAGGTTATTTGGTTAACATGAGGATGAAATAAGGCATGTTCCTAATCCAAGAGTGATTTTGTCTCCCCTCCCTCCCTGGGGACATTTGGCGATGTCCAGAGACATTTCTGGCTGTCACACTGGCAGGGAAAAATATTACTGGCAACTAGTGGGTAGCAGTTGAGGATCCTGCTAAACACACTATAATGTGAACACTCAACAATAGAACTTTCAGCCCAATGACCGAAGCGTAATCCTGTAATTCCATGATGTTCACTAAGGCCTCAGCAAGTGCCTGGCACACAGTAAAGTCTCCATAAACACTATTTCCTGTCTGCCTTCGAAATCCTAAGCAGGGGGTGGCCTAACCCAAAGGTATGGTTCTGTCTAGACCTCTCACACCAGGAAGCTGAGCCTGGCGCACTCAGGGGACACAGAACGTTCACTCGGAAGCCAGGCCCTGTGCTGACAGCTTCGTCTGTCTCCTCCCCACCCCCCCCACCACATGACCCTACAACAACTTCTGTGGGTGCCTGCTATTATGATTGCCATTTTAGAGGAGGGAGCAGCTTCAGGGAGGCTCACAAGTCACAAAGCTAGAAAGTAACTGTACTTACACTTAGATCTATCTGCTCTTAAAGTGACAGAGCATAGAGAAGGCTACCTTTTTTCTCCCCCCACCCCCGAAAAAGTAGGGCGTGTTCTTGTTTATGCATGAAATCTCTCTAGATGGGGACACAACACACTGGCAACAATGGATGTCACTGGAGAGAACCAGGAACCTGGGAACAGGGGAGGGCGGGCGACTTTTCACCGTTGTATTTGGAACCTGTGAATGTATCTGTGTCTGAAATACAAAGAAAACTGAAATGAGAGACTGTCCTTTACCGGCGTTTCCCTGAGCTGCCTGGGTTTGAGCACCCGGGGTGTTAAAAATACAGATTCTAGGGGTGCCTGGGTGGCTCAGTCGGGTGAGCATCCAACTTTTGATTTTGGCTCAGGTCATGATCTCAGGGTCGTGAGACGGAGCCCCATGTTGGGCTCTGTGCTGGACATGGAGCCTGCTTAAGAGTCTCTCTCCCTCTCCCTCTGGCCCTCCCCACCCCCCAAAAATACAGATTCTAGATCTACCCAGACCAACTTTCCAGGGGAAAGGCTTGGAAATCTACATTTTACAAGCCAATCTGGTGATTCTTGACTTGGGGCAAGTTTAGGAAGGAACACCTAACACTAGAGTCATGGGCCGGGTATTACTGCAGCCAGCTCCCAGGTCCCTGCGGAAGCAGGGAGGGGGTGGGGGAGGGGAATGCATGGAAGATGGCTAGGTCTTCTCTAGGGAGCAATGGAGAGTTTCACACAGGGGCCCCTGCTCCCCACTATTCAGTCCTAGTTAGGGGACTGTCCAGGGACCGGGGAGGGTGGGTCCTGGTGCGTGTGATGCAAGATGGAGGCAAGAAGCTACAATAGGAAAAAAAAGGAAGGCCCTCTGCCCCACTCAGCCTGCAAAGCTGCTATTAGCATGTCCAGGTTTGCACAGGACAAGAACTTAAGGCCACACTTTTCCCCAATCAACTTTCACTTCAGTCAGAGGACTTTGTTTTTATAAAACCACGTTCTGTATTGTGTTTCTGGGACCATGGGGGGCCAGGCAAGTAACATAAACAAAGCTGGCCTGGTGTGAGACAAGAGGGAGTGGTGGGGACTGTGGCAAACACATCTCCTGGGGCCTGGGGAAGGGGGTGGCTGTAACTCCACGCCTTCTCACTGTTGCTCTGTGAGAAAGTGGGACCAGTGCTGCTGCTGGATCTCCCAATTTCTTAAGCAAAGACAAAATCAGCATATAAGATTTTTGTGAGAGCTGGGCTCTGAGCCAGACTCTCCAGGTTAGAATTCTGGCCAATCACTTAACCTCTTTGGGCAACAATTTCTGCCATCTGCAAAACAAGAGATAAATATTCCTGCCAAGACACACATCCTGATCGTAACTGCGGGAAAGTATGGGGGAAACCAGACTGAGGTAGCATTCTACAAAACCACAGGCCTGGACTCCAAAAATGTCAATGTTAGAAAGGACAAGAAAAGGCTGCTCCAAATTTAAAGCAACCAAAGAGATGTGACAAGTGACTGCAACACATGAGCCTGAAGGGAAAAATCATGGCTAGAAAGGACATGATCAGGACAAGTGGAAAACTGAACACGAACGTCCCATTAAATAGTACTGCATCAATGTCAAATTTCCTGAATCTGATCAGTGAATTAAGGTTAGGGAGAAGAACATCCCTGGTTTTAGGAGGAAGTATTTACACATGAAGGAAGGTATCTGCAACTAAGAGATGTGGGCTCGGGAGAGAAACACACAGCTCATCCTCCTCATTCACAGCTTCAGTATCTGCCAATCTCCTACTTGCTAGTTCAAACAGGCGCCACTCTGCCTTCTTGTCTCAGCCTTCCTAAACAAGTGTCCTTTTACCATTTAGGGCCACGCTTTTCACATTTGGTGCTTTTTGTTGGTGATTTTACCATTTTTAAAATTTGTTTTTAATTTTTATCTTAAGGAGGCTCCATGCCCAACATGGGGCTTGAACTACATGACTCTGAGACCAAGAGTCGCACGCTCCACCAACTGAGCCAGCCAGGCGCTCCAGTGATTTGGTATTTAAAAAGAAGGCAGTGGGGCACCTGGCTGGCTCAGTTGGTGGAGTGTGCGACTCTTAGTCTCAGGGTCTCAGGGTTGTGAGTTCAAGCCCCATGTTGGGTGTAGAGATTACTTTTAAAAAAATAAAATCTTTAAAAAGAAGGCAGTGATGTGCCTTACAGAGAAAATGCCTCTTGGAAAAGCTTCATGTAGGTACAGGTTATTGTGCTGTTAGCCACAAGTGAGTTCATTGCTCATGAATCAACAATGTGTATTAAATAAGGCATCTTTAAATAGAAACGCACATGGGGTGCCTGACTGGCTCAGTTGGTAGAGCACACAACTCTTGATCTCGGGGTTGTGAGTCTGAGCCCCACGCTGTGTGCGGAGATTACTTAAAAATTAAAACAAAACAGAAACAGACAGAAACACATAAAACAAGGTTACCTACTGAATGCCTGGCAGAATATCATGACCAAAGGCTCATAGGAACCTAACCCCACAGGAGCAGTGGTTCGATATCCACTAATTCCTAGAACACAACCACTGTGAATGACAAGAATAGACTGTCTATGTATTTCAGTTACTATTCGTGCAACTTTTTTGTAGGTTTGAAAATTTTCAAAATCAAATGTTAAAAATTTTTTTTTGCTTAGAGGCTCACCTGATTGGGGCACCAGGAGAAATAATACCAGGCAGTCCAGACCCAACAAATACACACACAAGAGGTATCCCTTATGAGTATATTTATGTGCATGTGCACACGTGTGCATGCGCACACGCGCGCGCACACACACACACACACACACGACACTGAACGGGGAGGGAGGTCAAGACAGAAAAGACAAGAAGCATCCAAGTGGCACGGACACAGGGAGGAGGAGGGACAAAGGGAGCGTTTGTCCCCACTCTGGCTCCCACTGGTGGCCTCCTACCAGGAGGTGACCCCGAAGCTGGAAGAAGAGGAAGTGCTCATTCTCTCCGAGGAAAGTTTCAAAGTGCAGTCGTTTCTCTTAAAAGAAAAAGAAAAAAAGCCTCTTCCTCCACTCTCCGCCCCCTTACAAAAGCCCGATCCTCTGAGCTGGCTGTCCTTGAGGCCGGCGCAGGGCGAGGTCGTGGGGAGCGGCGCGAGGCCAGAGATCTGACGTGCCCGAGCCCAGAAGGGCTCACGCGTAGTGGCTGGCGGGTGTCAGGGGGTGATCCCCTCTGTGGTCCAGCTGGTCCTGCAGGCGGGCAAACTCGGCCAGCTCGTTGAGCTCCTGGAACTGTCGGTCCGTCTTATGGCTGACCAGTGAGCGGTAGAAGTGGACAGCAAAGACAATGAAGACCAGGCCAAAGGGGACCATGATGGTAGTGGAGGCGATGGCGGCAGCCTGGCCGGGGGTGATGCCACCTGTGCTGCCATTGACGCTGGCCACCGCACCGCCAGCCGTGGGCTTGCTGGTGGGCCGGGGCTGCCCCGGCTGCTTCTTGAGGGGCAAGAACTTGACCCAGCAGAGCAGCACAACCTCGGCCAGGAAGAGCAACGTGCCGATGACGGTGGAGAAGGCCCAGGCTAGCTCGATGTGGCGGTGCATGCGCTCATGGGGCGACTCCTTGACTGAGTTGAGGTTGTGCACGTTGCTCACCGCCTCGATGTTGGGCAGGATGCAGGTGCTGATCATGAGCGCAAACAGGTGCACGGCCACTAGCACTGTGGTGCAGGCGCTGAAGGCGATGAGCAGCCCCGGTGGGTAGTCATGGTCGGCGTCCAGCTGTACCTCCACCATCGCCACCTAGGGGGTAGGGGAGAGGCGGGCTGAGCGCCAGGACCGTCACGGCCCATAGAGCCGCACTCAAATCCTGGCTCCCCATCAAGCTCCCGGACCCTGGGCAAGTCACCTGGCCTCTCTGAGCCTCAGTTTCCTTATCTATATAGTGGGGATAACAGGACCCACTCACTCAGGGTTGAGAGAGTACTAGTGAAGATAGCAGGTTTGGAGTCCAGGCCGCCTGGATTTGAATCCCAGTTCTGCTACTTGCTAGCCACATGTCCATGGGAAAATCACTGAGCTCTCTTGAGCCTCAACTTCTTTATTTGTAAAAGCAAGATATCACAGTAGTTCATAGGATTATTTCAACGGTTAAGTGAGAGTGAGTCCCTGGTACATGGTAAACATCTCCCAAATAGTCACCACTGCTCCTAACACCCAGCCAGGTATTAAAAACCAACCACCACAAACAGTTAAGATGGTAAGTCTGATGTATATTTTACTATGATACCGTTTCATTAAAAAAAAAAAAAAGAAGAAGAAGAAGCAAGCAACCACTAACCACTCTCTCTGCTGGCCCCACATCTGTTCCCGAACACAGGCTTCTCCTTCATGCCCTGCTCCAGGGACAAGGAGAGGGGTGGGGTAGAGAGATGAAGGCCCTCCCAGGTCAGGCCCAGGCCCTTTCTGAGAACATAGTGCACCAACCAACAAGGAACGCTGAAGCTTCCTAGAAGACACAGAGCCCAGTGTTGTTACAGTGTGGCTGGCAAGCCCTGGGGCCATCTCCTCCCCCAGCCCCCCTAGCCTCTGCTCCGGGCCCCACAGCTGACGCACTAGCTGCTTCCCAGTTCCTGGAGACCTGTGGACCCAGGGTCATCAGGGGCACATTCTGGGCCTGCCACCTGATGCTTCTCACCTGGGCCCTTGCAGATCACCCCCATTTGAAGGAGCCGGCTCATCAGATCTGGGCCGGGAACTGCGGGCAGTGGGCACACTGCCAGGGTCTGCCTGCCCGGGCTGGAGGGACTGGGCCAGCAAGCGCCAATGACAATACCATTAAGCATAGTGACCCTTCATAAAGTGTTTGCTATGTATGTACCAGGCTCGGCGGGGGGGAGGGGGGTGTCCGATGCTGAGATGTATCCCCTTGCCCCATACCAGCCTACCCTGACCTCTCCTTATTCTTTTTTTTTTTTTAAGATTTTATTTATTTGAGAGAGAATGAGAGATAGAGAGCACGAGAGGGAGGAGGGTCAGAGGGAGAAGCAGACTCCCCGCTGAGCAGGGAGTCCGATGTGGGACTCGATCCCGGGACTCCAGGATCATGACCTGAGCCGAAGGCAGTCGCTTAACCAACCGAGCCACCCAGGCGCCCGACCCCTCCTCATTCTTGGGGTAGGGCTGGGCTCTTTCTTTCCCCACTAGCTCTCCTTCTGCCTGAATGCCTGGTCCTGTTTGCTTTCATTTCTTGTACCTCCCTGTATCCTTCCTTTGGCCTGGAAAGGCAGTGTGGGCCAGTGGTTGGGAGCACGGGCTCTAGAGCCACGCTGCCTGGCTTTGAACCTTGCCTCCTCTGCCCTTTCTTCGGCTACATGACTCTGGCAAGCTCCTTCAACTTTCTGGGCCTCGGTTTCCTTATCCGTAAAATGGGAATAACGGTACATGATCAGAGGATTGTTGTGAGGACTAAGTTGTTTGTAAGATACTTAGGTCCATATAAAATACTTAGACCCTGGCACGGAGTAAACACTCAATAAAAGGGAGCTTTATTATTATTTTTCAGCTTAGAAACCTCATCTCCAAACCTACTACCTCTACATGGAATCCTCTGTGGTTTCTACCCTCCTGCTGGAGAGGTACGCTCGGAATGACAGAACAGCAAGGCCAAACTGGGGGCCTGAGTCCTGGTTCCAGAACCACCCCTGCTTCCTTGTTTGACCTTAGTCGAAACCCTCCCCTCTTATCTGTAAAAGGAGGGCACATGGCGAGATGAAGGTCACAGGGTAGAGCTGATGTGGGGTCTGACACCTTTGAGATCTGGTGAAAATAATGGATACCCTCCTTAGAACATCCAGGTGTGTGTGTGTGTGTGTATATATATATATATGACCATATGAACAGTTCAGCCCAGGAGTTTTCCAACTCCTATAAACCTGGGGCAGTGCCATCAGGATTTCAACTCTTTTTTTAAGATCACTGGTGTTGGGATGCCTGGGTGGCTCAATTGGTTAAGTGTCTGCCTTTGGCTCAGGTCCTGATTCCAGGGTCCTGGGATCGAGCCCCACATCGGGCTCCCTGCTCCACGGGAAGCCTGCTTCTCCCTCTCCCACTCCGCCTGTTTTGTGTTCCTGCTCTCGCTGTCTCTCTCTGTCAAATAAATAAATAAAATCTTAAAAAACAAAACAAAAAATAAATAAGACCACTGGTGGCCTAATGCCAATCCTGAGACTTCTTAGTACACACGGGTGAGGGCAGGCCACCAGGGCACATTGAGTTAAGGGACACATCCCAAGACCCCCTGGTCTCTGTCACCAGGCCTGCTGCCCATGCTGGAAAAGGGGGGCACCCTCCAGCAATGCGCGCCTCCTGCTACCACCTCCCCACCCCGCCCCAGCACTTCCTCTTCCTGTTTTGGCCTGTTGCCCCAGAACCTGAAACCAGAGAAGGGACAAGCAGGAGAGCCCGCTGCTTGGCCGCCCCAGGTCCCCTGGCTAAATTTATTCACTCACTGGAAATGTCCACACCCATTAGGTACATCAGGCCCTGAGCTGAGCACTTGGGGGGGACATACACAGGTAACTACTCTGTTCCCTTACAGAACAGATGATGTCTCCCCCTCTATGTAGCCGGGAAGAATGAATTGGTTCCTCCACTTAACAAAGCTGCTGGGTGACCCTGGACAGGTATTTCAACCTCTCTGTACCACATCTATAAAATAAGGGCCTATTTATGGTTGTTGCAAGCATTCAATGAGCTAAAGAATATAAAGCCCTTAGAACAGGACCTGGCATATAGTGAGCTTAATAGAGTGTCAATGATTATGAGCAACGTCATTATTATTCTTTTACAAATGAGGAAACAGTCTCAGAGAGGTGAGGTCAGCTGTCCCAGAGGCTGTAAGAACTGCTACTAAGTGGGAGCTCTGAACTCAAGTCCACTTGGCTCTAAAGCCCAGGGATGATAGGAGTGCTTTTCCCGCATGGATGCTGCTACAGATCGAATGTTTATGTTCCCTCTAAATTCACACCTTGAAATCCTAACCCCCAACGTGATGGTCCTAGGAGGTGGGGCCTCTGGGAGGTGGTGAGGACGTGAGGGTGGAGCCCTCCAAGCAGGATTGGTGCCCTTAAAAAAGAGAGCCTGGAGAACCCCTTGCCCCTCCTGGGATGGGAGGGCACAGTGAGTAGACAGCAGCTCTGAGTCAGGAAGCCAGTCCCTCAACAGATTCTGAATCTACTGACACCTTGATCTTGGACTTCCAGCCTTCAGAAGTGTGAGGAAATAAATGTCTGCTGTTTATAAGCCACCCAGTCTGTCCGCCTGTTACAGCAGCCCAGACAAAGACAGTCACTGAGGAGACTGATGGATGAGGTCTTGACATGTAAGCATTTAACACAGAGCCAGACCACAGGAGGTGCTCAATCAATTTTAGTTGAAAAGAAAAGCAGGGGGCTTGAAGCAGAAGAGAAAGAGCCCCCCTGGGCTCTGGGCCGCTCAGGTGGTAGAAATGCAGCTCTTGACCTCGGGGTCATGAGTTCGAGGCCCACGTTGGGTGTAGAAATTGATTAAATAAATAAAATTTAAAAAAAGAAATAAAAGAAGAATAACCCCTGGACACGGTCAGCTCAGGCTGGAGAGTATGGACCCCATGAGCCAAGGTTCTGCCCTCTGGGGTGGGTGACGAGGTTGGATCCCCACTCTGGGCCTGGTCTGCCCCAGCTCCAAACCTGGGGCATAAGGAGAAAGTGTGCCCCAAACCACACTGGGCCACATGGCTACCTCGGCAGGACAGAGACCATCTTTTCCATACCATGTGTCACAGTCACAGGATCCAGGACCAGAAATCATAGCTACTGGCACATACCCAGCCTGGGGACACCAGAACCCGCCAGCCTTCCCTAAGGTCTTTTATTTTATTTTATTTTATTTATTTATTTTTTTTAAAGATTTTATTTATTTATTTGAGAGAGAGAGAATGAGAGATACGGAGCACGAGAAGGAAGAGGGTCAGAGGGAGAAGCAGACTCCCCGCTGAGCGGGGAGCCCGATGCGGGACTCGATCCAGGGACTCCAGGATCATGACCTGAGCCGAAGGCAGTCGCTTAACCAACTGAGCCACCCAGGCGCCCTTCCCTAAGGTCTTAAGCTGGGGAAAGGCTGGGCCCAGCAAAGCCTGAAATGCTGGGCACTCCAAAGAAGAGGAAAGGCCCGGCTGCCGAGCTCTGGAAGAAACCCCATCACCCTCACCACCAGCCCCGATAATTCCTGGGACTTTGACCATACCGGCCGGCTGTATGTACTGTTGCCACACTGGGGACCAAGTTCAGCACCATGGGGCTGCGGAAAGGTATAACGTGGAGAACGAACAGATGGCACGCGTCTTGGATCCTGGTAAAAACCATTCACGGGAATACGAGCCACTGTTTTTTCCAGAATGCTTCCCTCTTGGGAAATCCCCCCCCCCCCCGGTTGGGAGAGTAAAGTCAAGGGGGCCTTGTGGAATCTGGCAGGCAACTCCCAGGGCCCCAGCTGAGTCCCAGAGAGATCGGATCAGATCAGATTGCAAGCAGCTTCGCAAGGTAAATATAGCCAGAGTGCTGGGCCCGTTAACCCAAAATAAACAGCTCCCAGCCAGCCAAGGGCCTGCTTGAACCTGGCCACATGAGGCCTAAAGGGACAGGAAGGATGAGAGACTGCCAGCCCCACCGCACGCTGGTCCACGGACCCTGCACAGGAGCCACTAGGATGCCAAGTTTTAAACATGAGCCAAGAAGAGGACCACGTGATTCTGCACAGGGTGAGGCCTGGCTGGCTTTGCCAGGCATTTGCCTGCTACACCCCAATACCAACCACCTCTCCTCAGTCCTGCTGGGCTCCATGGAGACCCCTGCCACCTGGCGCCTGGAAGTCCAGGCCCTTCGGAGGCAGCCCTCCCATGCCTGGCCCAACCCCAGCGGCCACAGTTGGGAGATCCAACTGTCCCTTTTCTAAGCCTGGGCTTCACTGTTCACTCTCTTAGGAGGGTGAGTGGCCGTGGCCTGGAACACAAGGGCCGCCGAGCAGTCACCCAGGGTCACCCGGAGCTGTCTGAGCCTGCCGGCCCTACCTCAAATGCAAACCATCTATTAAGAGATGATCGAGGCCTAGTCTAGTGGCTTACAAACTCTTTTTTTTTCTTTTTACAAACTCTTTTGACCACTACAGTCCAGTACTCCAAATATTCTACAAATAGATAAACATTTATAACAGAAACAAAAGTTTCCCCAAATAATACTTCTCCTTAAAGGACGCTGATAGAGCCTATCCTTACAAGCAATGCACGCTGCTCTTTTGTTCCGTTCTTATTTCATTAAAAAAAAAAAAAAATGCTGGTTGCAAGTCACCAAATTTACCTCATAAGCCAAACAGTTTGAACCTGCAGGTTCTGGGGAGGACAGGCCTAGGCTTTCTAATTCCAGCGTCCTCAGGTTTTACCTTTCAAGTCATCCCCATTCTGGGGCCTCCCAGGTGAGGCCGGGACCACTCACCCATTGGTGGGAAATAGGTATTGAGAGCTTACTATGTGCTTGAAGCATCTTGAGGCTCTGCTGGAGAGAACACGGGAAGTAGGAAGGTAAAATCCCGGCCCCAGGGAGGATGGCAGGCCCTGAACATTTAGGCAAATGAGTATTTTCAGACTGTGATAAGTGTCCTTCCGTCCACGCTCCCCCACCAACCGCACTCACCAAACACGTCCTAAAGACGGAATCACATGACTTGTTTCCCCCACTCTACTCTTATTTCCCTCTGTTTCCCCAGCATTCAGCACTGGGGCTTGTCCCTCTAGGGGTCAAAACATCACTGGAAGAAATAAATGAAGGTAAGACCCGATCTTCAGGTTATTTCAGCCCCATGTCTCTGACATCTCTGGTGGACCATCCTCAGCAATCCATCCGGAAGACTGCATCAGAACTTCCAATGACATTCATTTACTATTTAGCTCTTCCTTTCAACTTTTTAATTTTGTGTTTTTATGTGTTTGTAATATACATATCATATTAAGGCATATCTCATTCATAAGGATACCGATACTGAGCCCACGACTAACATTTTTTTTTGAGGGGTATGTGCTCAAAAATCTGGATGCTACTTAGACCAGGGGTTGGCAAACCGTGGCCTCTAGACTGCAGTTTTTGTAAATAAAGTTTTATTGACACGCAACCAAACCCATTCATTTCCCTATCCTCTGTGGCTGTTTTCCAGCTAAAATGGCAGAACTGAAGGATGCCTGGGTGGCTCAGTCGGTTAAGTGTCTGCCTTCGGCTCAGGTCATGATCCCAGGGTCCTGGGATTGAGCAAGAAGCGGGCTCCTTGCTCAGCAGGGAGCCTGCCACTCCCCCGCTTGTGCTCTCTCGCTCTCTCCCTCTCTGACAAATAAATAAAATCTTAAAAAAAAAAAAATTAAATGGCAGAGTTGAGTAGTTTACCACCAAGACTGTGTGGCTTGTAAACCTGAAAATATTTACTATCTGGCCCTTTACAGAAAAAGCTGGCTGATTTCTGGGTTAGACCAATGCTCAAAAACCAAAGAGGGCTGGCTGCCAAATCACAGTCCAAGATCCTCCTCTGAAGAAAAGAGTCTGTGGTCCTACCAGTCTGTGACATTCCTTCTGGGGAGTAAACTAAGGCTACCCAAGGGGCGCCTGGCTGGCTCAGTCGGTGGAATGTAGGACTCTTGATCTCAGAGTTGTGGGTTCGAGCCCCAAGTTGGGTGCAGAGATTAAAAATAAAATTAAATTAAATTTGGGGCACCTAGGTGGCTCGGTCGTTAGGCGTCTGCCTTTGGGTCAGGTCAAGATCCTAGGGTCCTAGGCTGGAGCCCCACATCGGGCTCCCTGCTCAGCAGGAAGCCTGCTTCTCCCTCTCCCACTCCCCCTGCTTGTGTTCCCTCTCTCACTGTGTCTCTGTCAAATAAATAAATAAAATCTTTACAAAAATTAAAAAAACATTTATGAAAGGCTACCCTGAAGTCCCATTAGAGAGAAACCTGGTGGCTTTTGTTTACACCCTTCTCAGTTTTACTTCTCCAAGGGACCCCACCCCAACTCCAAACACTGATTTCCATCATGCCTCCTTGAGAAACCCTAGTTTTCCTTTGCCAGCCCTGAACCCAACAACCAACAGAACTCAACAGGGCTCCCAGCTGAAAATTCCAGAAATTCATGACAGGCACTTGCGAAGTTTTACAAAAGGCTTCTCAGCTAGGCAGGGAGCTCCTTCCCCTTGGGACATTCGACAAATTTCCATTTATAAACAGCATGGAGTGCAAAACCCCACATCTGGAAGGATTCAAAAGCCCAGCTATCAACCAGCTACAGCAGCCAGAGGGCGGTTAAGTAGAAATGGTTCCAAGTCAGACCTACCAGTTCTTGAATTCTACTAGCTGGGTAGCTTAACCTCTATGTTTCTATGAGACTTAGGTTTTTTTAGCTTTGGGCTTTTGTTTTGTTTTGTTTTAAAGATCTTATTTATTTGACAGAGAGGAAGAGAGAGAACATAAGGGGGGAGTGGCAGGGAGAGGGAGACAGAGAAGCAGACGCCAATGAGCAGGGAGCCCGACTCGGGTCTCAATCCCAGGACCCTGGGATCATGACCCGAGCTGAAGACAGATGCTCAACCGACTGCACCACCCAGGCACCCCTTAGCTTTTGTTTTTGTTTTTAGATTTTATTATTTGAAAGAGAGACAGAGAGAGCACGAGCAGGAGGAGGGGCAGAGAGAGAGGGAGAAGCAGACTCCTCACTGAGCAGAGAACACCCCTCCCACCCCGTCCCCCATCAAGACCTGAGCTGAAGTTAGATGCTTAACCAACTAAGCCACCAGGTTGCCCTAAACCTTAGTTTTTCTATCTATAGTACATATCTTTAAGAGTTGAATAAGGATTAAATAAGAATGAAAGAAAAGGGTCCAGGCTCATGCCTCGAAGTTAGTAAAGAGTAACATCATCAACATCATCAAGATTATTCTAGAATTCATCAAGTAACTCTTCCCCTTTAAAACCTTGCACGGCTCCTTACTGCCTACGTAAGAATTCAGACTTTTGAAAGTCAGAAGGCCCTCCCTGTAACATCTTCCCTGACCACATTCACCTTTCTCATCTACTCCTTACACACCCTCAACTCCAGCCACACCAGTCCTGCTGCCTCTCCCTGAGACCCTAAATTTCTCATCTTTATAACTTTGTTCCCAGGTGCCTGGGTGGCTCAGTTGGTTAAGCGACTGCCTTCGGCTCAGATCATGATCCTGGAGTCCCGGGATCGAGTCCCGCATCGGGCTCCCTGCTCGGCAGGGAGTCTGCTTCTCCCTCTGACCTTCCTCCCTCTCATGCTCTCTCTCTACCATTCTCTCTCTCTCTCTCAATAAATAAATAAAAATCGGGCGCCTGGGTGGCTCAGTCGTTAAGCGTCTGCCTTCGGCTCAGGTCATGATCCCAGGGTCCTGGGATCGAGTCCCACATCAGGCTCCCTGCTCAGCAGGAAGCCTGCTTCTCCCTCTCCCACTCCCCCTGCTTGTGTTCCTGCTCTCGCTGTCTCTCTCTGTCCAATAAATAAAATCTTTAAAAAAAATAAATAAATAAATAAATAAAAATCTTAAAAAAAAAATAACTTTGTTCCCAATCCTTCCTCTGATCAGAGGGCTCTTCCTCAAGCCCTAACTCTACCACCTCAAGGTTTGGCTGGAATCTAAATGAGTTAACCTTTTAAAGCAGTCCCATGAGAACAAGGGTGAGCTAGATTCCTGAAAACCCGGGCCAGGTACATTCTAAGTGCTTTGCAAATACTAACTCAATGAATCCTCACACCAAGCCTATGAGGTAGGTACTACTATTATCCCCATTTTACAGGTAAGGAAGCCCCAAGGCCCAGAGACATTAAATAACTTTCCCAGGATCTTGGGGTTTTAAGCGGTAGAGCCGGAATTTGAACTCAAGTTGTCTGGCTTCAGTCCTTGTTCTTTGCTCATACAGGAGCCTCCCAGCTCTCTCCTCCCACTCTGATAAGTCCACTTCCACAGCTAATGGGGCCACACGAGGGTCAAGGGCTCTGAAGCTCACCAGCCAAGTAACTTCGGGCAAGTTTTTCAGCTGGGAGAAGCACCTTCCCTCACCAGGCTGTGTGAAGATCACAAGAGACGGTACAAGTAAAAACACTTAGCACAATGTCTGGCCTATGACAAGAGCCCAAGCAACAAAAGCAATGATTACTGTTCGTAATTAGCCCTGTGAGTAGAAACAGTAATTTCTCACTCATCTCCATGCCCCCTGAACTCTGAACATATCCCAGAGGCTCAATGTCTTATGATTTCAGCTATTCCCTCCAACTAATTTTCACAGAAATTCCAAGCAACTTCTGAAGCCGCTCTGGAACCTGGGAACAAAAGGGTGCTGGCGGGCGGAGAACTTGAGGAGGCAGATAATCCAAAAATAATTGATCCCAGGTCGTGGAAAGCATTTTGTTTACAGCAGCAGGCTGACCTTCCCAATTATCTTCTACTTAGGCTAATGTTACAGCCTGCCCTCTCCAGCAAACCAAGACTGCCAGTGGGCTCACCATGGTCCTGCACAACACGGGGTCGGGCCGAGGGGGCTGCCTCTCATGGAGATAAACTGAGGCATAGATGACCCGAGTCATAGCCCACGAGGGTACCTACGGCTCAAGAAGCACCTGCAGGATGCTAACCACATGCTACATCAAGGGCCCCTGGTTTTGGAGTCTGGATGCTGAGCCCAGCAAAGGCCTGTTGTTTCTAGAAATGCCATCAGGAGTGGGACTCTTGTCTGCAGACTAGAGGGTCCCGCTAAGGTGTATATGATCAGACCCTGAAAATTCCTCTACCTCTTGTGGGCCCAACTGGGACTCATAATGAATCCTCACGCAAGTCCATGGCACAGCGGGATATGTGGATGTGTCTCCCCTTTGTCCACATGAGAAAACTGGCTCCAGAGCAGAGAGCCGCTCATCTGAGATCCCACAGCCTATCTTGCCAGCACATCAGGGCACCCGGCCAGGCCTTTTCACCCACGAGCCAGGGGAGTCTCTCAATCCCTCCAGGCTCTTGGGAGACCCTCCCTCAATCTCACCTGCTGAACAGGTGAGACTGGCAGCCTTGCCAACTCTCCCACTGTTAGAGATCAGAGGTCACATCAGTGCGTCTCTGGTTTTCCAGGTCTCTAGGAAGGAAGCCCTCTGGGGGCAGGAAGTTGGTTGTGCTGACTCACTGGCCATGGGAGAGTAGTCCAGGAAACTCGCTCACTCTGTTTCCACGGTGCTGGGTCGTGTGGCACCCCTTCCTCTCAGAGGCTCACTCGCCAGGCTGGGTGTCTGTCGTGGGGGGTGGCGCACAGGCAGACCTGCCTGCCTCTCGGATCTGTCTGTCCCCCCCAACTCCTTTTCTCCCACAGATTTACAGACTCACAGCAAACACAGCTACCCTCTTATAACTGCTTCCCCAGAATGGAGGCTGTGATGGGATTCAGCCCCTCCCTGCCAGAGGAACTTTGGGGAGTTCATCTGCTGAGCCAGGAAGCCTTCTCCACCCTGGCCAGGGAAAATAAACGTCCCCAAGATACACTCTGGGTGAGCCAAGGCCCACCCAATGCCACTGCCTACCCCCGCTTCCTGACTTCCTGCAGTTTTCAGCAGGAGGAAGGGGAAGGTGCCATCTGATTAGGAGGCTGGCTTCTCGAGGACAAAGACAACTCCAGAGGGCAGGAAAGTGCCACCCATCAGATCCTCACTTCTCCTGGAGTGGGAAGGGGCCTGGGCAGCTATGAATTGATGACCCCAAGAAAAAGGGGAACAGGTGTGCCACCATCTTCAACCCCGAGCACAGCTGTGAAAAGCTAATGGTGTCACTCCCTGCCCCTAAACTAACATTTTATTTTGCTTAGCTTTCCTGCTCTCTTATTTCCTAGGAGACGTGGTCCGAACATGTCCCTGGCTGGACACTGATCAGAACTCCATACGCCACAAAAGGCCTAAGTGCCCAAGACAATTCTGGCTGCCAGCAGACTCAGGTTCAAATCCTGCTCTAGCAGACTAGCTGTATGGCCTTGGGAAGGTCCTGTGGCAAAACCACCTCAAAGGGTGCTTGAGGAGTTAGTGTGAAAGTTTAGGGGACCTCAACAATGCTTAGTACAGGGTGAGTGATTGGTAAATGGTCAGCTAGTCTTAGAGAGTCTTCAGGTAAAGGCAGAGACTAGTCTCAAGGGTTTGGGACTGACAGAACAGAATTCCATCATATGATCTAAACCAAAAACTAGTGTGCCACTCCTTTACACAAACACAGATTCTCTCATCCCCTCTCAAGGGCTTCCTCGATTTAATTCTTTTTTTTTTTTAAGATTTTATTTATTTATTCATGAGAGAGAGAAAGAGGCAGACGGAGAAGCAGGCTCCCAAGGAGCAGGGAGCCCGATGTGGGACTTGATCCCAGGACCCTGGGATCATGACCTGAGCCGAAGGCAGACGCTTAACCATCTGAGCCACCCAGGCGCCCCCTCAATTTAATTCTTAAAGTCAGAGATACTTCTAAGCAGCAGCCTTCATGTACTGATTCAGAAATCAAGATCCAGAGAGAAATGCATGAGGTCACACAGGCTGCAAGGGGAGAGCTAGGAGAGCTCTTCCCCAACTCCCATCACCCGGCTTTTTCACTGAGGCCGTGTGCTCTGGGCCTGCTCAGGCCTTCTAAGAAGTTCAGGCTGCATTGGCCCACTTGTTTGTAGAACACAGGGAGAGTACCAGACACACTCCCAAGAAAACACGAGGGTGCAGCCACTCCCTCCCTCAAGGCCAAGGGCTTAGCTCACTCACTGGGGAGGCACGAGCGCTCTGGGCTAGAAACCTTGGGAGAGGAGGGCAGACCCCTCACACACGCTGATGTCACACAGTGATCATCATGAATTGTTCTGCAGGCCCTGCTGGGGAACACTCCAGGCCTGAAGGCACCCTTAGGAGCAATTCTCCGCCCAACCTGCAGCTTCACGAACGCCACCCCTCAGAGGCCTGTTTCTCACTCCAGCCCAGCCTGGCATGGGAAGAGGAAACGATGTCTGCCCGCCCCCCCATCAGTTGAAAGCCCATTCAAGGGGAACATGTCCCACCCCTCCCCCACACCCCGTGACTCAGTGCAAGTTTCTGGAGAAGAAACTGAGGGTGGAGAGTGGTTGTCAAAACCCTAGGGTGAGGCTCTCGGAAAATGCAGTGGGAGAAAGTGTCAGGAAATCCCCTCTACTAGGTGATAAAAGGACATGCCCAATACCTTTTGCCCTCAAGTGTGGAGTCAGAAGAAAGACAGCTCAGGGGTCGACTCCTCCTCCCCACCTCCTGACACCTGCTCCCACGGAGATGAGACCCTTTATGTCCTTCCTTTGCCCCTGAACATATGTGGGGCTGTCTTCTTACAGATCTACTTCAAAGATCCTGCTGTTTCTCTCCACTTGCTGCATCAAAGTTGCCCATCTGAAGGCACCTGAGCCCCCCAACCCTGGACATTTGTCTAACACCCAATCTCCCACACCAGATGTCGCTTGTCGCCCACCTCTCCTCGGGTCCAGTACCTCGGCCCCCTTCAGCGTCCACGACACCTTTCTCCCAGATCTTCCCCGCACCCCCAGCTCGCCCGGCCCGCCTGGCCTGCTCCCTGTGGGCCCCGTCGGGGCTGCGGGCGGGAGCGTCCAGGACTGGAGAGGGGGCAGGGTAGGGCGGCCCGAGCTCACCATGGCGAAGCCGGAGAGCAGAGCAGAGGTCCGGCTGGAGGCTTTGAGCTTGGCGCGGCTCAAGTAGAGCTTGCGCCAGGACAGCGCCTGCATCGAGTGCTCGTTGAGGCTCATCACCTCGGAGTAACTCTGACCGATCCAGTCCGGGTAGGTAACGGCGGCTGGCGGTGGCGGCGACCCCGGGGGCTCTCCGTCCCCGCTGCGGCGGCGGCTCCGGCGGCTGCCGCTGGTGGTGCTGCCGCCGGTGAGGGGAAGCTCGGGGCTGTTGCTGTTCGGGGGCGGGGCGGGCTCCGGATGCATGGAGCACGATGCAAAGGCGCGGGCCGGCCCGGGCTCCTGCGAAGGCAGCGGCCCCCACCCTCCGCCGCACCTCCGCCTCCGCCTGAGGCAGCCGCCGCCTGCCCCCCGCGCGCCCTGACCCGGCCGGCCGCCGACAACGAGAAAGGAGGTCGACGAAGCGGCTGCTGCACCGGCTCGCAGGCCCGCCGCGCCGCTTGCAAAAGCCCGGGGCAGCCCCGATGCGAGCCTGCGCGCTAGCCAGCGTCCAAGATCCCTGGCCCTGGCTCGGCGCGCGCTACGATTGGCCACCGCCTCGGGTTGATTAGCATACGCCCCGGGTCCATTCCTGACACCCCGCCCACGAGGAGGTGGGCGGTGCAGGAGCGAGTCATGTGACTCGTATCCTCGGACGGCACCGCCCACCGTCTCTGGCGAGGCTCTCTGAACGCTCACGCCTCTTCCTGGAAGCTCTCTAGGCCCTTGGGGCCTCGCGGCGCTCTTGCTGCCCGCGCCTCCCATCTCCTCAGCTGCTCCGATGGCCCTTCGACCGGAGCTCGGACTCCTTGGTCGGGCCGCCTGAGGTCACCTCTTGGTGCCTCCTGAGGCCCATTCCCCCTTGGATCTATGTGGCTCAAGGTCTGGGGGGAAAAAGCGGCCTGAGATCCAGAGTTCGTTCAGTCTACTTACTGAGCAACTACCTGATGCCAACACTGTTCTGATCTTTGAGGGGGGCGTGGTGATCGGGATCCCCAGGACAAAATCCCCTGCCTTCACGGAGCTTACATTCGAGAGGGGAGGCACACAAACACCAAGGAGTAAATTATAATAGTCTAGGTGATAAATGTATAGAAAAAATAAAGCAGGGTAAAGGGGGTGAGTAGTGCAGGGGTTGCAATTTGTAAAGATTATTTGAGAGAGCGCGAGCGTGGGGGGGGAGGGGCAGAGGGAGAGAGTCCCAAGGGGACTCAGCTGAGCTGAGCATGGACCCTGACAGGGGACATGATCTCACGACCCTGAGTTCACTACCCTGTGGAAACCAAGAGTCAGATGCCTGACCTGGGCCACCCAGGCGCCCCGTGGGGGTTGTAATTTTAATTTTAGAATGCTCTGGGCAGGGATTTTTTTTTGTCTGTTTTGTTCAATTTGTTCATTTAATGGTTCATCAGAGTCTGATGTAAATAGCCCAGCTTGCACCCAATATTTTTTTATATTTTTTTGAATGAATGAATGCTCAAACCCATTCAGCAAGTGTTTACTGAGCGTCTATTAATTAAGTGCGAGGCTAAGGGATTCCGGGAAAATGGTAACCTTCATGGTCTCTTATATTTTAGTGGGGACAATAGGCAATAAATAAGTTTATGCTTTTCTAACTTGGTCACGTTTGAGATGAGACCTGAAGCAGCGATGCAAAGAGCCAGGAACCTGCCTTCCCGGAGAAGGGAACAGTAAGTGCAGAGACCCTGAAGAGCAATATCTGGCTGCTGGAGCATGAGGATGGCGATTTAGCTGGGGAATAGTGAAGGGCAGAGGTGAGGTGGGGTTAGAGTCCTAGGCTTAAGACTGTTCCTTAGGATGTGAGCTCCAGGGGGCAGGGACATTTACTGTCGGTTTCAAAACTCTACCAGTATCTAGAATAGCTCTTGGCACATAGGCAGCGTTCAGTAAGCATCTGTTGAATGAATAAGTGTGGGAGAGACAGGAATGAGTGAAGCTCATAATTAGCCCAGTCAAATCAGAAGCAGGAGGCATTCCAGGTCAGCGATGGTGAAATTTAACTCTTGTCACCACTAGAGAGCGCCCCTCCACCCCCTCCACCCCCCCACCCCCCCCACCCCCCACATTATGGGATAAACCTGAAGGCCCCTTCCTCCCCAAAGTCTCTGGGATTCCTCAGAGGCCATTCTGGGAGTTTTCATGAACACTAGGAAAATTGGAATTTGAAATCTCCCCTCACTGGGCTTGTTTCTTGGGTGGCCTTTGTACTACTTATTACTCTTTCTACTTAACCAACTGTGTTCAAAAACCATCTCTAAAGAGAGACCTTCCCTTTCTGTCTAAAGTGTCCCCCGTTTCACGTTCTATCACCTCACCCTATTTTATTTCTTTTGTAGTTCTGATTACTACAGTATCTGAAATCACCTACTTTATTTATGTATTGACCTGTTTGTCCATGTCCCCCACCCCAGCTGATGAGCACCCTGAGATCAAAATTCATATCCTTTTAAATCACTTCTCCAACACCCCCATGGACTCTCATGGGGTTAGACACACCGGAAACTCCCAAAAGGAGCATGTTCAATGAATAAGATAATGAAATGTGCTTGGGTCTGAGGAATCCTTGCTCAGACAGAAGTGGGTATACACAACATTTGGAAGCTGATGGGGCCTGAGGGAGGCCAGGTCTGAAAGGGGAAGAGGCTGGAAGCTGGAAGGAGAGATTTGCTGATTTAGAGGAAACAATGGGATCTGGGAGTAGCAGCTCAGCAGGGGGCTTTGGGGCTGGGAAGAAGCCAAGTTTCCTTTCTCCAACTCCTCCATCATGCCCCTCCCCCCCTCCTTCTAATTCTCTGCGCTTTGAATCCTACCATATGCACCGAGCAGAAAAAATAAAAATATTATCCAGACTTGGAGGGGAGGCATCTGAGCAATTCCTGCTTCCAGCCCTTGGCCCTAGAGCCTGGAAAGGGCCTATGGTTAGTAACCTTTCCCCACCCTTGCTAGAAACAGCTGGGACCTGAGATGCACCAACTCCATCCCAAACTAACCATTGGAGAGTTAGTTTTGGAACCCCAGCTGCCCATCCCCGCAGTGCCTCCAAACACCATATACGGCTCCCTCTAGTGGCCAGGGAGGTGTGCTCTCAGGCTTTGGGGGTTTATATCCAAAAAACCCAAATAGAATTTTTCAGTCAATTCTGTGCTTGAGTGTATAGAGATCCAACTGAAAGGGCTGCTGCAACCCGCCCCATCCCTGGGGCTAGTGGGCACGGCCCAGGGCTGAACAAAGATGCCTTTGGAGACGGATAGCAAGCTTCCCATAACATAGGGTGAAAAAAATTTGACACTTAAGTAGTACTTACCTGGGGAGTCTGGGGGGCTCAGTGGGTTAAGCGTCTGCCTTTGGCTCAGGTCATGATCCCAGGATCCTGGGATGGAGCCCCACATCAGGATCCCTGTTCAGTGGGGAGTCTGCTTCTTCCTCTGCCTTCCACCCTGCCCGCTTGTGCTCCCGCTCCCTCTCTCTCAAATAAATAAATAAAATCTTTTTTTTAAATCTAGAGAGAGTGCACACAAGCAGGGGGAGCTTTTATTATATTGAATATATTATATTCAACTCCGGAATTTCTTACAACGATGCATGGTATTAATATCACCATTTGACAGCATACACCATTTACATTTACACATTTACACATGGAAATGTGCAGAAAACCAGTAAGTAGGACATTAAACCCAGTTGGTGAGTCTTCGGAATCTGGGGCTTAACCACCACCAAAGTCATACCTGCCCCTGCATCTCCGGAGATATTTTGTTAAAATGCAAGTTACTACGACCCACCCAAGCAGTTTAGGCTTAGCAAGTTCTTCAGGCAAAGTTTGAGAACCACTGAACTAGATGGGCCTTAGTTTTTAAGTACTTTTAGGGTTTTACAATTGGTTTTGCCAATGTTCCCTTGGTCACCCAGTTGCAGCGTGACCTTGGGCAAATTACTTAACCTCTCTGAGCCCCCAATCCTCTTAGCAAAAATGGAGATATTACAAATACCTATTCATGGACCCTGAATTTGGACACCTAGTTGCTTTTCACAGGTAGGTTTTTGAGGGATAAATCTGATGCCCAGCTGAAGAGGAACCCTCCTGCCCTTTCTTGTCCAATAAGGCCTCAAAGGACTGTCCACTTTCATTTCAGTTTGTGTGTTTATTTACTAAGTAGGCTCCATGTCCAATGTGGGGCCTGAACTCACAACCCTGAGATTGAAAGACATATGCTCTACCAGCTGAGCCAGCCAGGCACCTCTTATTTCAGTTTAAAAAGAGAATACTTTATTGGAGCCCATCATGGTTGCTTGCTTCTGTTCACTTCCTTCTCTCATCTATGCCTTTCCCTCTGACTGCTCTAAGGCTTAAAACCCCTAAATTAGGGGCACCTGGGTGGCTCAGTCAGAAGAGGATGTATCTCTTGATCTAGCAGTCATGAGCTCAGGCCCCACATTAGGTGTAGAGATTACTAAAAATAAACTTAAAAAAAAAACCACCCTAAATTAATCATAATAAAAAAAAATAATAAATAATAAAAAGCCACCATTTCTTGAGCTCATGCCTCTACAGAACAGTGCTTGTATACCTCTGATAATGGGAAGCTTACTCCTTCCAGAAGCCATGCATTTCTGTACTGGTTATTTTTAACAGTTCAAAAGTTTTCCTTGTATGGAGCTGGAGCTGGTATAGGCCTCCCTGTGACTCCCACTATGTGCCACATAGAATGTGTGAAATCCCTCTGCTGCCCAGCCCTGATGCCTGCTCCACAAGACATCTGGAAGGCAGCTTTAGTGAATGATCCAGAAGGCTTTCAGAATCGAAGAACTGGGTGAAGGGAGCTGAAAACAAAGTTAGGTAACTGTCAGGGGACAGGTTGCACAATTCAGAATTAGGATTTGTGGACTCCAGTGTTGATCTCCAAATAATTCTCTGGGCCTAGAGCTCAGAGACTGTACTGGGGAGTCCCTGCTGTGCCTCCCTGGTCCCCAGCTCCTGGGCTTGTGGGGCTTGCTCTTCTCCCTGGTCAGGAGCCATTGCTGGGTCCACGGGTTTGTGCCTATGCCTTTTATGGGTAGTGCTTTTTATGTTCTGGCTAAGAAATCGTTGCCAACCCCAAGGTCATGAAGATACTCACCTACGTTTTAAAACTTTAACACGTAAGCAAGTAAATCTTAAAAACAAAAAACTTTAAGACAGATTTTAAAAAAAGATGTAGAGGTTTTATTGTATGTTTAGGCATACGATCCATCTCAAACTGATTTTTGAGGGAAGTAAGGTTTCCCTATTAAAACGCATGGACAGAAGCAGCTGGGTGGCTCAGTGGGTTGAGTGTTGAGTGTCCGACTCTTGATTTCGGCTCAGGTCATGATCTCAGGGTCATGAGATAGAGCCCTGCATTGGGCTCCTAGCTCAGCATGGAGTTTGCTTGTCCCTCCCCCTCCCCCAACTTGCATGCATGAGTGCACAAGCTCTCTCTGTCTCTCAAATAAATAAAGTCTTTTTAAAAAATATGCATGGACAGTTTTGTTGAAAGCCAAGTGACTATACATGAAGGTCTGTTTCTGGCCCTCCTCTTCTATCCCATTGCTCTCTTTGTCTATTCCTATGCCAGTACATCCTGTCTTGATTATTCTAGGTTTAAAATTAAGTCTTGAGTGGAGTCTGGGTGGCTGTCATGTAAGCGTCCCACTCTTTTTTTTTTAAGATTTTATTTATTTATTTGAGAGACAGCAAGAGCGAGAGACATCACGGAGGCAGAGGGAGAAGCAGACTTGCAGCTGAACAGAGAGCCCAATGTGGGGCTTGATCCCAGGACCCTGAAATCATGACCTGAGCCACCCAGGTGCCCCAAGGGTTCTACGCTTGATCTCAGCTCAGGTCTTGATCTCAGGGTCCTAAGTTCCAGCCTCGAATTGGACTCCACACTGGAAGACCAAAAAAGAAAGACCTATTTTATTTATTTGTTTATTTTATTTATTTATTTATTTATTTATTTATTTATTTTTAAGTAGGCTCCATGCCCAATGTGGAGCCCAATTCGGGGCTGGGACTTATGACCCTGATATCAAGACCTGGGCTGAGATCGAGGGTGGGGTGCTGGGGCGCCGCCTGGGTGGCTGAGTCAGTTAAGCCTCCCTGACCCTTGGTTTCTGCTCAGGTCATGATCTCAGGATCCTGGGATCCAGCCCCATGTCAGACTCCCTGCTCAGTGGCGAGTCTGCTTCTCTGCCTCTCTCTGCCCCTCCCTCCTCTCATGTGCACTTTCTCTCTCTCTCAAATAAATACGTCCTTTTTTTTTTTTAAAGATTTGATTTATTTATTCGACAGAGAGAGAGAGAGAGAGAGAGAGAGAGTACAAGCAGGGGGAGCAGTAGAGGGAGAGGGAGAAGCAGGCTTCCCTCTGAGCAGGGAGCCCAATGCAGGGCTCGATCCCAGGACCCAGAGATCATGACCTGAGCCGAAGGCAGATGCTTAACCATCTGAGCCACCCAGGCGCCCCTCAAATAAATAAATCTTAAAAAAAAAAAAGAGCGGGATGCTTACCTGATTAAGCCACTCAGATGTCCAAATAAAATAAATTTTGAAGTCAAGTAAATTAAGTCTTTCACCTTTGTTCTCCTTTTTCAAAACTGGTGTGGCTACACAAGGTGATTTATATCCCTCAATATATTTTGGAGTAAAATGGGATAAATTTTGTAAATGCATACGTGACTTGGGACTCACTGCATTTCGTAAATGGGCAGGGTATCAGCAGGATTAAACATCTTCTTGGGTGATCTAACAACCTCTGTCAGCAAAGCAGGACCAACCAGGCCACACTCTAGAGACTGAGCACCTGAGATCAGGGAGGACTGGTATGCGTTGAATTATGTCCCTGCAAAAAGATACGTTGCCAAAAAAAAAAAAAAAAAAGAAAGAAAGAAAGATATGTTGCAGTCCTAACTCCCACTGCCACAGAATGTGACCTTATTTGGAGATAGGGTTTTTAGAGGTAATCAAGTTAAAATGAGGTCCTAATCCAATATGACTGGTGTGCTTATAAAATGGGGAAATTAGGACCCACACAGAAGGGGGGAAGATGATGTGGAGAGTTGCAGGGAGGAGATGGCCATCTGTAAGTCAAGGAATGCCTGAGGTTACCAGAAGCTAGGAGAGAAGCCTGGAACCGAACCTTCCATAGAGCCTTCAGAGGGTATGTGCCCTTCTGACACCTCAATTTCCGATTTTTGTCCCTCAGAACTGGGACACAACGCATTTCTGTCGTTCTCAGTCATCTGGGACACAGTACTTTGTTACAGCAGCCCTAGGAACCTAACAGAAGTACCCTGGAGTTGAACTGAGGTGGGGTCTCTAGTCAGCCAAGGTCGTTGAGATCGGATGGGTTTGTCAGGGGGCTGCAAGTGTGTTCAAATTGTCAACAGAGGTTAGAGCTAGGGACACCTGGATCTGAATCCCAGCTTCCTCAGTTTACGACTGGGCCACTTTGGGGAAGCAACCCAACCTCTCGGAGTCCCGTCTGTCAAATGGGACTAGCAATGGGGCTTGGCAGAAAGGGTTGTTCCACGAAAGACCGTTTGTCTGGCAGTTAGCACGATGCTCAGTAAACTGTGGTTACTATTTTCCCTCTTGTGGGATGTGCTATTCTCGATGAGAGGGGGTTGTCTCATTGCAAATCTAATGAATTGGCTGATCTGTGAGTATTGATGAAAGGTGGAGTATCAGTGAGAATCCAATAGGGAAAAACAGACCCTGGAGTAGGGGAATCTATTATACAAGGAATGGCTTCGTAGACAGTGGGAAAGGAGACACAGGGAATGCAGCTGCTCTTGGAAATAGTACCTGAGGCCCATAGAGAGGGAGAAATACCCTGGCTTCTCCCTTCCTCCCACCCACCAGGCTCCTCTCACTGCCTCCTGCCGGCCAGTCTGTGCAGGAAGCCAGTTGATTTGGCAGCTTGCTGGTGTTGGCAAAGCAGAAGAAGGGCAAGGAATGGAGTTGAGGGCAGACAGGCCCAGGCTCAGCACCAGGGAGTGGGGCTTACGTTTCATCTCCATGAGCCCGATTCCCCGTCTAGAAAGTGGGGATAATGGTAATATCCATGCACAGACTAGTTGAGTGCACACAGTAAGATAACACGTGTTAACAGTTGAGCCCAGTGCCTGGCACATAGTAGGGAGTACCCTGTAAATGTGAAAAACAAACAGGCTAGCCGTTTTCTGCTCAGAGGATGGAAGGAGGGAAGAGAACAGAGGCCTGGGAATAAATTCAAGGTATAGGAGCAGTCCTGGTGCTGGTGATATTTTTATCTCAGACACGTGCCCATCTGTCCCCTCTCCGTTCTAAGCTGGTGACTCTGTCAGTCTCCTTTTAGAAACCCTGAGTCAGGGCTAACCACACCGAGTTCAGGGGAATTGGGAGTTTGGTCTCCATACTCCTTCAAAAGGATTTCAAATCCTCTTGACTTTTAGCTGATGTTTTTGCCTCCAGCCACGGCCAAACCTTCCTGGCCTCCCCCAGCCAGGGGCTGAGCCATCTCCAGGATCTCTCTTTGTATAATTAAAAAGAAAAATAGAACAGCCGATGTTGCCAAACATGTATTTAAAGTGACACCCGGGGTTCAGGGAGTGGAAAATAAAAATGTTTGAGGTTTAGATTAAAAGTCTCCATTGCTCAGCTGTCTCCTGACCCTGGGATTTCTCCTCAGCCTGACCGCCTTTAATCCCCTGCCCTGGCTTGTAAAAGCCTTTTAGACTGAAGGCATTTATTTCTCAGAGAAGTGTTCCAGCCTAATCATGTAAAAATGCCCAGCATCCCAGGAACAGCCTGTCAAGTGCAATGTGGTTCTGGGAGGCCCTGGGGAGAGTGGGGAAGTTGGGGAGTTGCAGGGGGTGTGTGTGTGATGAGTCCTTGCTTTCCTTCACCGTGCCCTTCCCCCACCACATCTAATCCATCAGAAAACCCAGTGGACCATAGCCCTTCACATCTTAAAACTTGAGCTCTCCTGTCCGGGGGCATCCCTTTTATCTTTCCCAGGCCCCCACCATCCCTGGCTCAGAAGCCTGCAGTAAACTGCTGCCTGGTGTCCCTGCTTCTACTCTTGATCCTCCCAAAGCCATTCTGTAACAGCAACCAGAAAAATCTTTCTAAAACAAATCTGATCCTGTCCACTTGTCTGATTAGATTCCTATTGCTGCTGCAACACGTTACCACAAATTTCATGGCTTAAAACCATACCAATTTATCCTCTCACAGTTCTGGAGGCCAGAAGTGCAAAATGAATCATAAGGGGCTAAGATGAAGGTGCTGGCAGCGCTGGTTCCTTCTGGAAGCTCTGAGGGGAGATGCATTTCCCTGCCTTTTCCAGCATCTAGTGGCTGCCTGGATTCCTTGGCTTGTGGCCCCTTCCTCCTTCTTCAAAGCGCATTTGTCCAATCTCTTCTGTCGTCACATCTCCTTTTCTCTCTGACCCTCCTGGCTGCCTCTGATCAGGACTCCTGTGTTTACATTGGGTCCACCTGGATCATCCGGGATCATCTCCCCATCTCCAGACCCCAGACTTGATCACATCTGCAAAGCCCCTTCTGCCTCATGCAGTAACAGAGTCACAAATTCCAGGGGTTAGGATGTGGACATATTTGGAGGTCCGTTATTCAGGCTACCACCCTCTTAAAGCCCTCCAATGGCTGTGCATCCGAGTTAGAATTAAAACCCAGGCTCCTTACCCTTCATGGGAACGCCTTATCTAATCTAGCCCCTTCTTTCTCCCTCCCTCCCCTCGGCTCACTTGCTTCTCACGGTTCTTTCCAGAGGCCAACTCCATTCTTGCCACAAGTCTTCTCTGCACGTGCTGTGCCCTCTGCCTAAATGCTCTTTCCCCAGATCTTCACAGGTCTGGCTGCTTCGTGCCTTTCAGACATCAGCTCCAGTGTCACCTTCTCAGAGAGTTCTTTGCCTGATTAATCTGTCTCACCCACTCCTTCCTGCAGTCTCTCATATCACCTGGGTTTACTTAATGTCACCTGAGTTTACTTATTATTTCCTGTTTATTTATTTTTTTCTTTTTTAAGAATTTTATTTATTTATTCGACAGAGAGAGAGAGAACACAAGCAGGGCGAGTGGGAGAGGGAGAAGCAGGCTTCCCGCAGAGTGGGGAGCCCAGTGATGCGGGGCTCGATGCCAGGGCCCTGGGATCATGATCTGAGCCAAAGGCAGACGCTTAACGACTGAGCCACCCAGGTGCCCCTTATTTATCTTTTAAAAATTTGTTTATTAACTTATTTACTGTCTTTGTCCCCCATCAGAAAGTGAGCAAAGGAGAGAAAAACGCTTCCTTTTCTTGTTCACAGCTATATCCCCAGTGACTGGTAATCAGTAGGTCCTTGATAAATGCTTGTTGAATGGGTGAATGGATGGATGATGGTCCGGACATCCATTTGTTCTCTGGGCTTTAGTGTCCAGGATTCAGGCTTAGGATGGAGGTAGGTCAGACAGGCGGGGCGGGGGGGGGGGTACAACGTTTAATGAGTACTTCCCGTGTGCCAGGCCCTGTGCTCGTCCTTCTTCCATGAGGTTCAACATTTATTGAACACCTGCTGTGTGCTGGGCCTGGTGCAAATTATTTATTCAAAGAGCATTTACTGAGTGTCTACTGAATGCTAGGCAATGTACATTTATCAAATATCAGTTGTCTCAAATATACCAGTTGTCTCAAATCAGTGCCTGGGTACATAGCAGTTCAATAAATGCCGGAATCAATGAATGTCCTCAAGGAGCCCCTAGTCTTCCTGCTAAAATGGCCTGTAAATAAATAACTCTAACACACAAAGATAGGGCAATAATGTGGGTGTGTGCAGAGTGCAGAGGGGCCCCTTATCACCTTGTACTGGCAGGTACCTTTCTCAGAGTCTTATCTTCTTACCTGGGAACCAGCTCTCCGAAGGTCAGGTAAACTCGCCCCTCACTCACCTGCCTCTCCATGCCCTGGGCACCTGGGAAGGACCTGGCCAGCAGCACACGCTCAGTCAGTGCCTGTTACCTGATTACTGCGGTTTCCCCCACTGACAGTTGTTCCTTCATTCATATGCCAGGCAACAGGGCAACAGCTGGGTCCCAATCCTACTGCTGCCGGCCAGAAGCTAGGAGCTGGGAGCCTCTGACAGGCTGCCCACCCTCCATTTGGCCTGACTTTTCCAGCTTTACATGAAGGATTCGGATCTCCACCCTTGGTATAGCTCTCTGACTAGACTTCTATGGAATCTATTGTAAAAATTCAGGCAATGTGTAGAAATTGTTAAAGACTCCAAAGCTCACCACAGTCAGGAGCCTTTGCCTGATCTGACACTTTCCTTCCCTCCTTTTTAGTTTTAAAATGCATACAACATAAAATTACAGTTTTAATTATTTTATTTATTATTTTATTATTCTATTCTATTCTATTCTATTTATTTATTTTTTTTTTAGAGAGAGAGAGAGAGAGAGAGAGAGAGGAAGGGGGAAGAGGCAGAGAGAGAGGGAGAGAAAGAATCTCAAGCAGGCTCCACACCCAGCATGAGCCCAGTGCAGGGCTTGATTGCACAACGCTGAGATCATGACCCAAGCTAAAATCAAGAGTCAGATGCTTAACCGACTGAGCAACCAGGTGCCCTTTTATTATTTTAGTTCCTAAGTAGACTGCATGCCAAACGTGGGGATTGAACTGACATGACAGTCGAGAGTTGCACGTTCTAATGACTGAGCCAATCACGCCCCCCTCCTTTTAACTATTTTAAAGTGTATAGTTCTAGGGCATTAAGTACATTCACACTGTTATGCAACCATCACTACCATACTTCCACCCCCCTTTTTAAAATAATCTTTACTCCCAACATGGGGCTCAATCTCATGATCCCAAGATCATGACCCAAGCAGAAACCAGTTGGTTTCTGGATGCTCAACCAACTGAGCCACCCACACACCCCAATTGGGTCTTATATTTAATAATCAGTTTGTTTAGAGCATTTACAAACATAACTTTAATAATGTACCAATTATTTTGGTTAGAAATGGCAAATACAGTGTTTGTCATAGTAGAAGTGAGTCTTTAAATCACTTTTTGAAGTTGCTGTCATGCAAAGTAATATAGTGGCACTGTGAGCAAGTTTAATAATAAAGAATATTATGCAGTTCTAAGCTTTAAAAAAATAGGAAATAAACATGTATATGGTTTAAAAATAATTATATATTATTATCATGATCGACTTAAGAAACAAAACTACACCATTTTTATAGCAGCTTTATTCACAACAGCCAAAAGGTAGAAACAACCCAAATCAGCAGATGAATGGAAAAACAAAATGTGCTATATACACTATAGATTATTATTTAGCCTTAAAAAGGAAGGAAATTCTGACCCGCGCTATACTATGAAAGAACACTAAAAACATTATGCGAAGTGAAAGAGGCCAGACACAAAAGGACAAATATGGTATTATTCCACTTATATGAAATCCCTAGAGTAGCATATTCGTGGAGACAGAAAATAGAATAGTGGATGCCAGGGGTCAGACGGAGAGGGAATTCGGGGGAGTTGTTTACTCATTAGGTGCAGGGTTTCTGTCTGGGATTGTTATAGGCTGGATATGTTTTGCCAAAACTCATATGTTGAAGCCTTTAACTCCCAGTGTAACGGTGTTTGGAGGTGGGACCCTCGGGAGGTGATTAAGTTTACATTAGAGGTCAGGAGGGGCGCCTGGGTGGCTCAGTTGGTTAAGCGACTGCCTTCGGCTCAGGTCATGATCCCGGAGTCCCAAGATCAAGCCCCACATCGGGCTCCCTGCTCAGCAGGGGGTCTGCTTCTCCCTCTGCCCCTCCCTGTCTCGTTCTCTCTCTCTCTCTCTCAAATTAAAAAAACAAAAACAAAAACAAGAAACTATTAGAGGTCAGGAGAGTGGGACCCTCTTGATGGGATTAGTGCCCTTGTAAAATAGACCCTAGAGAGCTCCCATCCCTCATGTGAGGTTACAGTGAGGAGATGACCATCCATGAGGAAGAGGGCCTTCACCGGACACCAAATCTGCCAGCACCTTGACCTTGAACATCCCAGCCTCCAGAAGTGTAATAAATAAATGCCTGATGTTTAAGCCACCCTGCATATATAGTTTGTTATAGTAGCCCAAGCTAACAAAGACTGGGATGAAGGAAAAGTTCTAGAGTTGGATGGTGGTGATGGTTGCATAACAATGTGAATGTGAATGCACCTAATGCCACTGAACTGTACCCTTAGAAATGATCTAAATGGGGGCACCTGGGTGGCTCAGTCGCTATTCATCTGCCTTCAGCTCAGGTCGTGGTCCCAGGGTCCTGGGATTGAGCCCTGCATCGGGCTCTCTGCTTGGTGGGAGGCCTGCTTCTCCCTCTCCCACTTCCCCCTGCTTGTGTTCCTGCTCTCTCTGTCTCTGTCAAATAAATAAATAAATAAATCTTTTAAAAAAATGACCTAAATAGGGGCACCTGGCTGGCTTGGTCAGTAGAGCATGAGACTCTTGATCTCGGGGTTGTGGGTTCAAGCCCCATGCGGCGGGGTAGAGATTACTTAAAAATAAAATCTTTAGGGGTGCCTGGATAGCTGAGTCGGTTAAGCATCTGTCTTCGGCTCAGGTCATGATCCTGGGGTCCTGGGATCGAGTCCCACGTCAGGCTCTCTGCTCAGTGGGGAATCTGCTCCTCTCACGCTCTGCCTACTTGTGCTCTCTCTCTCTCTCTCTCTCTGTCAAATCAATCAATAAAATCTTTTTTGACAGAGAGAGACACAGCGAGAGAGGGAACACAAGCAGGGGGAGTGGGAAAGGGAGAAGCAGGGTTCCCGCGGAGCAGGGAGCCCGATGCGGGGCTTGATCCCAGGGCCCCGGGATCATGACCTGAGCCGAAGGCAGATGCTTAACAGCTGAGCCACCCTGGCGACCCTCAATCAATAAAATCTTTAAAAAAAAAAAAAAATCCCTAGGGGACCTGGGTGACTCAGAGGGTTAAGCAGCCATCCAACTCTTGATTTTGGCTCAGGTCATGATTTCAGGGTGGTGAGACTGAATCCTGCACTGGGCTCTGCTCTGGGCATAAAGCCCGCTTAAGATTCTCTCTCTCCCTCTCCATTGGCTGCGCCCCCCCAACCCCCTGCTACCCATGCATACGCGCTCTCCCTCTCCAAAATGAATAAATAAAATCTTTTAAAAAATTATTTAAATGTTAAATCCTATGCTATATGTATGTACTGCAATTATAAAAAACCTGCTCATTTTAGCAGTACATATACTAAAATTGAGACAATTCAGAGAAGATTAGCATGGTCCCTGCATAAGGATGACATGTAAACTTGTGAAGATTTCCATATTTCTATATTTTTTATTTTTAAAATTTTTATTATTATTATTTTGTGTGTGTGAGTAAAGCGATAGAAGTTTATTAAGTGAAGATACAGAAAAAGCTCTCAAGAGTAAGAGGGGTCCCAACAGAGTTGCCAACGAGGACATGTAGGGTTGGTCTTTTATAGAAAGCTAACCAGGGAAGTTAAATAGTGACCATCGGAGACGGGAAGGGCCTTACTATAGGCAAAGTCCCTGAGGTGGGAGAAAGCCATTTAAGAAAAGCCAATGAGCAGAACGCAGAATTGGGTAGGGTTAGGCCAACATTCCTTCTTTTGAGGAAGGGGAATTGACCAAATCTTTGTCCAGACGCCTGTCACCTGAGACTTATGACCAGCGGCTGCACTATTCGCCTTTGACTGGCCAACAGGTGCCCGGTTTTACTGTTTATGAGAAGAGGTCGTCTAAGGGAGAGATGTCTCCCAGGAAAGAAAAGAGCCGGCTTTTACTCACCCTTTGGTGGAAGTGATCCCAGGTTTCGGCACCAAAATGAAGCAGTAGAGCTAGGTTCTTGTCTCATGGTGTTGAAGAATGAATCTCTTGGACAACAGAGAGTGAGTAAAGCGACAGAAGTTTAAGTGAAGATACAGAAAAAGCTATTAAGAGTGAGAAGGGTCCCGACAGGGTTGCCCTATTTTTTATTTTTTTTAAAGTCTTATTTTTATTTATTTGAGAGAGACAGAGAGAGCAAGCCCTCAAGTGAGCAGAGGGAGAGGGAGAAGCAGACTCCTCGCTGAGCAGGGAGCCCTACGTGGGGCTCTATCCCAGGACCCTGAGATCATGACCTGAGCTGAAGGCAGACACTTAACCAGGCGTCCCAGTACTACGATAGCTTTTGATTCAGACTGTTTTCTGAGGAACCCGAGGAAAACGTATTCTGCAATTTTCCCATTCTCCTGTTGATGAATAGTTGGGTTGTTTCACGTTTTTTGAGACTGCATACAATGCAGGGAGGGCTGACATCCTTGTTCATGCCTCCCAGTGCACTTGTGGCTGTTTCTCTAGAATGTTCCTAGAACTGGAACTGCTGGATCCTAGGTCGAACGCTCCTTCAGCTTTACCATATATCACCCACTTAATTTCCAAAGTGCTGACTTACTTTCCCACTTTATTTCTCTCCCGGCCCCTGCCCTCACTCAGCTCACTGTACTGGGGTCACTCAGGCCTTCTTTCAGTTCCTTTAGCACATGTGCTCCCCCATCACGGGACCTTTGCATCTGCTATTTTTTCTGCTGAGAACACTTCCCCTACCCTCAGCCTAGCTAAGACCTCTTCTTTCCGCAGTGCTTACCTCTGTGCTGAGAGCCACTCCCTGACTTCCTCCTCAAGCCCGGACCAGGTCAACCCCATCCTCTCCATGCCCACATTATATACCCCAGAGCCTCGCATACCTCTCTGTTGTGATACACTTACTAGTTGCAAGGTTCCATCTATCTGTGCAACTATCGGCACAAAGTCGGTCAACTCTGCTAAGTTTCACTAGCCTGAAAGGAGGAGCCACCATGTTTGCTTAAGCTTATTGCCCAATCTCCAGCATCCAACACTGTGCCTGGCACATTAGTAGGCCACTGGCATTATTATTCTCGTACCTATTCTATGTTCTCACTCCTATTTGAATCCAGAATGTGATTTTTCCAGCATGTCTCAGTATATCTACTGCAGGCTGAAATCATGACAATGTAACACAGTCTCTTTCCTTGAGGAGCTCACAGAGGGAGGTCAATAAACATTTATTGAGCCTGCGGGACCCGGATGTATTTGAGTGCTTAGCACTGGTTTCATTGACTTAGATGTCACCTCTAGTGTGAGTACTGCTATAATGAGTAATGATGATCACTGTTTATTGAGCATTTATTATGTGCCAGGCACTCTACTAAATGCTTTACAGTTACCATCTTATCCTACCTTCACATCCTACCAGGGAGGCACTATTTTTTTTTTTTTTAAGATTTTATTTATTTATTTGACAGAGAGAGACACAGCGAGAGAGGGAACACGAGCAGGGCGAGTGGGAGAGGGAGAAGCAGGCTTCCCACTGAGCAGGGAGCCCGATGTGGGGCTCGATCCCAGGACCCTGGGATCATGACCTGAGCCGAAGGCAGACGCTTAACGACTGAGCCACCCAGGCGCCCCAAGGGAGGCACTATTATGACCTCCATCTTACAGGTGAGGAAACAGCCTTAGACAAGTGAAGTCACTGGTTCAAGATCACACAGCTAGTAAATGGTGCCGACAGGATTTCTCAGCCAGAGTGTCAACGTCCTACCATGATGCTAAGTTTCTCCTGCCCCAATTACACTGCTTTCAGTTGGACTCCCGAGACGGAGTGTTTAATCACAATAATAAATTAGCAATATCTACCATTATGGGGCACTTATTGGGCACTAATCACTTTATATCCATCCATTCATTTATTCAACAAATATTTATTGAGAACCTCGTGGGCCAAGCAGTATTTGACATGTGTGGGGTTACAGAGGTGGACAAAAGAGATTAAAATTGCTGCTTTGTGGAGTTGTCATCCTAGTGGGAGGAGAAGAACAACAACAAATAAATAAAATATATGATGGGGCGCCTGGGTGGCTCAGTTGGTTAAGCGACTGCCTTCGGCTCAGGTCTTGATCCTGGAGTCCCGGGATTGAGTCCCACATCGGGCTCCCTGCTGAGCAGGGAGTCTGTTTCTCCCTCTGACCCTCCCCCCTCTCATGCTCTCTCTATCTCATTCTCTCTCTCAAATAAATAAATAAAGTATTAAAAAAATAAAATATATGATAGATGGTGACCAGTGCTACAGAGAAAAAATGAAAGCAGAAAAGGGAACTATGACGTGTAATGACTGAGGTTTCTGTGGTCTCATTTCATTCTCCCAAACATCTATTATTTTCCCATCGTGGAAATGATACTGAGATTCACTTGGTGAAGTCACTTACCTACAAGCACACAGCTCATAGCCTGAGAAGTCAGGACTCTGGAAGGGCTGAGGATCCCATTCTTTGCTGTACACCTGAGTGCCTCAGATTTGGTAAACAAAAGGAGCAACCAAATTTCTTCTCTGAGTTTAAGGTCGGGCAGATGGGTAAGTTGACCCACGTGAGTGGAGAATTCACAAAATTATACTGAAGTGTCCTTGCCGTGCCCAGGGCAGACATTAAGCGTGATCCCCCGTGGGAGATGAGGATGCAGAGCCTGCGGTCAAGGCTCAGGCTGACGAATGGATTCCCGAGTTCGGGAGCAGAAGTCTAAGGCAGGCTAGGTCATTCTGGGGGTGCTGTTGACTCAGAGACCTACCAACCCCTGCACCCACAGCCCGCTCTGTGCCCCGCCCCCTTCCACCCTGGGTCTCCGCACTCCAGGCCATTAAGCTGGGAGAGCAAGTGGCTAGTGACTGGTGATAAACCCCTGCCTCGCCCTGGGGAAGCCAAGCTCACGCGCAAATAACGGCCTCCCAGACAAGGGGGTCTGCGGCGAGAACACAGGGCGCGCGTTTGCAGGCCTCAGCTGCAGGCCATGACAGCTGGCTCCTTACCCCCAGGTGACCCCCGCTCCCCGCCCCCGCGACTCAGTTTCTGCCCCGCAAATCTTGTGGACCGGTGAAGCAGTCTGGAAAAAGAGTAGGGGAGAGCCTGGGCTTTGGAGCTAGAAAGGTGTAGAGCACCACCTCCCCAGGTACATCACATTGTCTGTTGCACTTTAAGAGGGCCTCTTAGAATCTCTGCATCTTTTTCAAAGAAGTACACTTTCATTCATTCGACAAATTCATTCATTCATTCCAGAGACTGAGTACATTTTATGAGCCAGGCCCTAAAGGCTGAGGATAAGCAGTGAATAAGACCAAAGTCAGTCTCCTCAGGGACTTTTCCTTTTATTTCTTTAATTAAAAAAAAAAAAAAAAAGTTTTTTAAGTAATCTCTAAGCCCAAAGTGGGGCTCGAACTCACGACCCTGAGGTTAAGAGTCCCATGCTCTACTGACTGAGCTAGCCAGGTGCCCCAGGGACTTTTAAAGAGAGAGCCAGACAATAGACTGCTAACACTTGAGTATTTTGTTATAATTGTGAGTATTCTGAATGAGAAAGAGGTGGGTTCTTTTTAAATATTTTATTTATTTATTTGACAGAGTGAGACACAGCGAGAGAGGGAACATAAGCAGGGGGAGTGGGAGAGGGAGACGCAGGCTTCCTGCTGAGCAGGGAGCCCGATACGGGGCTTGATCCCAGGACCCTGGGATGATGACCTGAGCCGAAGGCAGACACTTAATGACTGAGTCACCCAGGCGCCCCCTGAATGAGAAACAGTTTTGCGCTAGGGTAAACTGGGCAAACTCACCTGCTCTCAGTTTGCAAGGGGTGGTCTCAAAGATTTCTCTCCTTGGGCTGGGGTAAGAGCCAACTGTCCATCCGGCTTCAGAACATCCTAGCCTCACCAGGGAGAAAGGCCTGCTCTCTGCCATGAACAGATGCTATGGGGTGAAGAGGAGGCTTTCCTACAAAGGCTGGGCTGTGTATGAATCTAAGGAGGTACTCAAGCAATTGGTGAATTAATGAAGGTCGTTTCAAGGTTTAAAAAGCCACTGATTCCATCTGCAAAGGATGTTATAATGGCTAGCTAGGAAAAGAGAAAAATCTCAGTACTGTTAGCCTAGATCTCTGGAAGGGTGAGGAATTTGGGGATTAAGGGAGGCACAGTAGGGATACAGGATTTTCATTAGACAGGTACTTTTTTTTTTTTTTTAAGTAGGCTCCACACCCAATGTAGGGCTTGAGCTCCCCACCCTGAGATCAAGAGTCACTCACTCTACCCACTGAGCCAGCCAGGTACCCTTAGACATGTACTTTTAAACTGGGTGCTGGCCCTGTGCTATAGGTAAGGAGATACATCCTTGAGGCACACAGGGTCCCCACCCTCCCAGGGCTCCCAGTCAGCTGAGAGCATAGGCAACAATAAGGTAATGTGATAAGCATTATGAGGGGGGCAGGAAAGAGAAGACATCAAAGCTTGTTCCAAGAGGGTGAGAGAGCTATTGAGAGAACCGAAAGGTGAGACTCCTCCTGGTGGAAGGATCAGCATATGCAAAGGTCTGAGGAGAGAGAAAGCAGGTTTCTTCAAAGAACTCAAAATAGTTGAGCTTGGTCAGACTTCCAAGGCTTGCTGGGGAGAGAACAGATGTTGGAGAGAAAAGCAGGGATATTCCACCCACGTTGGGCAGCCTTCCCCTTGGAGGAAAACATTTCCCCCGATCCAGAACTAGCTAGGGTTATGAAGTCCAGAAGGTCGACTTCATTTTAACGAAGACACAGCATTTACTGACCACCCGGTTACAGAACACTGGTTCATTCAATCCTCATAGAACTCTTAGATGTTTGACACGACCGCCCCCATTTTACAGATGGGATAACAGGCTCGGTTTGGCCACCTTGTCCAAGCTCACCAGATCTGGGAATTCAGAATGTTCCTTTATGTAGATGCTTTTATTCTAGCAGTTCCTTTTTACCCGAGGTGATGCAGGTGAAAGCTTTTTTCTAATAGAGCCATGTCCACATGAGGCATTCTTGTTAACTCTGGCAGGGCTACTGGCCCCATCCGGTTCAGCTTGTAGCACTCAGGGAGCCCAGGAAGGGGCAGTAATGAAAGCCAAAAGGCCCAATGGCCTCTCTTAAAATTCCCTCATGTCTATTCTGGTTCCCTCTCTGGGGGTACTTCCAGATACTATCTTCTGCTAAATAGAGAGTTTGATTCTCAGAAGTTGCAAGACGTGGGAGGTTAAAAAAAAAAAAAAAAAAAAAAAACCGGCAGCATCAACAACGACAAAAAGGCCTGCAGCAGCCTGAACACAAAGAGTTTGAATTTTGAACAAAGGGCAGAGTGAGACCCGAAAGTAAATGCTGACACATCCTCTCTCCAGCTGTGAGCTGGGGGTCTGAGGGCTGCTGCAAAGGTCATCAGTCTCTACATCTTTGGGGCAGGAAATGCAATTCAATCCTCTCAGTGACTGATTGCTCTGCAAGATTAATGGAATCGTCCACAACACTGGTCTCTGTTCTGACAGCACAAAAAGTGAATCAGACTTCTCCCCTCCCCTCTCCTCCTCAAGGTCAGCTGATTCCCCATTTTAAAAGTTCAAAACTTTTTCTCCAGGAAATCTGTTCCCCTGGGGGTGTTCCTTTGTGGAGCGAAACTCTACCTCCTGGAGTGAGATCCAAAGGTGATGCTTGAAGGTCTGAGGACCTTTCTAGGTTTTCATCTGTTCCTACTTCATCTTTCAAAATAAAATTAATGTTAAGGGCGAAATCGTCCCTGAAAGGGTTAACGGCCAGCCCTGCTGTCCGGCCCTCAGGGACTGGCAGCCAATGACAACTTAGCATGATGAAGTAATGCCTGGGTTTTGATTTCCATTGGTTAATACACATGTCCATC
Organism: Eumetopias jubatus; assembly: GCF_037043125.1. Lineage (NCBI taxonomy): Eukaryota > Metazoa > Chordata > Mammalia > Carnivora > Otariidae > Eumetopias > Eumetopias jubatus. The sequence goes on along the minus strand of NW_028274822.1, from coordinate 86,249,813 downwards.
AATAGAAAGATGCAAGTTTTGAAAGTATCTTTGAACTTTTATGACTCTCCTTCTGGAGTTAACCCCTTAATTAACTCACCTGTTATTTCCAATTTTCCTTCGGATCCTAGCACGGGAAGATGCAGAACTTTAGACACGAAGTCTTCCCCAAATGCCCAAAGCCAGACACTCAGGCTATATGTAAGCTGGTCTTTCTAACTTTGATACTTCCATCTACACAGGACTAGTGAAAAAAATTAAAAAAAAAAAAAAAAAAGAAGAAGAAAACAGAATACTTTAACAGAAAAAGTATGGTCTGTTGTTCCCCAAAATATTTTTCAAATTTACAATACAAAATATGACAAAAATCTAGGATTTGGCAAAGCTTGGAGGTGAACATACAAGTCCTTGGTATATTTGGTATATTTACTTTCCATGCCCTTCTTTATGCTTTAAATACCTGATAAATTTAAAAGGGCAAATAATACATAAGATGGTCTCTATATAACCCCCTCAAAATTTTCTCCCTCCTCAGAAGTGATCTTCTTCTTCTCTTTTAACTTATTTTTTGTTTTTATTTTTTTTAAAGATTTTATTTATTTATTGGAGAGAGAGAATGTGAGAGAGAGAGAGAGAGAGAGCGCACATGAGGGGGGGAGGGTCAGAGGGAGAAGCAGACTCCCTGCGGAGCAGGGAACCCGATGCGGGACTCGATCCCGGGACTCCAGGATCATGACCTGAGCCGAAGGCAGTCTCTTAACCACCTGAGCCACCCAGGCGTCCTTTTAACTTAAATGGGATCACAACATATATGTTATTCTGACTTTTTTGTTTCTTAACCAATCTTGAAGTTTTTCTGAATCATGACATTCAGATTTATCTCATCCTTACCTAATATTTTAGAATGATGCAGTTCTACAGATAGTATATGGAAAAATCTCCAAGATCATATTAAGTGAAAAAGGAAAGGAAAGGACAGTGGGTATATTCGTATGACAAAATCATAATAGAAAATATATAGATGTGTGTAAATGCATAAACTATTTCTGATAGATACCCAAGATACATGCTAACAAGTTTTCTGGAGATGGGAGTGTGAAGGAGAGAAACTCGGTGGGTGGGCAGGGATGGGGGAGAAAGACTTAAAGCAATTTTTTTTTTAAGATTTTATTTTTAAGGGGCGCCTGGGTGGCTCAGTCATTAAGTGTCTGCCTTTGGCTCAGGTCGTGATCCCAGGGTTCTGGGATCGAGCCTCACATCGGGCTCCCGAAGCCTGCTTCTCCCTCTCCAACTCCCCCTGCTTGTGTGCCCTCTCTCGCTATGTCTCTCTCTGTCAAATAAATAAATAAAATCTTAAAAAAAAAAAGATTTTTTATTTTTAAGTCATCTCTACACCAGTGTGGGGCTCGAATAACCCACAGATCAAGAGTCACATGCCCGACGGAGACAGCCAGGAGCCCCAAGACCTGAAGCAATTTAAAAACAATTTTTAAGTTGTGGAATATTTCATAAGTATAATAGAATTTGTAAAATTTTAAAGTACATTTTAAAGAATTACACTCAGGTGCCCACCATCTAAATTAAGAGACAGAAAATCACCAGCACCTTTCTCTGTTCACATTCCCTGCCCCAGAGCGGAGTCTCTTCTGCACTTTGTGTTAATCACTCTTTTGCTTTTATTTATGCCTTACTGCTTATGTATATATCTAAACAATATTTAGTTGGTTTAGATCTGTGTGATTTTGAAATCTATTGTCTTTTTTTTTTTTTAAGATTTTATTTATTTATTTGAGAAAGAGAGAATGAGAGACAGAGAGCACAAGAGGGAAGAGGGAGAAGCAGACTCCCTGCTGAACAGGGAGCCCGATGCGGGACTCGATCCTGGGACTCCAGGATCATGACCTGAGCCGAAGGCAGTCGCTTAACCAACTGAGCCACCCAGGCACCCTGAAATTTATTGTCTTAAAAAGGATGAATAAAATGAAATTCCTGTTTGAGTAGGGTAATACAGGTACATAGTACAAAATTCAAAAGGTACTACACCTTAGAAAATGAAATTAAGTCTGTAAGGTTCCAAGTCAGGCAACTCTAACGCATGTGTGTTAAAAATGTCACCCTGTACCAAAGAATACATTTGCTTCTCTTTTCCCGGTTCTTTTCCCCATTTTTTGATTCTATATCTTTCCAAAGAAAATCCTGTACATACAAAAGAATAAATGTAGATATAAATTTGTCCCCTTTGGTTGATGTAAGTGGTCAGCACAATTTAGTATAAGTATTCTACACCTTGTTCTGTTTTGTGTTAATCTTTTTTTCTTTTTTTAGATTTTATTTATTTGGGAGAGAGAGAGAGCAAGCAAGCATGAACGGGAGGAGGAGCAGAGGGAGAAGCAGACTCCTGCTGAACAGGGAGCCCAATGCGGGGCTCAATCCCAGGACCCCGAGATCATGACTGGAACCAAAGGCAGATGCTTACTTAACCCACTGAGCCACCCAGGTACCCCTGTTTTGTGTTAACTTAAGGATATCATGAAATCATCCTGCATCAGTATATACAGAACTACCTTATTCTTCTTGATGATTTGATAACATTTCTTTTTTTTTTTTTATTTGAGAGAGAGAATGAGGGAGAGAGAGAGAGCACATGAGAGGAGGGAGGGTCAGAGGGAGAAGCAGACTCCCCACTGAGCAGGGAGCCCGACGCGGGACCCGATCCGGGAACTCCAGGACCATGACCTGAGCCGAAGGCAGTTGCTTAACCAACTGAGCCACCCAGGCGCCCCTGATAACATTTCAATGGACAGATAAATAGTCCAAGAATTATTTAATCAGTTCCCCAACTTTTGGATCATTTTCAGTCTGTTTCTGTTGCAAATAGGGCTAGAATGGATTGCATCTTTGTTTTTGTGTCTATCAGCAGGATATATATCAGGAAGTGGTTACCCATTTCTAAGGCTTCCTGCCCCATCACCAATGATCTGTCCTTGAGATCTGGGCAGGTGGGACAATCATATCTAACCAGTATCCCCAGGTGCCCACAGTGCTATGCTTTTGGCAGGCACTCAGAGTGAGTGGTTTAAGGAATAACACTCCAAATATTCACATTGTACCAGATGGCCCCTTCGAGGAAACCTTTGCAGACATCCCTGTCCCCTTCCCCCACTCATCATTCCAATACTTCATTTTCTCAGGGTCCCTTCTTTCATTCCCCAGATATTTCCAGAAGGCTGATTATAGAGACACAGTGCCAAATCAGACTCTGAGATATATCTAGTCTGGTAGGTGAGTTAAGACAAATTCCGGAAAACACTGTAAGTTTGCACTGTCCAATAACATAGACACTAGCTACATACAGCTATTTAAATTTTAATTAAAATTAAATAAAATTTAACATTCATTTCCTTAATCTCACTACCCACATTTCAAATGCTCAGTAGCCACATGTGGCTAGGGGCTGCTGTTGGACAGCGCAGACACAGAATATTTCCATGACCGTGTCCTAGGGGAGAGCCGGGCAGGGAGGCATCAGGAGCGGTAAAGCCTGTGAGCTCTGGATTCCTACAAGCCCTGGGTGCGGATCCTGTCTCTGTTACTCTACAGCTGTAAAATCTGGGCAAGTAACTTGACCTCTCTTTGAGCCTCAGCCATAGAGGTGGGGAATTATAGACCCTCCCTCATTGGGGCTTTGGGGAAAAAAGGCAATAGCAAACGGGAGTGGCTTTGCTCAAAGACCGGGTAAGCACTCAAAAATCAGGAGCTCCTATAATTATGTACGAGAATGGCTTCAGTTTCTAAAATCTTGGGGATTCCTAACTCCCTTGGGAGCTGTCTGTCCACTCCCTGTCCAGGCTGGAGTATGTCTACAATCAGAGCCGGTTCTTCGATATCCCTGCTGTCTTAAAGCACAGAGCTGCTCAATCAACCTTTGATGAATGAAGAAATGAATGAATGGGGCCAACCCGGCCAGGATTTGACTGGGTCTTTTGTAAGAATGAGAAGGAGGGTCCGGGAAGTCATTATTACTAAGTTTCAAATACAACCGGCCTGGTCTTTTTTTTTCCCTACAAGAAAAAGTACCTCTCTTGGAGAAGCACCTTAATCTTCCCTCCCCTCTCTCACCTACTGCCCACGCCTCTGGGACAATTAGGCAGCACTAGGAGCTCAAGGGTCTTGGCCCTTCCCCCTTTGGCCCAAAATAACCTCCTCCCCCACTTTGAGCAAATGCCTGGAATTCTTTCAACGGGAGGACAAAGCCTTTCATCTGCCAATTACTGATAAAGGGAAAATGCAAATATCTCTGGGGAAGGTGATCCATCAAGGGCCCAACATTTACTGAGTGACCACTTAGGACCAGGCGGTAGGGTAGGCATTCTGGGGGAGTCCGAGGGAACAAGCCCCCCCCTCCGTTGGCCCATTCTTCTCTTTGGTCTGTAGTTTCCTCACGGTTTGTAAAGGGAAGGGATTAAATTAGGTGACGACTCAACCCCTTCCCACTCTGACAGGCCAGGAACTCCCCATTGGGGTGATATATGGACTTAACTGTTTTTGCACTGAGGTGCTTGCCATCGGATCTTTTCCTGACACCAGGCTTTGGGGACCCCTCTGAGGCCACATGGAGAGAGAAGGGTCCCTGGGAGGAAAGGAGAATTAGGATCAAGCAGTCTATTTTGGTTTTGCCTTACTGCACTTTACTTCCTTTCCATGACCCTCCAGCCCAGACGCCCTCCTTTGAACATGTTCATTTCATTATGTGGGAACAAGGAGGGTGGTCAGTATCCAAAAAGGCTGTGATGGCAGAACCAGGCTCCAGTTTGAGCCCTGGTGACTACACTTACAAGCTTGTGGCCTTGGGTGAGTGGCTTTGCCTTTCTGAGACTCAGTTTCTTCATTTGTAACATGAGGAATAACAAGACTATTATTCTTCGAGGGGTCTTCTGTGAGAGAGGAGCAAAGAAGATGGTCCCTGGGTCTTGACAGAGGCTGAGGGCAAAAACCCTTCTCATTCCCACTAAGCTAACCTGGGCTATGTCAGTTTGGAAATAAATTTTGATATTTGCCATCTAGTGAACTGGGATTAAAACAAACCTCAAAGAACAGTTTTTAGGGGTGGGTGGAAAAGAATATAGGAAGACAGGACAGGAAACTTTAAGGTGAGTGAGGGGGAAGCTGTCTCTTAGGGTGACCAATACAGAGCGGATGGTTCATATCCGATCTCTGATGGGGAAGCCACTTCCTCTCCACACATCTGAGCGTTGAGGAGGGAGGATATTGGCTTGGCGCACAGGAATCACCCCGACTGCTCATGTCTGTGAGCCTCAGTTCATCTCTCTGCAAAATGACCTGCTCCAACTATCCTACAGGCTTAATGGCAGAAATAAAAATACATTTAAGGTTTTTGGTTTTTTTTTTTTTTTTTGGGCCAAGTCGGCTACGAGCATCCATGTTCTTTATTGGAGCTGCGTTCTGTTGTCAATTCCTCCCGATTGTTACCCCAAAGAGCAGGCCCAGTTGGACTGGAGGAATGTTTAGGGCCAGCCTTGCCCATAATCCAAGTCGACCTGACTGTTGTTCATAATGGAATCACAGGAAGGCACCTTTAGGACTCCACTTTTGGGGGTAGTCATAGCCAACCAGTTATACTGAGGGAAAGCAAGAGAGAGCCAGTACCTCTGCCAAGAATTCCTACAGGATTCATCAAGGGGCACCCAAAGTTCCCCGCGCCCCATCCCTGAGCGTCTTGCACCTTTCCACCGACTTTTCTCCTATAAACGGCCAATAAGGGCTTACCCTTCGCCTGCTTGCCCGCTGCGTTAGGAGGCGCCAGATCCGATTCTCTCGGTATTTCACTCCTGAGCATCTATTTCCTTCTCTTGGCGAGCGCAGAGACCTTTAAAAACTGTCCAACTTCTGTTCCAGGGCTCGTCGCCTAGTAAAGGACTCCACAGACGCGGGCAGGATGAATGAATGAAAGGCAACGTCTTCCGGTCAGCTCGGGTCTGAAAAGGCTCTGGTCTGGCTGTATTTCCTGTACCTGCGTGTGTGTGGGTCCATATCTTTGAGTCCGGGAGTTTAAAAGTTATGCAGTCCGTACAGGTATGGAGCTGCGCTAATTTCTTCCTGAGCCCCCAAATGCCTCCTCCATATGGCAGGTCCTCATATGGGGGTCTGGAGAGGATCGCCCCCCCCAAGCAAGACATGCAGCAGAAAAGAAAAAAACAATTATATATACAAAGCTCTTTGAATTTGGGTCGGCCACGTAGGTAATGGGGTGGGGTGGATGAAGGAAGAGGAAGAGGGGTGGCCCGTGGGGGCCGTGGGCAATGGGGGCAGGGATTGAGGTGGGGGGTCTTTTTTGGGGGTGCCAGGCCTCGGGGGCTTTCTAGCCAGCAAGCTCGGCTTGCATTTCCGCGCCTCCCGCTGAGACCAGCCGTGCAAATCTGCACCTCCCTCCCCACCCCCTCCTCCTTCCCTCCCTCCCTGCCCCGCCATCTCCGGGATGCGCCCGCCGCCTGCAACTCAGCCCTCCAAAAGTCAGCTCTGCACACAACTCCCGGGCGGCGGCGGCGCCTGCGTGCAAGGCGCACTCGTGACCCAACAACAAAACAGCGATGCCAGGGCGCTAACGGCGCCCGGTGCCTCCCGGGCGCCCTCCCCGCCCCACACCTCCTCGGGCAGCCGCCCCCGCCCCCCCCATCCCGGGCCGAGTGCCCCCTCCACTAGCCCGGCCGCGGGCTCAGAGCGCGATCGGCAACAATGTTTACGTTCCGGGGATTATGACGTCGACGCCTCCCCCCCCACAACTGCTGAAAATGGTTTCCTAGGACTTTGCAAACGGATCTGCTTAAGTGTTGGTGCAAAACTTTGTAGATCTCGGCTGTGGCTTGCTTTATTTATTTATTTTTTGGTTTGTTTTCTTTGGTCTTCCCTCCTTCCCCCCTCCGCCAAAATGCAGGGGGCAGGAGTGTTGACAATTAATTGGTGAACTCTCCTAAAAAAATGGAGGCAGAGAAAGACTCTGGAAGAAGATTGGTGTGTAGCTTTTTTTTTTTTTTTCCAAATCTGTATCTGGTAATGATAGATCTATTTTTTTTTGTTGTTGTTGTTTCTTGCTGCCTTTTCTTTCCTTTTCTGTATTTTGCAAGAGGACCGGAAAAAATATAATAAATTGCATGCAAAAGGAAGCAAGCAGCTTACTCCTCCAGTCCCTTGTGAGGCGCAGAGTCTCAGACACTTAAGTGGGGAGGTGGTAGCGGGGAAAGGCGTGGAGAGAGGCTGAGCGGGCTCGGGGTTCGCCCGGAATCTGGGGGGCTGCAGGGCCCGGCGCTGGGCGGTTGAGGGAGGAGGCAGGGGATGCGGGGAGTGGTGGGGGAGTCTCCTTAGGAAGTGAGTGTGCGCGCGCGCTTGTGGGGAGATGAGGCAGCTGCTGGTGCGTTTTGGGGTCTCCGATGGGAGCTTTGTGGCGGGCCGTCTGCCTCTCCCCCTCCCAAGCCCCGACCTCCCCCTCCACCTCTTCTTCTAGCACTGGCGGGCGGTCGGCGGGGGCGGCTGGGGTCTCAGCCCTTCCATTTCAGCTTTCCAGCTTCCCGAGTAGCTCGGGGGCGGCTCCAGCCTTAGAAATGCCGCCGGCCCCCGGTTCCGGCTTTCCGGCTCTGCCGCGGCGGCCGCCCGGGCTGCTGTTAGCGCCGAGCCGGGCGCTGCGGTGGCTCCTCCCGGGGCCTACAAATGCCCCGCCAGCCCGTGCGCGGAGCCCCCTTCGCGGGTTACATAACCAGGCTCCTGGCCGAGTGGGCAAAACTCAACACCTATCGGGGGTGGGGGGCAAGGGGGAGCCCCCCTGATGTCCTTTCCACGGCCTCCAAAGATGCAGGAGGGGAGTGTCCTGTGTAGGGCACAGCCGGACCCCGGGGGTGCGGGCCCCTCTCGTTATCCTGGTTTTCAGCATCTTTGGCATTTGCGCAAAGTTGCTCGGGTCGCAGTGGTGGGGTGCGGGTGGGGGGGGGCGCGCAACTCCTGCACCTGCTTGAGCTGGGCCTAGGGTAAGAGGCGACCCCCCAGTTCCCCCAGTAATGCCTCGGGCTCTCTGGTTTGGGTCCCCGCAGCGTCCGATTGACCGCCAGAGGTACGACGAGAACGAGGACTTGTCGGACGTGGAGGAGATCGTCAGCGTCCGCGGCTTCAGCCTGGAGGAGAAGCTGCGCAGTCAGCTGTACCAGGGGGACTTCGTGCACGCCATGGAGGGCAAAGGTGAGACGCCCCCTCCTCGGGCCGCCCTCCGCGCCGCGGCCCGAGCGCACGTGGGGAGGGAGCTGCCGGTGGCTGGGTTCGTATTTCGCGCCCGCGTCCCCCATTCCAGGGGATCCGGTGACGAAACGAGGCCGAGCACTGGGGGGGTGGGGTGGGGTGGCGAAGGAGGAGGGCAGGCGGGAACGGGGGCCGGGCGTGGGCCTAAGACCCGGCCCGCGCCCACAGCCGGCCCCAGGGTGGGCAGAGCCGGGGGACCGGCGGTCCGAGGGACCTGGGGACTGACGGGTGGACGGAGGGAGGGCGGGTACGCGGCATTCTACCCCTCCCAGAGCCAGCCTAGCTTCTTGTGCTGAATGAGGTGCGGCTGCCTGACTGGGAGAGGGGCTGGGGTGCCCCTGGGAAGAGGACCCCACTAGGCCTGAAGCTTCCCAAACCCCGTCCCATTTCGGGCCCTGCCCGTTAGGAGCTGGTGCTGGGGATGCTCGGGTCACGGAATGATGCTTCCTCAGCCCCTGGGTCTGCGGAACCCTGCAACCTTCTGGTCTCGGCCAGATTTGAGCAGGGCCCGGATGAGTTCAGAACTGTTGGTCGGAGCTCCCACTTATGCCTGAGGCCTCTGGCCCTTCAGTCTTGACAGTTTGAAGTCGGGACTGGGGGTAAGAGAGTTTTACTCCCTCCGGCTTCAGGCTGAGATCCCTGACCCCTGTAGTTTGAAGTGAAAATGTGGGGTACCCCTCTGGGGAACAAAGTTTCTTCTCAGCCTGAGACCTTGAGAGCTCTGTCCCTGGTAGGCCCTGCCAGTTTAGAGAAGTTGGGGAAGCCTCTGGGGTTTTGGGGTGTCACTCCAGCCTGAGACCTTCAGGGCCTGAGTTTCTCCCTGACCCTAGTATTAGGAAGGTGTCTGGTGGTGTCCTGCCAACGTTGGGGTGATGCTCTGGCTTGGGTATTGAGACCTCCAGAGGCCCCGTGTGACCTGTGGTTCTGCCTGTGGAGTTGGGGTTTTGGAGATGCCCCTGCCTACCTAGGTACTTCCCTGGGCTCTCTGGGGTTTTTAAGTTGTTTTTTTTCCCTCTTAGATATTCAAGTTTCCGTTATAATACACCGTTTTCATTTTGTTGACTCCCCCCCCCACCCCCACCCCTTGGAAAACCTTCCATCCCTCAGTGAGCTGATGACAGGGGCAGTGCCTTCCCCTTCAGGTTCTGGTTGAGTGGCTGGGGCTTTAGGTTAGCCCCCAGAAGAGACAGTCCTGGCTTTGCATTTTTGAAGTTTCTCTTTTGTGCCCACTGCTTCCTGGGGTGCTGGGCTTCAGTGGTAGGGGGTAGTTGTTGGGGGAGGGAAGAAGACATTTCTTTCAACCTGCCAGGTCTTTGCACCCTGAGGTAGACCGTCTGGGGGGCTAGTCTCAACTACAGTCAAATTTCCTTAGCACAAATGGGATTTCAATTCCTTTTGTTTCTTTCCCATTTTACTGAGTTTGGTGGATCCTATGAGAAAACAACATGCAAACTCTTCCTAGTCATTTGTGAGGAATTCTCAGCCCAAGATCTGAGTGTTTTCTCAAGCTCATTTGAGGAAGTTGAAGCTGAGGAGAGTGGGGGTGGGGGGCGGGCTTTGGGTGTGGGTGTGTAGGGGGTAGATTCCAGCTAGGGAGAGCCCTTAAATCTTCTGTCCAGGCTCTTTTCAAAGGAGAGGGCCCTAGCGATTTGGTAGTTAATTCAGATCTGGCCCCAAAACTTCGAGGGAGGAGCTGAGAAACAGAAGGAGCCCTTAGCCTGGATTCAAAATAGAAGCTTCTTAAACTTCTCTGCCTTTAAATCCTTAGGAATCCCCATTCACTGTGAGCCCCTGGGGATCTGAGCTGCTAAGGTCAGGGCTTTCCCCAGCTCTGGTTTTGTTCTCTTCCTCTGCTCTGAGCAGAGTTGCCTTGGCCTCCTCCCCCACCAAGCTGCCCTGGTGAACTGTTTGCCTGGGGCAGGGGCTCCCGAGGCCTGTGGTCTCTCCTATCTCTCCTCCAACTGGCCAGGGAGGGCTTGTGGCCTTGTGGCCTTGTGGATTGCTTTGGTTCACCTCAGGATTTGGGGATGTGATGGTTTATCTCAGCCTCCTTCGACTCCATATTTAGGGGTAAGTTTCGGTCAGATCCGCTGGTTTTGGAACTCGAGGAAAACGTAAAAACGAAGGCCTCCTTCATTCTCCAGGGCTTTTGAGAAGGGATTTGGGGGTCTACACTGGACAAAGCTGAAACGCAGCACTACCTTGTGAATTGGCTTTGGGCCTCACTGTGCCCTCTTCACGCTGCCTTCACCTGGGGGGAGCGTCCTGGTGGAAACAAGGATGGCAGTAGCTGGAGCAGAATTACACTATTAAGACAACAAAGCTATGCCCAGTTCTGTAGTAATTTTGGCACCAAATACACAGTTTCCAGGGAAACCAGCTTTTCCCCCCCTCCCCTTCACTATGCAGGATATTACAATAAGATCTTCCCCGATGCTCAGCTACAATGAGAACCCTCCTCCCAGCCTCCTCTCTGGGGCTTCAGATCCTCCCAGGTGGTACTCTTCAATTTTGCACTGCCTTTAACTTTCTGAGCTCAGCTTGGGGTGCATTTCTGTGTCCCTCTTTCTCAGCGATGGCTGGGGCCTTGGGGCCTTTTCTGTGCGGGGCTCTTTCATGAGTCTCCCTCCCCACCCTCCCTGGCCTTGGGCTGTTCATTGACAAGTTCTGACCCGTGGGGCATGCAGGGAATGACTGAGTAGACAGAGGAGCTGATAGTTGGCATGGGCTTTGCCTGCTCCATTTCCTTGTCATTTGACAGGGATCTCTTGCCCTAGAGCTGGAGCCTGCATCTGGTATAACCCTGTTCTTTCCTCTGACCGATTGATTGTGGCTCAGTCTGCTCCTTCATGACTTAACCAACCTGTTTTAATTCCAATATCCAAACAGATTTCAACTATGAATACGTGCAGAGAGAAGCTCTCAGGGTTCCCCTGATATTTCGAGAAAAGGATGGACTGGGGATTAAGTAAGTTGCCTAAACGAATTGCTTCTTCCCATGTCTCTCTCCCTGACGTAGTTGGTAGTTTGGAATAGATTTCTTCTACCCTTTTCCCACCTCTCATCACAGAGAAGGATCTTTCTTCGTTATCCGGGGAGACTCTCTCTTTGTTCAAGGCCTGACAAAGGGGAAAAACTCTCCAAAGATTGGTCTTTTTCAGAGAACTTGGGCAGAGAGGACAGAGGGTACTAAAACAGTGTTGACTTCTTTCCCTGACCCACCCCAGTTATGTGCAGGGACTTCTGAAGGAGAATTGTGCCCCCCTCCCACGTTAGGAAACTGAGGCAGGGCCTGAGCTGTGAAGGGATTGGCCAGTCTCTAAGCCCAAAGGCAGGGCACCTAGAGACATATTTTTCTACTCAGACTCCCACTATGTGGGAAATTGGTTCTTTTCTGTGGAGGGCATGTTTCCTAGGATGCTAGGCTCCAAGTCTCCTTTTTCTCTGCCTGCCCCAGCACCTGCCTCCCCCACTGTGTCTTGTTTGGTTTACATTGTCTTAGAGATCTGTCAGAGCTCCAGGTGGGGTGGGGGAGAGATCCGGGAAGAAGGCTGGAAGAACAGGTTTGCGCCCCTTGGGCAGGGGTGGAGAGGAGGCTGCTGGTATCATCCCAGCCTGCCTCCTCTCCAGCCTCCACTACCAGGCTTGCTCAAGAGTCTCATTCCTAGGGTAGAAATCAAACCTTTGACATCACTGTTAATTAATAGCGAAGGTCACCCCAGTCATTAGAGCCGGGGTTACCAAATCCCTGGAATTGGAATGATGTGTGTCTTTTTTTTCCCTTTGAACTTAAAGGATCCCTGCAACTCCTTTTATGGAGAGTATTTGCTAGAGGAAGAGACACAGAGAGAGCTGCCCACCCTAAAAGAGAGTGGGTGTTTGAATGCCCGGCTCTGGGACTTACCCTTGACACCACGGTTCAGTCTTCCCCTGAAAAGTGGGGTGGACGGTGGATGTCCCATCTTTTCTACGGCAGTGCTGAGTTCATATTGGGGAGAGTGAGGGAATTGGTTTGCCTACTGGGGTGAGGAAAGGGCTCAGTGGTTGGAGAGGGACCCTCCCTTGGGGCATTGACTTGGTCTATCACTCTTCCTCTGGATTATCTGATTTTGGGTTCCCAAACTGAGAGCAAGGGCACCCTCTTGGAAAAATGGCCTTTCCCTTGCCCCCAAGGTTGGGTTGGGTTGAACTCTCTTGTTTCTGGCCTCTCAGCAAATGCCTATACTCCTCTTTTTCCAGGATGCCTGACCCTGATTTCACAGTCCGAGATGTCAAACTCCTAGTGGGTAAGTTGCTTGCTGTGTGTGCAGCTCAGAGATGCCAGAAGTAGGGAGGACAAGGGGCAGGAGGTCTTCACCACCCGCCTATTTAGATTTCTAACTGCCTCTGAAAAGAAAGTCCCCGTGGGAAGAGGCAGGAGCAGGTGTGAGCTGCAACCGTCTCATTCTGGAGAACAGGTCAGATTGGAAAAAGCCATAAGAAGCTGTACATAAGGGTGTTTGCCAGCGCGCAGTTTTATGAGGCTGATTTGGACCCTAGCCTCCATCAGCAACACAACCTTAGATCTCTCCTTTGCGTTTGTTTGTGGGTTGCTGGGTAAACACTGGGTGCTTTGTGACCCCTGAAAGACTTTCAGACTTTCGAGGGGAGGGATCATTCTTCCTGCTTCCTCAGGGTTCTAGACAGGTCTAGGGTGGGGTTTGCCATCCTAGCCAGCAAGTGCTTATTAACTCCCTGAGCACCTGCAGAGTGTAGCTGATCACTTAGTGCTCTGCAGGTGGCATTTCAAATGTTACGGAAGTCCTTCAATAAATCCATTCTTTCCAGAGGTGTTTCTCAGTTAGCTCCTACATGGTGGGCAAGTTCAGAGCTGTGAACATGACAGACAAGATCCCTCTCCTCGTGCTTAGAATGACACGCAACAAGGAAGTAAACAGTTTTTAAAAAATCTGTATCTTTTTGGAGGGTGATTAGGCCTATGAAGAAATAAAGCAGGATATTGGGATGGAGCGTGATGGGAGCTGTATTTATTTTATTTTTTTAGCTTTTATTTATTTATTTTTTTTAGAGATAGAGAGAGGGGGATGCGATGGTGGGGGAGGAGCAGAGGGAGAGGGAGAGAGAATCTTAAGCAGGCTCCACGCCCAGCGCAGAGCCCTACTTGGGGCTCTATCTCATTACCCTGAGATCATAACCTGAGCCAAAATCAGGAGTCGATGTGTAATAGGTTACCAACGAAGGCGCCCAGGCACCCCTGGGAGCTGTATTTTAGATGGGGTGGTCAGAGAGGGCTTGTGTGTGTGTACATTTGGACAGAGACTTGACTGATGAGAAGCCAGCTGTGGGAAAGAACATGCCAGACTGAGGAACAGGCCAGGTCAAAGGCCAGGAGGTGGGGGAAGAGTAGAAAGAGAGGGAGAGGTCACAGGGCCAGGGCCATGGGGGGCCTTATAGGCGCTGGCAGGGAATTTGGGTCTGACTCCTGGTGTGAATGGGAAGCCGCTGGGGAGTTTTAAAGTAGGGCAAAGGAGGTAAGCTATGCTATCTGATCATTTTCTTTGGGAGAGGGTGAAAAACATTTTTTTTAATTGACATAAAATTCATACACCATAGAACTCACTACTGAACCATTTTAGAGTGCACGATGCAATGCTTTGAGTACATTCACAGTGTTGTGCAGCCATCACCATGATGCCATTTCAGCACGTGGATCCCATACAAAGTCAACCCCCAACAACCAGGGATGTGCTTTTTGCCTCTGTGGGTTTGTCTACCCTGGACATTTTGTGTAAGTAGAATCACCCACTATGTGGCTTTTGTGACTGGCTCCTTTCACTCAGCATCCTGTTTTTGAGGTTCATCCACGTTATAACAGGTGCCCATGCTTCATTCTCATTTGTGGGTGAGTAAGATTCCACTGGACGTGTGTGCATAGACTACATCTTGTTTATCCATTCGTCAGGAGATGGACATTTTGGTTGTTTCTATTCCTCGTCTGTTATACATAATGCTGCTCTGAATACTTGTGTATGAGTTTTCGTGTGAACATACGTTTTCATTTCTCTTGGGTTTATACCTAGGTAACTGGGTCATGTGGTAACTATATTTAACCGAGGACCTGCCAGACTTTTTTCAAAGCAGTTGGCCATTTTGTATTCCCATTAGCAATGTACAAGGGCTCCAGTTTCTCCACATCCTCGCCAAAACTCGTTCATTGCCTGTCTTTTTGATGATCGCCGTCCTAGTGGGCATGAAGTGGTGTGATATGATTTACATTTCATAAAAGCCGACTCTGGTGGCTGTGTGGGGTGGAAACAGCTAGCCAGTGGTTGTGTCAGATATTCCAGCTAGAATAATTGACCACAAAGTTGTTAACAGCTACTCGGAAGGGAGGACCCATCAGCTATAAGGAGATGGTGCTGATGATGGGTAGAAGAATCTCAGTTAATTGGCAAGGACTTGCTCAGGGGATACATTTTTTTAAGCTGGATTCTAGAAATGCTGAAGGAGGTGAGCATCAGAGCAGAAGGGGCAGACTTTCCAACACTGTGCAGAAGATGGGACAATGGACCCCCAAAATTAAGTCTTGGCACCGACAACCCACTCCGGTGCCTCAGCCCTACCCAGTGCCTTTGCTGTTGGACAACCTTAGTTTGAAGCCCAGCTCTGCCAGTTGACTGATTTGGGGCAAGCTGCTTAATCAAAGCCTCAGTTTTCACATCTGCAAAATGGAGCTAGTAGCAGAATCTGCCTCAAAAGAGGATCTTATAAAGAGAACGAATGAAGGCTTAGCATTATGTTGTCTGATGGGTGTTTGGTGAATGGTCCCTGATGTTATTTATTATAAGGGCAGGATGTGGATCTGATGAGATTTTCTTTATGAGTAAGGATGAAAGCCAGATTCTCAAGTCTGAGGTTCAGACAACATCAGAGTCTTCATAATGATGCTCTTGGCCCTTTTTAGGAACTTAAAAGCCCTTTGCAGTTTTCATTATACTATAGTCATATGCCAGGTGCTCCTTCTTTCTTTGTGCCTCATTCTTCTGGTTGTCAAAGCAAGAGGACTCAATTAGATGGTCCCGACATCCTTGTCAGCTCTCGAAAAGTCTAGGATGGCAAAGAAAGTGAGGATAGTAATACCTGCACCCTATCTCTCTTGGCATTTCTGTGAATATCAAATGGATTGATGGGTATTGAAGTGGTTTGTGAAGGTATAGCGTGTTCCGACATTGGGAGGGGTGCAGTTAGCATGGTGCATTATTATGCCCATTTTATTTTATTTTTAAAAGATTATTTATTTATTTGAGAGATAGAGCGCGTGTGCGAGCATGAGCAGGGGGGAGGGGCAGAAGGAGACAGAGAGGGAGAAGCAGACTCCCTGCTGAGCAGAGCGCCCGATGTGGGACTCAAATCCCAGGACCCTTGGATCATGACCTGAGCTGAAGGCAGACCCTTAACCGATTGAGCTACCCAGCCACCCCTATTATGCCCATTTTAGTCTCTGAGAGTGCACACAGGCTTCTGGTGAGCAGTGAAAGGGCACATACTTCATAGTGCCATAAATGGCAGATGTAACTCAAGCTGGCCTAAGCAAAACACTGGCTTAGATAATAAGTTTAGGGTGTGACCTTCAGGCACCTCTTGATCTAGGTGTTCCAAGATCTCGAGAGGTTGACTCTCATTTTTCTGTTCTGCTTCCCTCTTTTGCTTCCTCTTTCTGCTTCATTCTTGGGCAAGCTTCTCCCCATGGGGTGGCAAAGATGGGGAGCCAGGAGCCCCCTGCTTCTATCCAGCCAGCTCAGGTCCTTACTTGCCACCCACCAGTGATTCTATCCAGTGTCTCTGTATTGGCTCTGGCAGGTTTAGCACAACCCCGGTCTGCTGCAGCACAAGCAAGTGATCTGGGAGTGGGGAAGGGGTGACGCTGCAGTGTTGCGGGATGACATAAATATGCCCCTAATGGAAATGGGGGTTCTGCCTTGGAGGGCGGCGTACGGGGCAGTCATTGTGGGATCTCAGCTTCTGTCTTCCAGGTCTCCCTCCCCAGGCCTCGAATCTTGGGAGGCAGCTTTTCGAGAAGGGGCCCACTACTGAGGCCACAGGTTGGGGCTATAGATTCTTCTCTGATGCCCTAAAACCGGCCTTTCTCTATCAGCCCTGTTTATACGCCTTCTGGGAATTCAGGCACCTGGTCTTCGTTCTTAGCTCCTCGCGTTTAAAAACAAAAAAAGGCACTTTCCATTTTTAGGACATTGTACACTTAAAATAAAAGCTTTTTATTGAAGTATAATTTACATATAGAAAAGTGCACATATGGTAACTAAACAGCTTGATTAATTTTAACAAATTCAACATATTATAGTACCTGGTAGCCCAGAATCCTTCTGGTGTTCCCATGCTGTCCCTGCCCTCCACTGTCGCCCTGACTTCTAACAGTGTGGATGAATTTTGCGTGCATTCATACTTTATGACAGTGGAATCCTTATTTTTTTTATTCTTTATTTTTTATTTTATTTTATTTTTTTTTTTAAAGATTTTATTCATTTGACAGAGAGAGACACAGCGAGAGAGGGAGCACAAGCAGGGGGAGTGGGAGAGGGAGAAGCAGGCTTCCCGCCGAGCAGGGAGCCCGATGCGGGGCTCCATCCCAGGATCCTAGGATCATGACCTGAGCCGAAGGCAGATGCTTAACGACTGAGCCACCCAGGCGCCCCAGACATTCTTTATTTTAACACAGTCCATTTAAGTCTTTTTTTTGTACTTTTGTACTTTTGTACTTGTACTTGAATCACGCAGGTGTCTTCTTGTTTCTGCTTCTTTCGCTCAACTTGGTGTTTATAAGACATCCAGATTGTTGTGTGTAGTTGCAGATGGTTTATTTTCATTGCTGTGGTTTTTTGTTATGTGACTATTTCACAATGTGTTTATTCGTTCTGTTATTAATGGGCTCATGGGTAGCGGCTGGTTTAAGGCTCTATGTTTCGTGCTGCTATAAACACTCTAGAACGTGACTTTTGGGGAACAGAGGGATGCATTTCTGTGGGGCACATACCGGAGAGTGGAATTGCTTGGGTCGCAGGGGATGCGTATATGTTCGGTTTTAGTAGACACCGTCAAGTCATTGCCCACAGGGGTTGGTCTGGTTCTGATTGTGCCACATCCTCACCAAGAGTTTGTGTTTCCATCCTTTCCATTTTAGTCCCGTTGCTGTGTTGGTTTATTACATGGTGGTTTTAGTTTGCCTTTCTTTCCTAATGAAATTGAGCTCCGTTGTTCATGTTTGTTTGCTAGTTGGGTATAGTCTTTTGTGAACTGTCTGATCAAGTCTTTTCTCCATTATTTTGAAGCATCGTCTCCTGTTGAGTGTTAAGATGCATTATTTGCCAGGGCCGCCACAACGAAGTACCACAGACTGGATGATTTAAACAACAGAAATTTATTGGCTCACAATTCTGGAGCTAGAAGTCCAAGACCGAGGTCTTGTAGGGTTGGTTTCTCCAAAGGCCTCTCTCGTTGGTTTGTAGATGGCTGTAGATGGCTTTTCCTTATGTCTTCATGTGGTCTTCCCTCTCACGCTCTGTAACCTAATCTCTTCTTAGAAGGACGTCAGTCTTGTCGGATTAGGGCCTACCCTAAAGTCCTTATTTTAACTTAATTACCTCTTTAAAGACGGTTCTCAAATACAATTACATTTTGAGGTCCTGGGGGGTTAGGACCTCAACATAGAAATTTTAGGGGATACAATTCAGGCCATAACATAAAGTTTCTTGATATATTCTGGATATGATTATGCATTCCAGAAATCACCTCTTACTTTGTGGGTTGGTTGCCTTTTCACACTCCTTTTTTTTTTTTTTTTTTAAGATTTTTTATTTATTTAACAGAGAGAGACACAGCAAGAGAGGGAACACAAGCAGGGGGAGTGGGAGAGGGAAAGCAGGCTTCCGCGGAGCGGGGAGCCCAACGCGGGGCTCGATCCCAGGACCCTGGGATCATGAGCTGAGCCGAAGGCAGACGCTTAACGACTGAGCCACTCAGGCGCCCCGCCTTTTCACACTCCTAAAGGTGTTTTTGAATGAACAGACATTCTTTATTTTATTTTATTTTATTTTTAAGATTTTATTCATTTGACAGAGAGAGACACAGCGAGAGAGGGAACACAAGCAGGGCGAGTGGGAGAGGGAGAAGCAGGCCTCCCGCGGAGCGGGGAGCCCGACGCGGGGCTCGATCCCAGGACCCTGGGATCACGACCTGAGCCGAAGGCAGTCGCTTAATGACTGAGCCACCCAGGCGCCCCAGACATTCTTTAACACAGACCATTTAAGTCTTTTTTTTTGTACTTGTTTTGTTTCTTGTTTAAGAAATGTTTGCATACTCCAGGGTTGGAAGATGTTCATATGTTTTTCTCAAAAAAGTTTTATTGTTTGAACTTTCACACTGAGATCTATAGTTTATCTGGAATTGACTTTTGTGTTTGGTATGAGATAGGGGTTGAAATTCCTTTTCTCCTATATGGATATCCAGTTGATCCCAGTACCATTATAGAAAAAAACACCTTCTCCCCACGGCACCGAAATATTGTCTTTGTCATAAATCAGGTGACTGCATTTGTGTGGGTCTGTTTCTGGATGCTCTAATGTGTGTGTCCCCTGGACAGCTCCCTGCATCCCACGACCAGTACTCTCAGTCCCAGATAGTTCATTTAAGAAGACTGG
This sequence comes from Eumetopias jubatus, assembly GCF_037043125.1. Classification (NCBI taxonomy): domain Eukaryota; kingdom Metazoa; phylum Chordata; class Mammalia; order Carnivora; family Otariidae; genus Eumetopias; species Eumetopias jubatus. The sequence continues at coordinate 86,230,818 of NW_028274822.1, read as the reverse complement.
GGTATTTTCACGTCTGTGTGCCAGGAACTGGGGGGATAGGGAGACGGGGAAAGAACTCTAGCTGCCTCTGAAGATGCTTTAAACCTTCCGAGAAGACAGATCCATAAAGTGCTGGGTCCCTACTCACTCTCCACCATTACGTCGCTGAGGGATGGCTCACGGCCATGGGGTCCTGCATATTATCTCTTTACTGTATTTCTTTTTTTTTTTTTTTAAGATTTTATTTATTTATTTGAGAGAGAGCGTGAGCTGTGGGGCGGGGCAGAGGGAGAGGGAGAAGCAGACTTTCTGTTGAGCAGGGAGCCTGATGTAGGGCTCGATCCCAGGACCCCGAGATCATGACCTGAGCTGAAGGCAGATGCTTCACCGACTGAGCTACCCAGGCGCCCCTCTTTATTGTGTTTCTCTCTAACGAGGATACCCAAGCTAACAGGTTTTCTTTGGCCCCTTTACTTGAAAAAATCTTCACGACAAACCACCTCATTTACTATTCATTTATTCATCCAATTATAGTAATCATCACCTATCTTTTACCGTATGTTTACCATATGACCTCATTTTGTCCTTACCAATAATCATATAAATGAAGTGTTACTGTTCACTTTCCTGATGAGGGATCTGAGGCTCAGAGGGAACAACCCACACGGCCTGTGGACGGGTGGTCGAGTTCGGATCTGAACCCAGCCCTGGGTGTTTCCTCACGTTCCTGCTTCTTGACTTTCTCCTCCTCCATGTCTGTGTTGTGTCTGGTGAAGGAGACTCACCAGACATGCGCGCGTGCCCTTGATGGGCTGTGCTTAGTAAATTCTCAATCCTTACAAATCAACCACAGCTGACTTGCTTCCAGACCTTTTTTTAAAGTTGGCTTAAAATCATAGACATTTTACATGGTAAACCCCGGAAAAGTTCTTAGAATTCCTCTAGTCTTGCTTTCCCCTTTCACAGGTGGGGAAGACTGAGGCCTGGAGAGAAGTGACTTTTGAGTTGCCCAGACAAGCAGATGGCACCTCAGATTCAAACGTGGGTTGGAATTTCAGCGGTTGGGAGAAGATGATGCTCATAATGCAAACCCAGAGGAAAAGTAGACTTGGGCATGGGGCGGGTTGTGGATGGCCTTCGTTCTGGCCACACTGAATGGAGCTCGGGAGAGACAGACGGTCCGGGAGGCATCCGCCTCGCAGAACAGAGATGCACGCAGGGGGAGGTGCAGGAAGTCAGGAGCGCCGAGGCTCCTGAGCCTCAAGGAAGGAGGGTTTCAGAGGGGTTCAGCTGCGTTTCCTTTTTTTTTTTCCCCTGTAAGATGAACACCCAGCTCACTGTTTTTTTTTCTCGCTATTTCCCTTTTCCTGCAAAGCCAGTGTTTTGTTTTGTTTTGTTTTGTTTTTGTTTTTTTTTAAGCAGAGAGAGAGAGAGACACACAGCGAGAGAGGGAACACAAGCAGGGGCAGTGGGAGAGGGAGAAACAGGCTTCCCGCCGATCAGGGAGCCCGACTTGGGGCTCGATCCCAGGACCCCAGGATCATGACCCAAGCCAAAGGGAGACGCTTAATGACTGAGCCACCCAGGCACCCCCAAAGCCCGTGTTCTGAAATCAAAATCTTGACTGTGTTTGGGCCTTGGGGAACTAAACTTGCTTCTGCCCCCTGTTAACCTAATAGGAATCACTCTCTTGTGGGGTAGCTCCTTGGACTGAAGCTACTACATTAGCTACTGCTTCCTGAGATCTTATTATAAGCCAGGGACCTCTCCTGTGTTACTTTGTCAGATCCACGTAGAACTGGATTTCCCACTATCCCCATTCCATCGATGTCAAATTGAGGCTCAGAGTGACTTGTCCACAGTCAGAGAGGTAGTGTGTGGAATTGCTGAGATTTATGCCCATATCCGTTTGACCAAAGAGCTGTTCTCTTAACTTCTGCATAGAACCGTGGCTGGCTTTCTGTGTCCTATAATCCAAAGCTCTTTATTGTTTTTGGCTCAGGTGTCTTGGGTTTTCTTGGCTGATCGCTTTGTTAGTCTGGGTTTGTATCTTCTTCTGCGCATCTGTCTGTGAGGGTCAGGCAGGGTCTAGAACCCAGGGCACAGAGGACGTCCTGGCACGGGATATGTCCTGGGGATAATTTTTGAAGGTTCAATGGTGAGGAACCAGAAGATATCAGTGCTTAGGGAGAACCCGGGAACCTTTGCAGGCATCTTATTTCACAGTGAGGAAACTGAGGCCTAGACCTGGGAAAAGGTTTTTTTTTTTTTTTAAAGATTTTTATTTATTTATTGAGAGAGAGAGAGAGAATGGTAGAGAGAGAGCATGAGATGGAGGAAGGTCAGAGGGAGAAGCAGACTCCCTGCTGAGCAGGGAGCCTGACGCGGGACTCGATCCTGGGACCCCAGGATCATGACCTGAGCTGAAGGCAGTCGCTTAACCAACTGAGCCACCCAGGCGCCCTGGGAAAAGGTTTGTCCCAAGTGGTGTGAACACTCTCCACCCCAGGGCCTCCCCTTTCCCTCATCCCTTCAGTTTGGTACAGTGTCCTTGATAGGACTCCTGCTTTGAAGTTTACAAGGTACTTTCAGTCTTTGTGTGGGTAGGCCCTATTATCCCCACCTTACCGATGAGGAAACGGAGACCCAGAGAACTCTAGGGCTATACATCCCCAAGGCCTCACTGCTAGGAGATAGCTAAGTGGGCTTTGAACTGTGGCCATTGCTTTTGCGAATACATACTAACTACCTCTGTGTGAAATGGATGAGGAGATATTTTCAAGGAGCGGAGTAAAAAGCCAATCCAGAAACTTGAGGAAGATAGAGAGGGACAGTGGTGGGCACTCTCCAAAGAGCTGGCTCAGGAGTTTGGGGTCAGCGCCCTTGTATGCTTTATATTAGCGTTCAAGGTGACTTTCAGCAGCCTCTTCCCAGCTCCGAGCCCATGGTTCTTGGAGCTGACGGATGGGGCCTTCAAAGCAAGGGCCATGGGGCCATGGATTAATTTCTGCAGCTGGAATTTGTTGGTTGTGTATGTAGCCTGTGAGCCCAGAGAACCAATGAGATGGGAGGAGAGAGAAAGGGAGGGGGGCTGAGCTGCCGGCCTACTTAGGAATGCCAGGCACTGCTCAATGTGGAAAATTTCTCCTGTAACCCATTGACTTCAGGAGTCCGAGAGTTCCAGGGCTCTGGGTCCCTTGCAGGATCCAAAGGGCAGCTTGTCCCTGTCACCTGCTCCAGGGATGGCTGCTCCCCAGAGCGTGGAGGGCCACATTCCATTCTTAGCACTGATCTGTCCCTTCTGTCCCTTGGGGGCACATGCCTCCTCCCAGAGCTTCCTGCTCAGACACCTGGCACTTATGCTCAGCTCTCCTTTGCCATCAGTGGCAGACCAGACTGGGAACCTGCAAAGATGGAGGCTAATTCTTAAACTCCCAGCTCAGACTGAAAAGGACTGGCAGGCTCCAGAGTCCCCAGTGACCCCTGGGGCAAGCCTCTGGGTCTCCTCCCCTGCCGACTTCTTCCCAGTTCACGTTTAAGGGATCTGATCTGAGTGTATGAGAACTAGGCTAAACATTGGCGTGTCAGTCCTGGAAGAGGACCTAAAAAAGACCTAACCCAGTGGTTTTCAAAGGGAAATCCCTGGAAACCGGATCTGGGTTCTGAGCATCATCAACCCTCCCCCCCGCCCCGCTTCAACCTGAGCTGCCTGTTTTTATTTATGCCTTTGGCTCTTGTCAAAGCTTCTGTTTGAAGAAAGAGTTCTATGGTGGTGAAAACAGAAGTATAAAGGTCAGTTCTTGCTGGCTTTGCACACGAGGCAACTGAGGCCTGGAGTGGGGTCAGTGAGGGTTACTGGGGCTGGAACTCAGTCCAGGGCTCTTGGCACTGTCCCTGGTGCCCCTGAGGTACCCACTGCTCATTGCATGGCCTCCTGTGGGCTGTCACTGACCGAGGAACAAACAAGCCAGGCACCGTGCCTCCAGCGTGGTTCTTCCAGAGAAAATAAAAGACCCTGTTGTGGGGCTGTGTCTTCAGGGTTAAACTCAAAGTGCCTGAGAAGTCCATCTACAGGGCAGGCAAAAGAGCTCCCTTTCCCTGTCTGTCTGGTCGGGACACCTCTTCGTTTCCCAGGCCAGCTCAGTGGCTGGTGGCGAAGTGTGTTGCAGACCCTACCGTGTGCCAGACATTGTGTTGGGCTCTCTTGCATCAACGGGCCCCTTTTGCAAATAAACACCCTCCAAGTCTAGAAAGGGTAAATGAGGCCCCTCAAGCCACGGAGCTAGTAACAGAGCTGGGATTTATAAAAATACTTTTTGCTGGAGAGAATTTTAAAAAGTAATGAGTAGACAGAAAGTAATAATGAATTCCCATGGCCCCAACACCTGACCCCAACAGCTGCCCCTTCCATACCTCCATCTACTTCCTATCCTCCTGCAATGTTTCAGGCATAGCTAGGCATCATACCATTTCATCCGTAAAGTTTTCAGGATATAGTTCTAAACAAGAAGGGATTTTTAAAACCATAGTCACAATAGTGTTATCACACCTAATCTTTTAAAAACAGTAATTCACTGGGGCGCCTGGGTGGCTCAGTTGGTTGAGCGGCTGCCTTCGGCTCAGGTCATGATCCTGGGGTCCTGGGATCGAGCCCCATGTCCGGCTCCCTGCTCAGCGGAGGGCCTGCTTCTCCCTCTCCCTCTGCCTGCCACTCTGCCTACTTGTGCTCCCTGTCTATCTGTCAAATAAATAAATAAAATCTTTAAAAAAAACAAAACAAACAAACAAACAAACAGTAATTCCTTAAAATGAGTAAATATCAGGGACACCTGGCTGGCTCAGTCAGTAGATCATGCAACTCTCGATCTTGGGGTTGTGAGTTCAAGCCCCACGCTGGGCGTGGAGCTTACTTAAAAAAGGAAAAGAAAAAAAAAAAGAAAATAATTAAAAAAATAAAGTGAGTAAATATCCATATTTATTGTGCAAATGTCCTGTTTCATATTAGCATACATGTTACTTTTTTCTTTTCTTTTGCGGGTTCTGTGAGTCAGAATGTAAATATGGTCCTTATGCTGTGATTGGTTATGATGTCTTTTAAGTCTCTTATAATCTCGGGGCACCTGGTGGCTCAGATGGTTAAGCGTCTGCCTTTGGCTCAGGTCATGATCCCAGGGTCCTGGGATCGAGCCCCACATCGGGCATTTGGCTCAGCGGTGAGCCTGCTTCTCCCTCTCGCCCTGCTCATGCTCTCTCTCTCTCTCTCTGTATCTCTGTGTCTCAAATGAATAAATAAAATCTTTAAAAAAAAAAAAGTCTCTTATAATCTCTGGGCCCTCCCACCATCTCCAGCCAATCTGAAGTTGGATTGTTTGACCTGTAGGATTTTTCCATTGTCTGGATTTTGCCGATAGCATTCCCTTGGAGTGGTTTGTGTTCCTCTGTCCTCTGTACTTTCTGTAAGTTGGCAGTCGGATGTAGATGCTTGATCAGATTCAGAGTCTGTCTTTCTCTCCGCATAAAAATGCACTCATTCATTCATTCATTCATTCACTCATTCATTCTTCTTAGCATGACTGCTTCATAGATGATGTTCTAATCTTCCATCAGGAGACACATAATGTCAGGTCATCTCTCTCGCTGTCTGTGTGATGTTAGCAGGCATTGATGTTTGATGTGTAGCTTCATTATTGTGTTAGAGGCTGCAAAGTGGCGATGGTCTAATTCGATCATCCTTTGTCATTTGTTGGCTGGAATACACCTGGAGAGACACTCCCCCTCATCTGCTGTTTGTTTCAGGGCTGGCCCTTATCTCAGACTCCTAAGCCAGTGGTCGCTTCGACCATCATTCTGCCTCCCTAGGACGTGCGTTATCAATTCTCTACCTCTCGCTGCCACCTGGGGGCTGGAACCCAGCAGAGTTTAATTTTACGGGTACTGGTACATTTGTGTTTTCCTGGGGGTTTATGTTTATGGAGCCCAGGCACCTTCCCCCTCCCTTTCTTCCCACTTCCACCCCTGCCATAGACTGTGGCTTCCAGGACACCTGGGGAGCTGGACGGAGCTCCCTGCACACCAAGAAAGCTATTCTTAGAACCAAGTGTCTCGACCTTCCACTCCAGATATAGTCACTCAGTCTCTCCCACCCTTGGGCCTCTTCCCTACACACCTTTACTCCCCTGTCAGTCCCAGCTGCTCCTCACCGCTCTGACTACTCCAGGCTTTGACTGCCCTTTTCATCTGAGGACGGGGCAGGCCGAGGTGGGGCCAGCTGGGGACGTGCACCTGGCTAAGAGCAGAGGGAAACGAGGGTGCATCGAGAGCCTGGGGGATTGTGATGGGGGTGCTGGAAGCCTGGTTTGTGTTCAGAAGAGAAAGAACAGGCCTCTCTCACCCACATCCTTCTGTGTTCAGCAACGGTTGTCCCCCCGGTGGGGCTCCTGCCTGCTCAGGATTTCCAGATGCTTTCTTTCCAGGTTGGGGGGCTTTATCTTCTCTAGCGTGGAGAGGGTTACACATACCCACCTCCAGGCACCTCCGGGTCATTTCTCCAGTTCCACTGTCATTTATATGTGAGGTCATATGTCACATGCTATGAAGAACATATGATGGAAAAACACCTGATGTGATTTATTCATTCCACAAATATTTACTGAGCTCCTGCTATGTGCCAGGCTCTCCATTCTAGATCCGTGGGTTAGAGTAGTGAGCAAGACAGACAAGACTCTTGCCCTCACGATGCTTATAGTGTCATAGGGGGGAGAGACAAGAAACAAGCTGACAAAGATCTAGGATGAAGTGGCATGATGTCACCCATGGATGACACTTTCTTCTTGTGAAGCTTCTCGTCAACTGCACAGTTTAGTTATACAGCGTGCCTGTCCTGTAACACCTTGAACTGGGCCCTGTGGGGAGGCCAGGGGTGGGTTAGCCCTTCTCTGCCTTCAGGGATATTTATGGAGCCCTGTGGGGTTACCCAGTCATTTTCTGGTCAGCCTTCCTTCTTGTTTGCTGGGGCTGCCATGGCACCACAACCCACGTGGCGTAAAACCACAAAAATGTATTCTCTCACCGTCCTGGAGGCCAGAAGTCTGAAATCAAGGTGTTGGCAGGGCTGGGCTCCCTCGGAAGGCTCTAGGTGAGAATTCTTCAGAGCTTCCTCCAGCTTCGGGTAGCTGCTGGCTTCTCTGACGTTTGTTGGCTTGTGGCTACATGGTTCCATTGTCTGCCACCATCTTCATGTGGCTGTGTTCCCTATGTGTGTATCTCTGTCCAAGTTTCCCTTGTCTTATAAGGACACTGGAATTGGCTGAGCGTCCACCTTCATCCACTCTGACCCCATTTTAGCTTGATTACAACTGCGAAGACCCTATGTACCAGTACCCATAACATTAAACTCTGCTGGGTTCCAGCCCCCAGGTGGCAGCGAGAGGTAGAGAATTGATAACGTACTTCCTAGGGAGGCCAGAATGACCACTGGCTTAGGCCCCCAGAGAGGGCCTGTTCATAGGTGTCTGGGGTTAGGACTTGAACATCTCTTTTGGGGGACACGGTTCAACCACAAGAGCCCTCGAGGTAAGCCTGTTAGTGGGATAGAGGGAAGTAAAGTTAGGCCCGGGTTGGGGGTGGCCAACGCCAAACTGTGCCATCTATGCTTCTAGCGTTTTATATGGGTCACCTCAGTTGACTCCATACTTTTGGGTTTTTTGTTTGTTTGCTTTTGTTTTTATCTTTTTTTTTAAAGATTTATTTATTTTAGAGAAAGAGTGAGCATGAGCAGGAAGGCAGAGGGAGAGGAAGAGAGAGACTCTCCAGCTGACTCCAGACTGAGCGAGGGGCCTGATGCAGGGCTCGATCTCATGACCCTGAGATCATGACCTGAGTCGAAATCAAGAGTCGGGTGCTTAACCCAACTGAGCGACCCAGGTACCCCCATATTTTGTTTTTTTTTTTTTTAATTTAAATTTAAATTATTTAAAAAATATATTACGGGCACCTGGGTGGCTCAGTTGGTTGGGCGATTGCCTTCAGCTCAGATCATGATCCTGGAGTCCCGGGATCGAGTCCCACATCGGGCTCCCTGCTCGGCAGGGAGTCTGCTTCTCCCTCTGACCCTCTTCCCTCTTGTGCTCTCTATCTCTCCTTCTCTCTCTCTCAAAAATAAATAAAATCTTTAAAAAAATACATTACGATTTTTTCCAAAACTAGTTTTTTTTTTCTAAAAATTTTTTAAAAGTAATCTCTAGGGGCTCCTGGGTGGCTCAGATGGTTAAGCGTCTGCCTTCAGCTCAGGTCATGATCCCGGGGTCCTGGGATGGAGCCCTGCATCAGGTGAGCCTGCTTCTCCCTCTCCCTCTCCCCCTGCTCATGCTCTCTCTCTCTCTGCATCTCAGATGAATAAATAAAATCTTAAAAAAAAAGTAATCTCTACACCCAATGTGGGGCTCAAAGTTACAACCCCAATATCAAGAGTTGCACACTCTACCAATTGAGCCAGCCAGGCACCCCTCCCAAGACTGTTTTTTTTTAAAAGATTTTATTTATTTATTTGACAGAGAGAGACACAGCCAGAGAGGGAACACAAGCAGGGAGAGTGGGGGAGGGAGAAGCAGGCTTCCCGCGGAGCAGGGAGCCCGATGCAGAGCTCCATCCCAGGACCCTGGGATCATGACATGAGCCGAAGGCAGATGCTTAACAACTGAGCCACCCAGGCGCCCTTACTGAACTAGATTTAAAAAAAATTTTTTTTTTTTAAAGATTTTATTTATTTATTTGAGAGAGAGCGAGCACGAGCAGAGGGGGAGGGGCAGAGGGAGAAGCAGGCTCCCCACTGAGCAGGGAGCCCGACGCGGGGCTCGATCCCGGGACCCTGGGATCATGCTTAACCGACTGAGCCACCCAGGTGCCCCAAATTTACCCAGTTTTAAGGGGGATTTTTTAGAACTAGATTGGGGTTGTTGGTTTTTTTTTTTTAATTTTTTTATTATAGTCTTCGATTTGGGTTGTATATAAGTTAGCATCGTACATAAAACCAACTTTATGGAATAGTATTGATGTGATGACCTACCATTTTAAGGTTGTCAAAATTGTACATTTATTTATTTATTTTAAAAATATTTTATTTATTATTTGAGAGAGAGTGAGAGTGAGAGAGATCACAGAGGGAGAGGGAGAAGCAGACTCACTGCTGAGCAGGGAGCCCGATGCAGGGCTCGATCCCAGGACCCTGGGACCATGACCTGAGCTGAAGGCAGACGCTTAACCAACCAACAACCCAGGCGCCCCTACAATCTTGTCATTTGAGATTGGTAGGGCCAGGGAGCTGTGGCTTGCATGCAAATTTTTAACTTCTGTGCAGTGAGATGCTGCGGCATGTTTGGTCCCTTAAAACCCTTTCATTTGCCTCTAGCATCAGTTTTCTGAATATTGAAATCGATTTTTAAATGAAAAGCAATGGTTTTTTTCACAACTGTGTTTTGAGGGAGGTGGTTTTATCTCCGTGTTGCCGATGAGGACGTTGGGGTACTTTGCCTAAAGATCTCATGCAATGGAGAGAGACTGGAACCTGAAACATCTGAGGACTTTGATCCATTTTTGTGTGTGGAATGTACTATATATGCTGAGAAGTTTAAAGAAAAATGATAAGACGAGCGCCTGCCACCCACGTTCCCGTGTGACCCTCCGGCCCCAGAGGTGGCCGTTGTCTTGTGTTGGGCCATAACAAGGTACCACAAACTGAGTGGCTTAAAACTACAGAAACTTATTCTCTCAGTTTCAGAAGCCAAAGTCCAAAATCGAGGTGGTGGCTGCATTGGTTCTTCCTTCTGGAGGCTCTGAAGGAAACTCCGGCCTTGCCTCTTCCAGCTTTGGTGACGCCAGGCATTCCAGCGGCTTATAGGCACATTACTCTTTCCTTCTGGCTTTCACTTGACCTTGACCTTCTTCTAAGGACACTAGTGATTGGATTTAGGGCCTACCTTCCCTCCAGGATGATCTCCTCTTGAGATCCTTACATTAATTACCTCTATAAAGACCCTTTTTCCAAATAAGGTCCTATTTAAAGGTTCTGGGTAAATCTTTTGGAGGGTCACCATCCCACTACCATCCTGAATTGTGTTTATCATTTCCTGGGCTCTCTTTAGCGTTTCCCACCTGTGCCTGCATCCCTAAGCCCTAACGAAGTTGTGAGGAACTGAGCCCATGCACACACCGAGCACCCAACACCTCCCTATGGGGAGGGAAGGGCACTGTGGGCAGTTTGTGAAGGCTCTGTGGAGAGAGGAGCTGGAACAGTCCACGACCCAAGCTCCTGATCCACAAGGAAGGGAGAGACTCACACAAGAAACAATTAGGTAAAAGGAGAGAGAGAGAGTTTGCAAGAAATGAAGTTCTTGTTCTAGTCAGATTGGAGGAAGTATATGAGATTTAAAGTACTGTCTTACGTGGCTTTGAAAAATAATTTATTTTTTATTTTTTTAAAGATTTATTTAGGGGCGCCTGGGTGGCTCAGTTGGTTAAGCCTTTGGCTCAGGTCATGATCCTGGAGTCCCGGGATCTGAGTCCCACAACGGGCTCCCTGCTCAGCAGGGAGTCTGCTTTTCCCTTTGACCCTCCCCCCGTCTCGTGTCTCTCTCATTCTCTCTCTGTCTCTCAAATAAATAAATAAATAATCTTAAAAAATATTTATTTGAGAGAGAGAGAGAGAGAGAGCATGCACAGGGCGGGGGGGAGGGAGAGAGAGAATCTCCAGCTGACTCCCTGCTGCGCTTGGAGCCTGACATATCATGACCTGAGCTGAAATTAAGAGTTAGATACTTAATTGACTGAGCTACCCAGGCACCCCAGAAAAATAATTTGTTGAGGTGAAATTCATATAACATAAAATTAATTATTTTAAGTTATATGATTCAGTGGCCTTTAGTGCCTTCACAGTGTTGGGCAACTATTACTTCTCTGTTGGTTCTAAAAACATTCTCATCACCTGAAAGGAAACTCCTCCCACCTTAGGAGGAGTCCTTAGGACTCCTCTTTCCTGTCCCCCAGCTCCTGGCACCCACTAATCTACTTCCAGTCTCTATGGATTTACCTATTCCAGACATGGCCTATAAATGGCTTCATGCAACATGTGATCATTGGTGACTGGCTTCTTTCACTCAGCATCATGTTTTTGAGCTTCATCCGTGTTGTAGCATGGATCGGTACTACATTCCTTTTTATGGCTGAATACTTTACATTTATTTATTTAATTTGTAACATTTTATTTATTTGTCAGAGAGAGAGAGCACAAGCAGGGGTAGTGGTGGCAGAGGAAGAGTGAGAAGCAGGCTCCCCGCTGGGCAGAGAGCCCGATGCGGGGCTCAATCCCAGGACCCTGGGATCATGACCTGAGTTGAAGGCGGATGCTTTACGGACTGAGCCACCCAGGTGTCCCAATGTATATTTTTTTAAAAGTTATTATTTTAATTCCAGTTAACATGCAGTGTTATATTAGCTTCAGGTGTACAATACAGTATTTCATTATAATTTACATTTCCTAATATTTGTTTTTTAAGTTGATGGGGAACTTTTTTTTTTTTTACGTAATCTCTGCACCCAAGGTGGGGCTCGAACTCACGACCCCAAGATCAAGAGTTGCACTCTCTGCTGCCTGAGCCAGACAGGCGCCCCCAGTTGAGACTTTTGAAAGAAGTTACTTTTAGAAAAACCAACTTTGTTGGTCATTTAGTGCCCGAGTTTTTGTGTTTAATAACATCTTTATTGAGACATAATTCCTATACCATATAATTCAAGTATTTAAAATGTTTGATTCAGTGGTTTTTCATCTGACCACAGAGTTGGGCAAACATTGCCACAGTCAGTTTTAGGACATTTTCATCACCCTACCCATAAAACATCCATAACCATTTAGCCATCCTTATCGTGTTTTAGGATCTTTTTTTTTTTTTTTAAGATTTTATTTATTTAACACAGAGAGATCACAAGTAGGCAGGCAGGCAGAGGGAGAAGCAGGCTCCCTGCCAAGCATGGAGCCCGATGTGGGACTCTATCCCAGGACCCTGGGATCATGACCTGAGCCGAAGGCAGACGCTCAACCAACCGAGCCACCCAGGCGCCCCTCATGTTTTAGGATCTTAAGTAGTCAGTCCATTGGACTGGCCGGCAGAGATTTAAGTGGCTTTGACTTTGTTTCTACTGCTTCACTTTCTCCACCTGTAATTATAGATGAAATCGGCCAACTCGGTAACACTACCTGCCTGCAAGTGCTTCATGGAAGTGGTTCATGTACCATGATCTCATTTAAGGCTTAGATCAACCCCATGGGCTAGCTACTATTTTTGTCCCCAGGTCACCGATGGGGAAACTGATACTCAGAGAAGCTAAGAGGCCCGAGGCCCAGCTGGGATTTGAACTATAAAGTCTTACCTTAACTTTGTTGTGTTGATAGGGGCGACTGAGCTCCACTTTTCAGTGCTGACTTGCATGAGCCTCTAGGGCTGTGATTCCCACATCTACCCGTCCAGCAGTCCTTCCACAGGGGGCTTCGCAAATGGGACCTTGTGCAGGGTTAGGGAGGAGAGGCAGGGGGAGGTGGGAGGCTGGTCAGAGAGGGGCGAGGGTTTGGGTGCCTGTTCTCCTCTCCCCTCCTGCACTGTAATAGCAGGTTCTCTGCCAACTGGGCTTCCCAGAAAAGCTGAGCAGAGCCCACCTGTTCCAGGAGCCCTGGTTAGGAAGGAGCCAGTGCTGTCCAGAGTAGGCCAGAATTTCCAACAAAGTTCAGGGATGCCCCCTGGTGGATCTGCACTCCCGACGCAAAAAACAAAGCTGTGTTCCCTGTCTTCCCAGGATCTGTGAGGTCAGGAGCCAGTCAGTGAGGGCAGGGATCTTTTTTTCCACCGGAGCATGTGATCTAGAGTCAGTATTGCATTGGGCAGGGGTAGGAGTTGGGGGGATAGGAACCTGGGCTGTGGATTAGATTGAATTGGCTTCAAATTCTAGTTGTTACTCATTCACTGGGCATTTTGGGTCTAGTTAGTTGTCTAAGCCTCAGTTTCTCATCCATCAAATGGGTATAAGTGAAGTTCTGCCTCACAGAACCACAATTAGCTTAAGATAACCTGCGTAGAGAGCCTGCCTGTGCTCTGTAAACATTAGCCCTTCTAATTGGTAGAGTATGTTCTGGAGGACTTGAGCCAAGCCCATCATCTCTAGGGCATTGTTTGCCCCATTTATTAAGACAGGGACAGTCCTACCTTGCTTCTGGGTGGTTGTAAAAATTAGGTATTTAGTCCAAAAGATAGTAACAGCCAAGGTCTCATACGTGCATAAAGGGTTACTTTTATTATTCAGTTCCTGTGACGTGAAAGGCACTGTGTATTTATTCAACAAATATTGACCCAGGGCCTATTACAGGGCAGGCTCTGTGCACAGAGCTGGGTATAGAGCACTGAACCAGATGGGAATATTATTCACATCAGCGTGTAAGTTCCATGAGGATTTTGTCTAGTTCAAGGATTGGCAAACTTTCTCTGTAAAGATCTAGAGAATAAGTATTTTGGGCTTTGCCGGCCGTTCAGTCTCCTGTTGGCCACACAGCTCAGCTGGTGTAGTGTGAAAGCAGCGTGTGGCTGGGTGCTAATAAAACTTTATATGTGGGCCCAGAGATTTGAGTTTTGTATCATTTTCATATCACGAAGTAGTCGTCTTTTGATTTTTCCCCCCATCCTCCACCACTTAAAAATGTAAAAACTAGGGCGCCTGGGTGGCTCAGTCGGTGAAGCATCTGCCTTCAGCTTAATGATGTCAGGGTCCTGGGATCGAGCCCCATGTTGGGCTCTCTGCTCAGCGGGGAGCCTGCTTCTTCCTTTCCCTCTCCTGCTCCCCCTGCTTGTGCTCTCTTGCTCTCCCTGTCAAACAAAAATAAAACAAAACAACACGTAAAAACCATCCGAAGCTCATGGGCCGTACAAAAACAGGCGCTGTGGGGGGGGCCAGATTTGCCCACAGGGCTGTCATTTGCTGGCCCCTGTTTGCTTAGTTTGCTCTTTGTTCTTGGAGTACCTTTGAACAAGGTTCTGGTTCTTCTCTTTCTTTCTTTCCTCTGGTTTACACATCTCTTCTACTTTCTTCTTCTTTTTTTAAGTAGGCTTCATGCCCAGCATGGAGCCGCATGTGGGGCTTGAACTCATGCACCTGAGACCAAGACCTGAGCTGAGATCGAGAGTCGGACGCTTACCCGACTGAGCCACCCAGACGCCCCTGGTTTACACATTTCTAAGTTTCCATGGACCATATATTTGTCATTGAGCTAATGGGGAATTGAGGTCTTTCCTTACCAGATGGCAGGCTTCTCATCCCAGTCATGATGCTTATTTTGTGTCCTGACAGACAGGAGGTGGCAGCTTTCATCATAAATCACCATGAATTTGGCAATCTGCTCTGTGTCTGTCTTCTCCCCTTTCACAGCCCTTCCACTGAACTTTGGTTGTTCCTTCTACATTGGCTGAAGTTCTGGAGCTATTATTCCCATCTTATAGATGGGGAAGAAGCGTCCCCGGCAGGGTTGTGATTTCCTGGAAGGCTTGTTTTTTATTTTGTTTTGTTTTTGTTTTTGAGAGAGAGAAAGAGAGCGAGGTGTGGGGGAAGGGGCAGAGGGAGAGGGAGAGAGAGAATCTTAAGCAGGCTCCATGCCCAGCATAGAGCCCGAAGCGGGGCTCGATCTCATGACCCTGAGATCATGACCCGAGCCGAAATCAAGAGTTGGACGTCCAACCAACTGAGCCACCCAGGCGCCCCACCTTGAAGCTTCGTTAGTTGCTGGTGGTCCCAGGACTAGCACTGAACGTTCCTGTCTCCCAGTCCCGAGGTGGTGTCCTTCTCTCTGGGAAGCAGTGGGAGGCACGCAGATCACTCCTTTTAGTTCAACGGTCGTTCATATGAGAAGTCCTATGTCACATACTGTACAGGACAGCCAACATTCATCCTTTATTTGTTCTGTAAATAGGTACTGAGCTCCCACTCTGTGGCAGGCTCTGTGTAGATACTTGGGGCGAAACAGTGAGCAAGACAGACAGGACTTCTGCCCTGGTGACAGTTACAGAATAGTAGGGAAGAAAGACCACAAAACAGACAAGCATATTTAGGAATTGTGATTAGTGCCAAGGAATAATGGGGGGACCCATGCATTTATGCACCAGACACTGGGCCATGGAGTTCCATGAGCATCATCTGATTTAATCCTCACAACTAGCCTCTGAAAGGAGGTGGGTGGATAAAGACACAGAGGTTCAGAGAGGCCCAAGCAATTTTCCTGGCCTCACAGACTGGGGAGGGAGACGACCACACAGCTAATTTTCTGTGGAAATAAGGGCTATCTTATTGCTGTGAATAAACAGAAAGGCCTTGAGGGCCATGCTAAGAGAATCTTCGGTAGGCAGTGGGGAGCATTGAAGGTTTGAAGCAGAGAGAGGAGTGTCCGTGTCAGGTCTCTGTTTTAGAAAGCTCACGCAGGCAGCTCCGTGGAGGATGGATGTGGGGGGGGCCTGGGGACCCTGTAGGAGGTTCTGAAGGTCGTCTTGGACTGGACCAGCGTGGAGGCCATGGTGGTGGAGGGAAACAGATGGATTGGAGAGAGAGTCAGTAAGGAAAACCGACAGGACCAGGTAATAGAGCAGACGTGGCATACGGGTGGGGCGGGTTTTGTTGATGGGGATCCCAAGTGGCGTCTGGCTCCTGAGCCACCAGGAGCCACCAGCGTGTGGATTCTGCCCCTAGGTAGCCGGCGGCTGGTGGATGTGATGGATGTGAACACCCAGAAGGGCACGGAGATGAGCATGTCCCAGTTTGTGCGGTACTACGAGACGCCCGAGGCCCAGCGGGACAAGCTGTACAATGTCATCAGTCTTGAGTTCAGCCACACCAAGCTGGAGCACCTGGTCAAGCGTCCGACTGTGGTAGGGCCCCCCCGGCCGCGGTCCCCTCCCCGACACGTGCCCCCTCCCCTCCTCGCCCGGCTTCTCCTGCTGCCCAGGCTCGAGGCCAGCCCGTGCCAGCCCCAGGGAAGGGCAGGTGGTGAGAGGGGCCCAGCAGAAGGGCACCCCCCAGACAAGAAGTGCTGACGGTGGTCTGGCTTTCAGGTAGATCTGGTGGATTGGGTGGACAACATGTGGCCCCAGCATCTGAAGGAGAAGCAGACAGAAGCCACGAATGCCATCGCCGAGATGAAATACCCGAAAGTGAAGAAGTAAGACTGGCTGGCTAGTGGTGGGAGCTGGGCGGGCAGGGGCGTGGGGCGGGGGTGTCTCACAGCCCTGCGGGCACTGCTAGCAGGTGAGGGATATGGGGGTCCTTGGCATGGGCAGCCTGCCGTCTTGTTGCCTCAGAACGCCGGGGCTCTGCCTTCCCCATCCACATGGGCCTTCGGCCTCCCTGCTGACTCTCCCCAAGGGATGTGATCGGAGCAGGGAGGAAGAATAACGGGGCCATCTCTGTGTGCATGTGCGTGCTTGCCTTACCTTTATCTCCTCCCGCCAAGGGACAGCACGTCCTGGGAACGGACATCTTCAGAAAGACCAGCTCACTGTGAACACTTTGCTTTTGCCGGGGGATGGGGAGGGGGGTCTGGAGTTCTTTTGCTCCTTGCTGTGGAGACCCAAGGCTTTTCCCAAACAAAGCGCAAGGGCTACTTACTCATCAAACACTCCTTAGACGGTGTCTCCACGCAGCAGGTGGGCTCTGGGCTGGGAAGGTGGCTGCATCTAATTGCAGGGACATCACTACATGTGGACCAGTAAGTCCTGAGACCCGTTGTTTTAACTTGGGCAGAGGCACCTAGGATCCCCTCCACTTTCTAGAATTTCAGTAACAGACCCTTGGGACCCTTGGGGCTACCTTAGGGCTCTCGCCACCTCAGGCCATCTGTGTTTCCGTCTCTGAAACGGGAAGGAGATGCTGGTTGTCCCGGGCAGGTCTGCTGCTCTGGGCTTCCCGGAAGAGTTGGCCCTGCTGGCTCCGAATCCATTAGCATCTCTCTGCTCAGCTCTGCTGCCAGGAGTGCCCCCAGGAGCTTGAAGGCTGTGAGCTTTTCATTCACTCCACCCTTCATTCAGGGTGGAGTGAATGCAGACTCGGTGCCAGGCTGTGTAAGGGAGGCCAGTGTGCTGGCCCTGAGCTTCTCAAGGCTTTGCTTTCAAGCTCTCTCTTTCTTTAATTATTTCTCAGGCATTTTTCCTCCCCTTGAAGCGGAAGCTCCTTACATCCATTGGGTCTGGGCCTACATCAAACACAAAGAGTGGGCTTAAGGTGGAGAGGGTGGGAGGGTTTTCAGTTCTGTTCCTTTCCCATTTGATCGCGGCAACATTTCCGGAGCCCCTGGGATGGGGAAGTAAAAGATGAACCAGCCTTACTTCCTGGAGAGTGTGCCCTAAAACACACGGGATGAGGTGCCACTCTCATCTCAGGTAGAGGGACCCAGGCTCCCGGGAGGAGCGTGGGGAGAGGAGGAATCCTTTCTGGCTGGTGGCCTTGGGAAGTCCTCTTGGAGGGGACATTGGACATGGGCTTTAAAGGATAGAGCAGACAGGAGGGCTGTGGGGAGGGATGGGGGTAGTGAAGTGCCAAGGGCTTTGAAGGACTCGTGAGGGAAGAGCTGAAGGAAAGCGTGTGGGACTCAGAAGATTAGTTAAGGGCAGATCACCGCTCTCATTGGTTGATTGGGTGAGTGATTCATTCATTCAGCATGTGTATTACACATCTGACTGGTGCTGGGCACCGGGCACACCGTGAGGAGAAATCCAGATCAGAGCTTACAGTCTCTCGGGAGACAGACGTTCATCCAACAATCGGAGAAACAAATGGAAATTTGCAGCCGTGTTAAGGCCACGAGGCAGAGATCCACGGTGCTGGAGGAGCGTGTACCAGGGTGCTCGTCACGGAGGGCAGGGCAGGTGTCCCCAAGACGGGGTCTGAAGAGAGAGGGGTTACTTAGGAGAAGAGCCCTGGGAAGCTTTCCTGGCTGTGTGCGGAGAGCCTGGTGGGATGGTTCGGAAGGGCAGGGAGAGGGGCGGCAGGTAGGCCTGCTGAAGGAAGGTTAGGCTGGAATAGAGCAAGGGAAGGGGGCAGTGGGTGCAGGATGGTGGGTGAGCCAGGCTGATCAGGGCCCCATGTGCCATAGTGAAGGGTCTGTGTTTCTCCTAAGAGCAGTCGGAAACCTCTGAGTTTTGTTTTTTTTTTTTTTTTAAGATTTTATTTATTTGACAGAGAAAGCAAGGGAGGGAGAGAGCACAAGTAGGGGGAGTAGGAGAGGGAGAGGGAGAAGCCAGATCCTCGCTGAGCAGGGAGCCCGATGTGGGACTCAATCCCAGGACCCCGGGGTCATGACCTGAGCCGAAGGCAGATGCTCAACTGACTGAGCCACCCAGGCGCCCCGAGATCCTTTTTTTAAGATTTATTTATTTATTTGAGAGAGAGAATGAGCACGCTCGAGCGGGGGGAGGAGGGGCAGAGGGAGAGAGGGAATCTCAAGTAGACTCCCTGCTGAGCACGGAGCCTAATGCGGGGCTTGATCGCATGACCCTGAGATCACCACCAGAGCGAAATCAAAAGTCGGTTGCTCAACTGACTGAGCCACCCAGGAGCCTGTCTCCATGAGAGTTTAAGCAGAGAGGGATGTGTTCAGATTTGCTTTCTGCAAGTTCTGCTGAGCTGGGAGTGGAGTGGTGCATCATCTCTATGAGGGCAAATGATGGGGCAGGAGGGAGCTGGGGACAAATGGCACATGTATCTAGGAAGGTAAAATAGCGCTGGGGGACATCGATTTCAATTACTTTGCCTCCTTCAGGTGTTTGGTATATTCTTTGCTTTACTGGAAAATTCCTCTAAATAGTTTAATTCTGTTAATACATTGAGAATCTTATCTAATTACGAAAAAAAAGTTCACATACAATTTTCTAGAACCCCATGCTTCAACACATTGGTTGGATTGTGTGGCAAATACATTTACAAACCCCGTCAGTGCCGTCGGAACTTGTTATAGGATTTGAACCTTGTTAGGAAGGAAGTTGTCACCTTGGAAATAGTCTGTTGGTTTGGCTGAAAAGAATGCTGATTTCAGTTAATCAGCAAGGTAAAAATCCCACAATGATGAAGTCCTCTGGGACTGTAGAGTGGTTCTGTGGAATTTAATTAAAATGACACTGTTTCTAGAAGTCAGAGCTTCCATGTTGGTGGGCCACCTGAACTGAGGTTCCAGGAGGGAGGAGAGGAGTGTTACAGACCCATTATTGCTTTCTCTCTTGGCTCCAGGATTTGTGCAGTTTGATCATGGCGAGGGGTTCAGAATTTTAATGGGTTTTGGTTGAGATACTTAAGGCTAGGGGTGCTAACATTTGTCAAGGGGGTAGCTGTAACTTTGTGGGAGACAAAAGATGTAAAGGTTACATTAGTGTATTAGTTATCTGTTGCTGCCTTTACTAAGTGCCCATAAATGCAAGACCCTATTCTGAGTAGTTGGTAGGTTATGGTGACTAAAGCAAAGTCCCCATGCTCCAGGGGGCTTATGTTCACGTGGGGAAAAGAGATGGGCAAGCAAACAAGTGAATCATAATTAAGGAGGTGATAAGTGTTGGGAGGAAACATAAAGCAAGATGGGGGGGCAGCGCCTGGCTGACTCAGTTGGGGAAACATGCGTCTCTTGATCTTGGGGTAGTGAGTTCGAGCCCCGTGTTGGGTGTAGAGATTACTTAAAAAAAAAAAGGCAAGATAAAGGGAAAAGAGAATGAATATCAGCTACCCTGGGCACTTCTGCTGTTGCCTTCTCTCCATCTCTATCCTGCAGGAATGTTTTGGCTGTCCAGAATTATTTGTCTTGGAAAATTCCTTATAATCAGATAAAGATAAACAGTGACAACTATTTGGGAGTACTCCTGTATTAGTTGTTTATTGATGCATAACATTACCCTAAAACTTTATAGCTTAAAAAAACAAAAAAAAAACAAAAAACGAAACCTTGGCAGCTTAAAGCAACAAAATTGCCTCCCAGTTTCTGTAGGTCAGGAATCTGGGAGTGGCCTACCTGGCTACTTCTGGCTCAGAGTCGCTCTGGAGCTTGTCTCAAGACTTAGGCCTGGGCTGCAGTTACATGAAGGCTTCACTGGGGCTGGAGGGCCCATTTCCAAGATGGTGTGCTCTCTGTTCTTCACCACATGGGCCTCTCCATAGGGTTGCTTGAGCGTCCTTGTGACATGGCAGCTGGTTCCCCCCACCCCACCACTCCACAAATGGTTAGAGAGAGAGCAAGGAAAAAGCCACAGTACCTATGATGACCCAGTTTTGAAAGTCACATGCTGTTTCCTTTGCCATATTCTTTTAATTAAAAGTGAGGCACTTGGTTCAGTGCACACTCAAGAGGAGGGGAGTTTGGCTTTATCTCTGAAAGGGGGGAGTCTCAAAGGCTTCCATGGACATGTTTTAAAGCCTCTTTAAATGTCATGGGTCTATGACATGGGCATACCTTCTCACTTAGCACGTTGGTTATTATAATGCATTCCAGAAGGAAATTAGCAAGTCTTTTCTATCCTCACGTGTTGCTTACAGAAATGAGGCTTGAGGCTTAATGGAGACAAGCTGTGAACTGACAGGCGGGGAAAGGAAGGGGACCCCACATAAAGCTTATGTTTGGCCCCCAAAAAATTGGGAGTCAACTGCATTTTTCTCCCTGTACTTTCTGGGGGTGGCAGGAAGAACTGGGAAAAATTGGGGGGTGCAAAGCTGAAATCCAGACAGGATGAAAATGGGTGCTGGGATGAGCAAGTTTCAAGGCTGCCCCTGGCGGTCTCTGGTGGCCACAGGGCGTCTTTCATCTCCTCTTAGGGACTCAGTTTCCCCTTCTACAAAGTCGGGATCCTGTCATCCCTCTCCCACCTCCCAACCATGCTGTAGGGAAATGGAGTCTTATAGTGGATGTGAGATGTGGGTGGGATGTTTGTCTGTGCGGCCTCATGTAGATACAGGGTCTCCAAGTGCCATTGGCTTTTCAGTCCGTTCTCCCTCACATTTGCATTGGGCTTTTTTTTTTTTTTTTGAGAGAGAGAGAGAGAACACAAGTGGTGGGGAGGGAAGGGGCAGAGGGAGAGGGAGAAGCAGACTCCCCGCCGAGCACGGAGCCCTATGAGGGGCTCAATCCCAGGACGCTGGGATCATGACCTGAGCCAAAGGCAGATGCTTAACCGACTGAGCCATCCAGGCGCCCCTGCATTGGGCTTTTATGTCAACAACACTTACTTACTTTCAGCTCTCCCCAACCATGTTTGCTGGTGCTAGAAATGATCATGCCTGTGTGATATATCACACTGGGACACGGACCTAGAGAGGCTGCTGATGTCACACAGGGACGATGCTGTGGGCCAGGCAGCACACCCCAGGCCTCTGGATTCCTGGCTTTTCCTGTCTACCTCTCTACCTTTACAAGAGGAACAAAGAAACCCAGCCTTTTTTGTGCTGCCATGTATAGACACAAACACTGCTAGACACCGAACACACACATCTCAGCGGGCTTGGAAGTAGGTGTTACTCTCCTCATTTTATAGACAAGGACACTGCAGTCAATGCGGGTAACAGGTGTAGCAGTAGGGGCTGCTGTGGCTGTGGATAATTTCAAAATTTCTGCTTTTAAAAAAAAGGAAAAAAGAAAAGAACAATCCAGTGCTGGCCGAACCAAGCACACCTAGGGCCTGGTTTGACCCCTGAGGGCCATCAGTTAGAGGCCCCTGACGAGCTCGCCAAATGGGGATGCTGAGTTCCAGGAGGGGGAGGGATTTCGTCCAATGTCACAGTTGATCAGAGTAATTATAGGGCTGTATGGCTGGGTGCTATACTTAACACAGATGAATCTGTTGTGATCCCTGCTGGGGCTGGAGCTGAGGCATTTGTGACCAGAAAAGTAATAATTTTCCCATGTGGACAGCCCCGTCCAGCTGTCAGGGTCTTCTCTTAGCTCATTTAACTCCATCTATATTTTGTGTGTGTCAGGAACCTTGCTCAAGGGGCACCTGGGTGGCTCAGTCGGTTAAGCGTCCGACTATTGATTTCTGCTCAGGTCATGATCTCAGGGTCATGAGATCGAGCCTCTCGTTGGCTCGGTGCTGGGCACGGAGCCTGCTTGGGATTCCCTCTCTGCCTCTCCCTCGGTCCCTCCCACTCTCCCCCGCCCCCAAATGCCTTAAAAACCTTGCTCAGGAACACCCACCAGATGACTGGTGCTCAAATCCAAGATGGGAGATGTTTCTGTAATTATAATTTTTTCTTGTAAATAGGCAGAACATACATACGGTGAAAAAAATCAGCCAGTTCCAAAAAGTTCACAGTGTAATCTCATAGCAGGGCCATTAGAGAGGTACTAATGGGGCCGTCCTGTAAATGACACAGGGAAGCAGCACTCTGACCCAGGGCACTGACCACCTTGAAATGGCTTCAATGTTCACTTCCCTAAAATGGGGATTCTAGTGGTTTTTTTTTTTTTAAAGATTTATTTATTTATTTATTTGAGAGAAAGAATGAGAGAGAGATAGAGAGAGAGAGCACATGAGAGGGGGGAGGGTCAGAGGGAGAAGCAGACCCCCAGCCGAGCAGGGAGCCCGATGCGGGACTCGATCCTGGGACTCGATCCTGGGACTCCAGGATCATGACCTGAGCCGAAGGCAGTCGCTTAACCAACTGAGCCGCCCAGGCGCCCTATAGTGTTGTTTTAAAGGTGAAATGATATCATGCATAGAAACAGCTATTATTATTAGCACTTGATAATTAGAGCCTATTAGTTAATATTGGTGGATAGCCCCAGTGGATGGGGTTTGGCAAAGAATGGAGAAGCCTGATTTCTGCCCCTACAGAGGCTATACCACTGTCTCCTGCCCCCTTGCGGTTTAGGGGAAGGGTGTGGGGACAGAATGGGAGGAGGGCTGTGGCCCTGGTGAGCATGCCCTGGAGGGTGGGACTTCTGATTTGAGCTGGACCATCTCCTGCAGCCGGAAGTCAGAGGTTGAGTTTGGCTGCAACCTGCAGACATTGCTTCTCTGAGAGTCTTGGGATTTGCCGGGTTGACGTGGGAGAAGGGCTGAGAAACTCTGAGCCAGGCTGCTTGGGTAAGCACCATCACTGACTAAAGTAGTGAACTGGGTGAGTCACGACCTCCGAACCTCTGCTTTCTCATCTGTAAAACGGGGACAATCCTGGGAGTGACCTCAGGGGGGTGTGAAAATTGGATTAAACACAATCTCATAGTTCCAGGCACTGTGTTAACATGTATGTATCTCAGTGAACTCCCACAGTAATTCTGTGATGTAGGGTCGCACAGCTAGTAAGGGGGCAGGTAGGGGAAGGGGCAGCGAAGGAGCACCTGAGAATGCAGAGTTGAACTTCAGGTCACCTCCCTGCCATAAGGATGAGAACACCCGTTCAGGGAGGGGAAGTAAGTTGCCCAAGGTCACACAGATAGTCTGTATTAGGGCCAGAGCAGCATCCCTTGTCTCCGAGCTGCCATACCTGGGATCTGACACTCTCTCCAAACCCTAGCCGTGCCCTGATGGACACATTAACGGAAGGTGGCTTTGCTGGGCCGTCACCTCCAGTAGCAGGACGGCGCCCACACTCCTCGAAAACGGGGGCGCGGGTGTTCCTGAGCGTCCGCCTGTAGAGCTACCCTCGTGCCCCCACCCAGCCGGGACGAAGGGGCGGCCGTGGGCGGCGGCGGCGTCCCCTGGCGCTGGCCGGCAAGCTTCCCTGTCGCCGCCGCGGCCTCCCTCCTTCCTGGCGGCCGCCGCGCCGCGCGGGTGTGCAGTTTCAGCGCGGGGATGAGCGCAGGCTGCGCCTGGCTCCCCGAGGAAGGAAGGAAGAGAGAGAGGGCTGCAGGGTCCTCGTCCAGGGTCTGGCAGCGCCGTGGAGGGGGCTCGGCTCCGGTCGCCGGGGCTGGGCGCGCGTCGATCCTGCGCTGCCGAAGGGGACGCCCGGGAGCCGCGCCGCCGCCGCCGCCGCCGCCGCCGCCGAGGGTAACCGCGGGCGCGCCGGGCGGGGCCGGGCGGGCGTTCCTGCGCTGCGCCCCGAGGGCCCGGGGCTGCCCGGGAGCCCCCGCTCCTACGGGGCGCGCCCGGGCCGGGTGTGGGTCGCCTCCCAACCTCGGGCTGCGCAGCCGGCGTCGCGGAGCAGCTCTTTGTGTCTCCCGGGGCTGCGTGTAAGTGTGTATAGTGTGTGTGCGCGCGCGCTCGGCGCCTTCAGCCCCGTCACCCGGTGCCAGCTCTCCCCAGGTTACCCCCCGCCAAGACCTTTGCCCCAGGGGATGCTGCCTGAGCTGCCGGGGGAGTTTCCCTAAGTTGGAGGGAAAAGGACGGGGTGGGGTCGCCCCGCTTCCCCAGATCCCAGGCAGCGCCCCAAAGTTGGTGCTGCAGGTGCAGCGCCCCCTCCTACCACGCTCCTCCCCAGCCAGCCCGGGCCTTGGGAGGCGGGAACCCCCCCAAAGGCTTAGTTCGGGGGCTCCTGATTCTCATCCCCCAACTTGGAGGGTGCACTCCTGCACGGAAGTCACCGGGCGGTGGGTGGGGGGTGTCGAGGGGCGCGGCTTTCCGGGCAAGGGGCAGCCGAGGCGGAAGCCAGGCTGGCTGGCCGGCGGGGAGAGCTTAGCGGCCGTGGCACCGAGCCGGGGTGCCCATGTGACTGCGGTGTGCTTTGGAAGAGGAAGCTGTAGAGGTCAGTGCAAAGGCGTCACGCCAGAGCGAGCGGGAGCAGGAGTGAGGGGGGAGACCCGGAATGAGCGCGGGGCGGGCGGGAGGGCGGGGGTGGCGGCTGCAGGGGCCCGGACAAAGCCTCCCTGTCACAGCCACCCTGGCCGCCCCGACGCATGCAATTGCCCCGCGGGAGGGGCGGCCGGGCCTGGCGGCCAGGAAATGAGGGACAGGGGAGGAGGGGCCTCTCTAGGAGAGGCGGGGCTGGAAGTGGCGCCCCCAAGCTCCGAAGGGCCTCAGAGGATGCTGGAGGGTGACTGGGAGGGCAGATCAGACGCAAGCACAACTTGGAGAACTTTCCTTGTACATAGCTGCCGCAGCTCCTAGGATTACGTCCACGAGTCCTGGGGAGGTTGGGGCTGGGGGCAGGAGGTTGGGGGGTGGTGACCAGTGTGGTCAGGCCAGCCTGGGGCCTGGTGCCCAAGAGCCAAGCTCCTCTCCTCTTTGCTGTGGGCACCTGGGTGGTTACCCAGCTGCAGACTGAAGGAAACACACTCGCTCCACCCCACAAACACTTAAATTGTTTTCCCTAGGCTGTTTTCTGCTGAGGCCTGAAGGGGGTGGAAACCAAGGTTAGATTAAAAAAAGAAAAGAAAAAAAAAATCCAGACGAAAAGGTGGATTTAGGAAAATGAGGACTAATATTTTGAAGTGGTGCTTCCACAGGAGGCCGGTGTGGTCCGTGGGGGTGGGGTGGGTCAGGGTTTCACCCCCACTCCTCGCCCCTGTTCCTTGTAGAGAAGAGGGTCGCTCGGGTCTTCAGAGTAGGGACCTGGCTGGGCGTGTGGGGCGGAGGCGGGAGGGTGCGGAGCCCGAGCCCGAGCCCGAGCTGGGACTTTAACAACCCCAGCGTCAGCCCCACAGCCCGCGCCTGTCTTCGTGACAGGGCTGCGTCCTGTGCTGTCAACTACACCCCTCCGATGGGGTTGCTAGGCAGCGGGGCTCTGATGTGGGGGAAGGCCTTCTGATTTGTCAGCCTTCTGCAGACACATGGTTAAGGCTCCTTCCAGCCTATCCGGAGGAGGGACGCGGGGCACGCTGCCTGCATACTGCCGAGCCCCGGGTCCACCTGAATGTGAGGTGCAAGAGGCAGCTAGAGGGAGGGGGCACCTGGAGCCCACCAGCCTCCTAACCAGCTCAGCCCCACGCCCCCCATTATCTCCACTGGGGCTTGCTGCTGGCTCCTCCCTGTCTGTCCCTACCCCATTCCTTCCCTCTTCCCCAAACCATGGAAAAGCAAAGTGCAGCAGGGAAAAGAGGTCAGTGGGGTAAGCATGTGTGCGTGGGCCTCTGGAGGTGCCAAGGTGCATGAGCATGAGCCGTGGGGAGGCTGCCCCATCCGTGCTGCCGGTAGCTCTTGTGGGAAGGGGTGGGAGGGAAAGAGGGGGCCCTGGCATCGCTGTCTGCCAGGCCTGGACTTGGAAGCCTGCTCTATCGGGCACCCCCCCCTTAAGCTCTGCCCACCCCCAGGACAGCAGCATGTCAAGGGAGGAGGGAGGAGACTGGTGAGTTCCTGTAAGGAAGGGTGGGTTATCTGACTGCTGTGAGAGCTCAGAAGGGGGGCTGCTGGTGACTTCCTTCTCCTGAATGCACCTCCTTCCCCCAAGCCTTTGAGGCCCAGGTTCTCCCCTCTGCCTGTCTACCACCCCACCCCCAGCATCCCCTCTTAATCCCTTTACTTTTTTTTTAGCAGTTATATGGAGATGGAATTCACATACCATTCATTCATTTAAAGTGTACAATTCAGTGGTTCTGTATGTTTACAGAGTTGTGCATTCACAGTCAAATTCAGAACATTTTTATCACCCCAAAAGGAAACTCTGTCCCCATTAGCAGTCACTCCCCATCCCTGTCCCCCACCCCCACCCTCAGGCCACCCCTCATCTATCTCTGTCTCTGTAGGTTTGCCTACTTGGGCCATTCCATATCCGTGGAATCCTACACGGTGATCTTTTGTGGCTGGTACCCCTGTACTTGGAGCTTCATCGCTCACTTCTCAGTCAGTTGCAATTTGTCTTGCTATTTCACTTTTCCTGTGCACTGCTCCGTTAAGAACGTCCCATCCTGAAGGGCAGGGGGCTGATGCTTTCTGACACATTTCTCTAAGTGCCCTGCCTAGCTCTGGGCTGGACCGTCATTTGGCTCTCTGTAAACGCTTGTTGAGTGAATGAAGAGATGAATGGGGAGTGGTAATTGGCAAGCTTTGCAGGTGGCTTACAGTGGAATTCCAGGGGCCCAGCTGCTGCAGAGGGGACTGGCATCTTGGGAGAGCTGCAGGGACAGGCGCTGGGAGGGAGCAGAAAGGAAGCCTGCCTCCCTGGGGTGGGAGTGGGGGTGGGGCAAGAGCAGAAGCCGTCTGTGAGGAAGGAACGAAGTGGCCTGTGGGTTGCCAGCTCTCTCCTGGGGACCTGAAAACCCAGATGCCTCCCCCAACCTTGGGGGCAGGTGGCCAATGCTTGAGATTTGTCATCTGATCACAGGGGCTTCCCCCAGGGGGAACTCCAATTAGAATTGGGTTTTAAAAGAAAAGAAAAGAAAAGAAAATTCCCCAGTGTTAGCATTTCTAAAAGGGCAGCAGGTCAGGCACCTCGAAAGCTGTTGGCGCACCTCCTGTGATTCAGGCACTGAACGATTTTTCCTTCTCCCCTGCTTCTGTGCCGCAGGTATTGTCTGATGAGCGTGAAAGGCTGTTTCACTGACTTCCACATCGACTTTGGAGGCACTTCCGTTTGGTACCATGTTTTCCGGGGTGGGAAGGTGAGTTGAGCCGAGTCCTGGCTGTTTCTTCATGGAGGGGCTCGCTCACCCTCCGGCCTGTCCTCACTGCCCCGCGCCCAGCCAGCTCCTGCCCTGTGAGCACTTTCAGGGCCACTTCTCCACTCTCTGTCTTCTCCTGGAGGGAAGGATCCAGGTCAGCTCTTCTGCATCACATCTGATTACCTGTTCGCACCTGCTCACCCAGTCCAGTGTTCTCTGCACCTCAGGCCAGATCAGAACTCCAGCCTTGGTTCCCAAGAACTCCCGGCATTCACTTTGCCCGCTGTGGTTTCCAGCCCCAGCACTGAGACCGTTTAACGTAAAAGTCTAGTTGCCGGCACCACCTGCCTCCAAGAACATTTTATCTGAGGGACAGACGTCACCCAGAGAGAGGAGGTGGTGCGTGCGTTCAGGATGCTGCTGCCGCGTTTGCTTCTGCGTGCGCCGCGCACGGATGTGGGTGCTCCTTGAGCGGATGCGCGTCGCCCTGCTCGTCTGGGTTTGTGTGTGCGTTTGTTTTAACCAAACATGTTGGAAGAAATTCTGGGTAGGAAGTCATCCTGCTTGGTTCCAGATGTTTTTCCTCCCTCTCCAGAGTGAGCGCAGGCTGGGTTTATTTATTGGACCGTTTTATCATACAACTTAGGAAATTCCCTTCCTCTCCTTCCCTTACCTCCCCAGCAAGCTTGTGGCCCAGGAGAAAGAATGTTCCACCCAGTCCAGGAACTCTATCCACCCTGGTGTTTCAGCGGGAACGGAGATTCCCTAAAGGCAGGCAGGCAAGGGGTGTCTCAGAAGGGTGGCAGAGCCTCCCCGCCACCCTAGAGACCCTTTGGGCCTGGGGCCTGGAGGTGGTCCCCTGTCCTCCCTGCTCCCGGGCAGGTGGGGCTGTCTCCTTGGGTTGTGGCACAGCCTGGAAGGAATCCAGGACTTTGGCCCGGATCTTCAGCTGATTGCCTCCTTTTCCTCCCAAGATCTTTTGGCTGATTCCTCCAACCCTGCACAACTTGGCACTGTACGAGGAGTGGGTGCTGTCAGGCAAACAGAGTGACATCTTCCTGGGAGACCGCGTGGAGCGATGCCAAAGAATTGAGCTGAAACAGGGCTACACGTTTTTCATCCCTTCCGGTAGGTTCCGGCAAGGCTGGCGCCGGGCTCTCCCTTGGCCCCAGCTCTCCCAGCCCTGGGAGAAGACTCTCGTCTCAGCCAGGGTTTCGGGCCCAGTGACGGGGTTCTGTGGGCCGCGTGGCCATTGGCAGTCCCTGAGAGAGGCAGGCCTCGGGCTGCAGGAAGAAGCAGCCACCTGTCCCTCTCACATCTAACCTGTGTCTCCCTGCCTGTGGGCTAGAATTCACTCTTGGGGAAAAAGCCTAGCACCCTCCCTCAGGGGAAGCGCGAATGGCTTCCCTCAGGACGTCCTGTGGCGATTTCTGTGTGAGGGGATGACAGTGGTACTATGGGGAGGCGGCTGGGTTCGCCTCCTTGAAGGAGGAATTGGGTTGTTTTATCCAAGGAAGCAGCGTATGGTAATGGCGGTCCCACGCAGGTTCTGGGCAAGGGCGGACCCCAGAGTGGGGGGGTCTTACAAGGGTGCCTGAAAGCCTAGGGAATGGGCAGAGGGGAAGGTAGCTCTGGGGAAGGACCCGATGTGGCTGCCTCCTTCCTGCAGAACAAACTGAAATATAGTCAAGGTCAATGTCAGCTCTTGCACTTGGACTCCCCCCTGCCCCTGCCCCCCCCAAAAAAAATTAAGAAGAAAAGAGAAAAAGAAATTAAGGCTGCAAGTATAGTAGAGGGCAGCAATTAAGAGCGCCGGCCCTGGAGTCAGACAGCATGGTCTTAGTCTGAATTTCAGCTCTGGTGCTTATGCCTTCACAGGGGTGAGTTAAGCTCTCTGTGCCTCGGTGTTCGTGTCTGTAAAATGGGAGTGAGACTTCCCAGGGTGGTAGTGAGGACCGAGTGAGCTGAGACCTACATGCCTACAGCTCTTTGGCGATGGGCAGAGGGCTTTTGGGCAGTTAATTACAGGCTGAGGCACCAGTGAGTTTGACAGATGCTGTAGGGGTCAGGGAGTGCAGTGTCTTTGGCTGCATTAACGGTAACATTTTACCCAGGATGAGGGAGGTGACAGTCCCACTGTATAAAGTAAGGGGGTCAGGTCACATATAGGAAGTTGTGCTCCTTTTGGTCACTATACTTTGGAGAGTAAGTAAGTCCTGGAGATAGGAGTCTGGATGTCACATCAGGTGAGATGAATTTGGAGGAGGAATTGGGTGGTTTTACCCAGGGAATTAAAGGTGTATGGGATCAGCAGTCAGCTTAGTTGAAAGATTGTCTGTCTCCTGGAAGAAGAGGTACAGCCAAGTGGTGTTGGAATGACTTGCTCTGCTAGGTAGTGAGCTCCCTGTCACTGGGTGTATATAAGTAGAGGCTATGTATATGGCTGTGCTAAGGAGCCTGCAGGGAATTTGCCACTGAGTGGGCAGTATCCTTTGAAGAAACTAAGGAGTATCCTTTGAACCTTAGGAGTATCCTTTGAAGAAACTAAGATCCATTGGATGGAGAAGTTGGTCACACTTAGGTTTCTGAGAGTTGTGTCGGAAGCTGGCCTTGGGTCTGGACATGAAGCACTAGTGTCAAATGAATAGGGGGTTGTTATGGTAGCATCTCCCACCGAGGGGATGGGGCCTGCACACTTGGGCTCTTCTAGAAAGTTGGGAGGAAGGTAGAGATTTTCACTGTTAGGGAAATTGGGGATTTGGAAGTGGCAGGGTTTAGTGGGGGTGACTTTGTTACCATGGCCCCAGGTCCATCCTCAGACTTGGGGAGGGGAGGAACCGCTACTTGGGACATGAATGGGTTGCAGTCAGTGGACAGAGTTTATGGTACGTACCTTGGCAGATGTGGCACGGAGACCTCTCAAGTGTGTTCAAGCCACTCTTTAGGTGTTGAAGGATTGGCCATGGTCGATGCAAGGGAACTCTATAATGCTCTTGGCCTTGCTGCTAACTCTCGTTGTGACCTTGGGCTGGTCTCTTCCCTTCTCTGTGCCTCAACTATCCCATCTCCAATGGGAGTGGGGTGGGGCTGAACTGTGGAACCCTCCAGGTCCCTCCCAACCCGGTCCCACTGAGTGCTGGCCTCCTAACCTCCCTGGGAGGACAGACCTTCTTTCTCAGAGCCTTTTGCAGAGCTGGGAGGTTGCTCATTGCTTCCCCTCAGGCATTTTGGTGACTTACCAAGTTGGAAAAAGTCTTGAGAAGCAGCATCTGAGCCCCAGCAGGGGTGTGACTGTCTGTTGAAGGCAAGAGGATTTGAACTGCAACTAGCAGTTAGACCCCAGCAAAGACTCCTGGCCCTGAGGGTTGTGAGTAAGACACCAGGATGTTCAGAAGTGAAAAAAGGACAGTTAGAATTTGTCACCTTCTCAGAGGCAGGGGGTACATGTGGTTCCCAAGCCTTGATTTCTGCAGGGACCAATGAAATAAAAAAAAAAAAAAAGTTCGGAGCTTGTAGTTACAAATTTGTAGTTTTGCTAAAGATGGGCGTTAATTAAAAAAAAAAAAAAAAAGCGACAACAACAAAACAACAACCTGGCATCTACTATTGCTGATTTTCACAAATGGAAGATGATCCTGACACTAAAAAAAGTTGGAAATCTGTAATTTCAGAATAAGGGACAGTTCTTTAAATTTGGTAGTTTTGAGTTTATGACAGTCTGTGCCATCTTCATTTTTCTCATTTTGTTGCCAACTGGTGAAAACTGAAGGACCAGAATTTTGCAGTTACAGACGTAGTTGGGCACCTGGAGATTCTTTCTGTCGTCCACACTGCTAAGCTGTGGGCAGACACACAGCTGAGAGTCGGGGAAGTTGGAGTGTGGCTTTGGGTGGAGAATGGAGAGCCAGCCTTGGGGAACAAGGCCTCTCTGCATGTGGGTTTTTCCGTATCAGGAGTAGAGCATCTAATTCTGGCATTTCTCACTTCTGACATGGATTTTTGTCCCCACAGTGCGATCTTAGACAGGTATTCTCCTGTCTCATGCTGGTCTCACGTCTCCCGGGGGGTCATTCAGCAGGTCTTCAACTCTGAAGGCCACCCGGGAGGCTGCTGGGTTGGGAGGGTTTTAAATGTTCCCGTGTCTTTGCGAGATGTGGTTTAACTCTTTCTTCTTGTGTCTGGGGTGAAGGGGCTGTGCTATAGGGGTGGTGGTTCTCAGGCCTCATTCTTGTGTGGTCTGGGAAAGCTGCCTGGAAGAGGAAGACTTGAAGGTGGCCGAGGCAGTGAGAATACAGTGGCCTCACCAGGGCACACAGTCAGGTTCAGGAGTGCCTAGCAGGTTACCCAGATTCAGCCTGATTGTTAGGTGGATGGAAAGCTGGAGGTGCAAATCATCCCCAAGGAATTGGAAGTCAGATGGACCCGGTGACATCTTTTTCCTTCATGTGATGCCTGTGGCCAATGCCCCGACCATGTGGATGGGCTCAGCCTCCCCCTCTGGCTGCACCAGCTGAGGGGAACTATGGTTAATGGTAATAATAACTCGCATTACTGAGCAACAAACATTTTACATACATTACTTACCTTCTTCATAAGCATGTGGGGAGAAACTTATTTCTCCCCTGCCTTTTCTTTAAATAAAGAAGGTTCGTGGGGGTGTCTGGCTGGCTCAGTTGGTAGAGCACGTGACTCTTGATCTCGGGGTCGTGAGTTCGAGCCCCACGGTGGGTATAGAGATTACTTTAAAAAATTAAAAAAAAAATCTTAAATAAAGAAGGTCCCTGAGGCCCAGAGAGGTGAACAAACTAGTCCAAGGTCACACAGTTAATAAGCAACAGAGCAGGGCAAGAGCCCAGGTGTGTCTAGTTTCAGAGTTGACCTGGTTCCCCATTAGCCTGGGAGTCAGCAGACTGATGATCCGGTCTTCCTTCTCAGCCATGTGACTTTGGGAGAATTATTTGCTCATTTAACAAACTTCCTTAAGGGCCCATTTGGCAGTGTGGAAGGTCATAGGGAGGCTATAAGATAGATTCTCTCTGTCCTGAATGCATGCCCAGCCAGGTAGCAGCCAGGATGGGGAGCCCAGTATAGGAACCCAGGAAAGACCCTGGGGTCAGTGGCTTGGACTGGCCTGAAAGTATTTCCCATCCTTGCTTTGTAGTAAGAATCACCCATGACCCAAGGGCACCTGGGTGGCTCAGCATCCAACTCTTGATTTTGGCTCAGGTCATGATATTTGGGTCATGGGATTGAGCCCCATATTGAGTCCCACGTGGGGCTCTGGGCTCAGTGGGGATTCTCTTCCTCTCCTTCTCACTCTGCTCCCCCTGCTCCCCTTGTTCTCTCTCTGCCTCTAAAATAAATAAATAAATCTTTAAAAAAAAAATCACTCATCACCCCAAATTGACGGGTAGCCCTAGGTGTTTCTTAGACTGGGGCCAGTCTGAGAAAAAGTAACCTGAAGCTACTTGATAGTGTAATGTGGCTTGGGCCTCAGATGACCCATCTGTGAAATGGGTACAGACCAGGGAGAGGGTGGCAGTGAAGCAGGCTGGATGGGAGGCAGAGGGTGGGTGGGCTCAGACAGTTGCTACGCATCTCCAGCCAGTTAAAGCTGGAGGAGAATGGCCTGGTGGGCCCATCTTCCTGTTTTTCTAGAGGAGGAAGCAATTCAGATTGTCTTGTGAAATTTCCCCATCGTGAGTCTGCCGCAGCCTGTGGCCTGCCAGTTTGGGTCCCTGGTAGCAGCTAGGAGGTCCTAGAGAGGAGGGGCTACACCTTGGCAGCTGGCCTGCCCAGCCCAGGGCCTGACCCAGCTCAGGAAGTTCATGAAGGAAGCAGGTCATGGCCCTTTGTGAGGTGCCCCCGAGTTCTGTGGGGTTTACCCATAGACTTTTGGGTTTACCCCTACAGCAGCCACAAAGAGACAAATGTGGATGGCAGGGTGGGGGGGAGGGGGACTTTCGTTTCTGAAACCTGAGTGTCTGGGTTGAGGGCAAGAGAGACTCCCTGGGCTCTACTGTCCCTCAGGTCCCAGAGAACACCTGTCAGTAGGTTTTGTGGGTTGCCTGCTTTCCCTCCATGATTGCATCTGTCCCTTGTTGCTTGGCCTGAATTGCCCCTGTTACTGCCTTCAGGTTGTTGGTGACTCTGGCCCGGAAGCAAGAGGCAGATGCCATGCTCCCCAGCCCAGTCACCGGCCTGGGACACCTGCTCTTGTCGTGCTTCCTGGGGTGCAGCCAAGGAGACACCATCAGGAGGGTGGGGATGGATGGAGCCTATGAGCACTGTTGTTTCCCCTCCCTGGTTCTTCCTGAGGGAGTGTTTAAGTCATGCAGCAGATCTGAGGAAGGGTAGGGGGAGGAACTTGGCAGTGACTAATCCATTTGAGGCTGCCTGACCCACCTGTGAGGCCCTGGCTTGGGGACTAGAGGAGAGTGGGTAGAAGCTTCTAGAACCCCTTGAAATGCCTGGGGATATAGATTCCCTGCCACTCCACTTGAAACAGAACCTCTCTTTCATTTCCCTCTTTGCTCACCCAGTAGGGTAATAGGTGTAAATCAGGTGTGTCTGTGTTTCCACCTGATAGGACAGAAGGGAGAGTCCTTAAATACAGATTTACGTGGGTACCACTCTTTGCAAAGCCTTCAAGATGGACGAGACAACCACAAATATCAGTGGCAGTTGCTTACATGGACTGAGTTCTTGCTCACCAGGTTCCCCACAAGGAAGACAGTGATCCTCATTTCACACGGGCAGATGGAGGCCAGGAGAGGGGGTGGTCAAGTGCCCCATATCACATGGTGAGTCGGCCATGGGACAGTTTCCAGCCCAGGTCCGAGGGGCTAGGGCTTTCTGTAAGGGCCCTGGCTGGGCATGTGAGGAGCATAGGAACAGGACCCAGGAATCTTTGCCCCATTCAGGCTTCACCCCACCATGTGCATCTGCTTGCCCCCGGCCATCCTGGGTCCCAGTTTAGGAAATGTCGCGTAAGTCACGTTGATGGTGGTAATAAGAACAGGAATAGACAGCTTAGCTCTGCTCGGCAAAAATATAAAAACGTGCAGCCGAGAAAATCAGCCGGCACACAGCTGAGATGGAGAGGCCGAAGCAGATGGGGAAGCCAAGGCGGCAGCCATGCTTGTCCTGCACGCAGGCACCCAGGTAACGTGACAAGAGCACACCTGCCCAGCAGAGCCAGTGTGGGGAGCTAACGGCAGAACCAGCTAACATAGAGCCTTCGTTCGTGTGCTCTGGGCTGGTGCTTTTCCCTGCCCTCCCCCAGGACCATTCTGCCCCAGGACCGCCAGCTCATCCCGCAGGGCAGGACCAGCGCCCCGAGTGTCCCACAGAGGGCAGCAGTGGCCTCGCACCTTTGCTCCTGGCAGCCGCGGCCAGCTGTGCTGCCCGTGACCCAGGGCTGGCATGTTTTGGGTCGGGCTGGGGGCTCTGTAGTCCTCCTCCAAGCAAACACATTATGCACACAGGTCGGAGAAGAGGGGCCACAGGAGACGTGCACACCTGGGCTTGGCGTCTCGGGGTCTCGAGGTTTGGTTTGCCCTCTCTGTCCCCTTTCTCCTCCGCCGATCCTGTCTTCCACTGTGAGTCTCTCTGCCTCTGTCTGTCTTTGTCCTACCCCTGTCTCTCTTGTTTCTCTCTGCATGTCTCTTTTTGCCTCCCCGGCCGGTTCCTGGGACCTGCAGGCCTGGTGTGCTGAGCCTGTGATAGAGCGGCCGTGCAGCGTAGGGGTTCAGAACGGAGACGCTGTGACTTCATTCAGCAAGTGACTTACCTTCTCTTGCCTTGGTTTCAGCATCCGTAAATGGGAGTGGATTATAATATTGCCTGTCCCCTAGCTCAGCACTGTTACTGTAGGCGGGAGCGCGTGTGGGTCTGTTGAGCCCTGGAAACATGTGTTAGTTACTTGGCGAAGGAATTGGGTAGCTTGATTTGTCTAGCCTTCATGGACCAAGTGAGGCCGACGCGCTGGGTTCCAGTCCTTATCAGTGACTTCGCTGTTCTGTGCCTCAGGCAGGAACGTGTCTGGGTCCTGCAGTTTTGGCAGGCATCACTCGTTAGCTGTGGCCCCAAGCAATCCTTTGTGACGCCTCCTGAGACGGGTGTTCTCCGGGACGCCGGGGAAGAGGCTCAGGGATGGATGAGCAGCCTGAATGAGAGGTGTCCAGCTCCCTGGCCAGCATGGGAGGGGGACAGCCCACCGCCGTCTCGAGCCAGCCAGGGGTCAGTGCCTGCAGTAGTCCATTGGGGCTGTGTGTCTGAGTCCTGTCAGCCAGCCCGGAACCTTGCCTTTTGCGTCGGGCAGCCCGGGCATCCTCAATTCTGGCTCTGGGTCCTCCCCTGGGCTTCCTGTGCCCTTCTGCGTGCTTCTGTCGGTGACCCTCCCCAGTGGTCCAGGAGCCAGTGGCTGACCCTCTCTGTGCCCTCCCCACCCCAGGTTGGATCCATGCAGTCTACACCCCTGTAGACTCTCTGGTATTTGGAGGAAACATCCTGCACAGCTTTAACGTGCCCATGCAGCTGCGTATCTACGAGATCGAGGACAGAACACGGGTAAGGTGGCTTCCTTCTCTCCTTGTGGGATTGCCCGGCCCCTGAGCTCTGCCTGGTGCTCAGGGTGTGTGGGACGAGTCATCCCAAAGTCCTCCGTGGTCCCCCCTCCCTCCTGTCCCCTGCCTCAAGCCGGGCCTTGGTCCCTGTGGGGGACTGTCTGCAAGAGCCCCACCCAGAGTCCCTGGAGTTTCTGTTCATCTCCAGGCCAGTGGCAGCCAAAACCCCCTCATCAAAGAGGAAGTATCTATTGAGAAAGCACTGCAAGATGTCAGGAACCCTCCCTCTTTCTTCTTTTCATGTGTAGAGAGGGATGCACGGGAGTTGGGGGGGATTTTGTGGTGGTTATTGCTGTGGTTTGGAGGGGGGCCTTGGAAAGGTCAGCTCTTAGCCATGTGTCTCCTCCACCCAGGGACCCCAAATGTGATATAGCGCCTTGAGAAAGCCAGTATCTGGGAGGCCTTCAGTATTGTCTCTGAGCTGTGTGTCAGTGTCTGCTTGCAGGTGTGGGTGGGATGGGGGGGGACTTTTCCTCTTGACTGTGACAGTAACAGTTTCTCAGACGTAGGGTCTCCCCCACCCCCACCCCCTAGGGCCGGGGCCGAGGCTTGGACACCTGATGTGTGCCCTGTGTGCCCTCGGCATCACTCCAGTGCACGAGCTTCCTCAGGGGAATGCTGGCTGCTTGCGTCTGCACCCTCTTTCCCATTGTGGGGCTTGGCCAAGTGTCCCAAGGCAATTGAGAGAGGGGTCTTACAGTTGTTCAAATGTTTATCTCTTTTTTCTATTGAGCTATAATCCACGTACCATACGAGTGACCAGTTACGGGGCATGACTCAGTGGCATGTAGGGTATTCACAGTGTTGTGCAGCCACCAGCTCTAATTCAAGGACGTTTTCATCACCCCAGAAAGAAATCTCCTACTCATTAGCAGTCACCTTCCATAAACCCACTCCCCACCCTCTAAGCCTGTGGCAACCAACAATCTGCTTTCTGACTCTACGGATTTGCCTGTTACTGGACATTTCATAGAAATGGAATCTTATATCGTGTCCTTTTGTGAACAATTTCTGTCACGTCTCATGATGTCTTCAGGGTTCATCCATGGTGTAGCAGGTGTCATTGCTTCCTTCCTTTTTATGGCTGAGTCATATTCCATTGTATGGATGGACCACACCACATCTTCTTGGGTTTTGCCTCAGAGGTGACTTTTTTGCCCCAGAGAGGTATTGTCATGCCGGGACTCTACAGAAGCATCCCATCGAGGCAGATGCCCTGGGCCCAGGGTCCCCGTCTTTCTTGGTCTTGTTTCTAGGCCCTGAGCTGCGCAGAATCACATACACGAACCAAAAATCTTAGCTACTGTGTGTGTATCGGACTTCTCGAATAGTCCCGACGTTGAGGGGTTGTGTCCGGGGTTTCCTGGGAACAACTTTGAGCTATATTCAGCAGTCAGGTGTGTTTCCAAGAGCAACTGTGTATCTTCAGATTGACGGGTTTGCTGCTGGGATGCCTGGATCTGCAGAGCCTGGGTCTTATTTTGTGGATTTTCGTGCCTCTTTTCTCTGTTGCCCGACCACCACCCCTTTCCCGGTCTGGGTCAGGCCAGCCCCAGCCCTGGTCTGGGGAAGGCCACCCCGTGGCATTCTGGAGAAAGGCACCATGTGGGTGTGAGTGGTCATCTCATAGTCTGGGTCAAGTGCTGTCCGGGGCTCCAGCCAATTGTTCCTTGGCCAGCCCTGAAGAATGGGCCAGTTTGCGTGCGAGCAGACTAGGGAGGCGTGGGATAAAAAAGGAGAAATCTAGAAGTGAGGCCTATGACTTTCCAGCCAATTCTTGAAAGCCAGAATCAGGCTGGGCTTTCTAAAGGCTTTGGCAACTTGCTTGGCAGCTGTCCCCCTCCCCCAGGGAATCCGGATTGTACGGACCAGTGCATTTGGGCCCCATCCTTCCGTCAGGAGTCCAGCTCCCCTCCCCTGCGGGAGGCGGGTGGGAGGGTAACAGTGTAGAACCCTCGGCGTCACAGTGAGCGCCCGGAGACTGTCAGGCCCGCGTTGAGATGAGCGCGGCGGGGTCCCCTCCCCCAAGGCCCACTGTCCCTGTCGTCTGAATGGGTGTCCCATCTGGTTTCCCTGAAACAGGTTGATGGGCGGGGGGCTGGCGGGCAGGCTGGGCCGGAAGCAGCGGCAGGCTGTTTAATCTGCTTTGATTTCTGGTCTTTGGAGAGGGCTTGGCTACAAGGCCCAATTGTTTATGTCTTAGGAGCCAAGGCAGACAAAAGATGCTGGGGAGAGAGCACTAGAAGCCAGATAAAATACCAGGGCTCCTTGTCAGCTCGCTACGGCTTAATTCCTTACATCCCTGCGAGCTTTCTTAAGAAGGTTATGGCCATTTAAAAATAGTTTTCAAGAGTCCCTAAAACAGGGCTTTCCTTGGAAACCAGAAGCAGGGGGTGGGACAGGAAACTGTCAGTCTTTAAGCCCCGTGGTGTGGATTTGTCTTAGAAAAAGAATTTGCCTTTGTGGCCCAAGGTGGGGAACCCCCCTCCCATCCAGACCAGGGAAACCCCAATGGTCTCCTATGTTTAGTGAGCCGCGTCTTGCTTTGATATTGGGGGGGTTGGGTGATAGGGGTCTTTACCCTGCTGCCGCTGAGGGGCCTGGTGGTTTCCAATGTATAGAAACCCACACGTGTCCCCCCTCCCTGTGCAGAGTAAATCCTCTCATTGTAAAGATGCAAGGTGGGGAAGAACTATACCAAGGACTGGATGTGTTGCATGTTTATTATGTGAAGATAACGTCTCAACAACCATCACTACATATTTTTAACTCCAGTTAGCTTGATAAGGGACAAGATGGTCCAGTTGATCATTCATTAAACTGCCGTCTCTCTTATGTTTATCTTTTTTTTTTTTCCTCCTTAATGGCTCTAGTGAAGGCAGCTTTCTCAGGAAAGGTAACGCCGCACGCTCCATTCCCTCTCAGCCAGTGAATCTATTTGGAAATTGCAAATAATTTTCCCTTCCTCTCCTCTTTTCCTCTACCATTGGATTTTTTTTTTCCCATTGACTTTTTTTTTTTTTTTCCAGGAGAAAAACAAATTTTAAGACACTTCCACCCACCCTCATATTTTAGTTTTTCAAGTTCCTTGAGACCTGGGAGTTCTAGATGCACCAAAACACCTTTGGTTCTGATCTCCTGAGGTCACTCAGCTGTGAGAGGAAGGGCTAAGGCCAAGTGCTACTCTCATGGGCCTTTGGGAACTCAAAGCTACCCCTTGAGATCCGCTGATAGACTGATTACCCCCCAGGCTGGGAGCGCTGCATGCTTTCTGACTGCCTTGCCTTTCGGTGAACAACTCAATTTGGTGAGGCTCCGAATTTGTCAACAAATAATGTTGAGCAATCGTGTGTTTAATGTTCCCAGGCATGTGGCTGAAACCTTTTGAAGGCGAAGGGTGGAAGGCGACAACCCGTTTGTAAGTCAATTCTTTGCAAATTTTGTTTCCTGCCGTGCTCTCTTGGAAAAAAAAAATAAAAATAAAATGAAAAAATTTGAATTCCTTCATCAGCATTTGTTTTCACCCAGCTGGTTTCCCTTGGGTTCAGCAACAATGAGGGGAGACTTCTCTTCCTCTCCTGACATACAGCCAAAATATATATTTTTTTCCTGATCTAGAAAGATTCTGAGGCACCATGGTGCCCTTCAGTGCAGAGCGGCTTGCACGGTTTCCCAAAATTTGAAAGGTCAAAAGCAACTTCAGAGTCTTACCAGTTGAATCTGAAGTCAGGAGATGTGAGTGAGGGTCCGAGAAGAGGCGGGCCTGCGTGTCCTCAGCCTGCTCTGTAGGCATCAGCAATTGGTTTCAAAGTCGCTTGGTCCTTGCTCTGGAGCGGGGGTAGGGCTGAGGCTCCCGGACCCCTCATCACAGGAGGTCAGGGTCTGTCTCAGTCTGAAGTGAGACAGACTCCTTTTTAAACTCCGAAGGGCACTGATCCAGTGACAGTGAAAAAGTATTACTACTATCCCAGCATTAAAACCAGGGTTCTCAGGAGAGTAGCTGGAGCCAAGGAAACCGCTAGATGTTCCCAACTCCATGCATCCCCCTGGAGGAGCTCAAAAGCATGCGGCGGCCAGGATCTCATTCCAACACATAACATCCACCAGAGGTGGGGAGGTCAAGTGGACCCAATAAGCAGATGGGAGAAGTAAGACCCCCCATGTGGGAAAAGGGCCTCACGGTTGAACACTGAGTCAGCGGGGCTTGGGGTGGCCAAGGGACTGAACTGTGACTCTCAGAGAGGGCAGAGTGGGGGGCCTTTTCCAGGTGGGCACTGTGAGAGAGGCAGGAAAGTGGTATTTTAGGGCAAATGGGGGACCGAGGTCTGCTTGTCTTTGCCTTCATCCCACACGTAGAATGTTGCCTGTAGAGTGTCGCAGAGAAAGGTGGGAGAGTGTCCTTGCTTAACATTCAACTCCCTGGGTTTCTGGAAGATAGGAGAGGTGAAGAGGGGTCTCTGGCACCCGCAGCGGTCCCTGGAAGCAGACACCCCCTTGGCGAGAGGGCAAGAGAGCAGGTCCGGGGTGAGTGTGGACCTGCAAGATCTACGCGTAGCCTTGGAAAAGAGGGCTTAGTCCCTGGGGGAGACAGGGACCACCCACTCACCGCCCTCATTCCTCACTTACCCGCTCAGGATGAAGTTTCCGGAAGGTTCATCTGTGCAGGGCCGTCAGTGGAACTGCTTCCTTGCCATCTTTCTCTGCCATCTCGTCCATATAGACCCTGCGCTTCCACCCATGAGAATCCTCCTGGAGCCCAGGCCTTTTCACAGTTCTGATACACAAAGCTATCTGCACCTACACTTCCTCCCCTATAAGAAACGGCCCAAAGGGGAGCCCCATCCAGATTCCTGCTCTGGACCTGGGCGTGTGTCTCCTGGTGTTAGAGCCGCCCCAGGTCACCCTAGTGTCCCTTGTGTCCAAGGGAATCCTCTGGGAATGCAGGCTGGGCAGTGCCAGGTGGTTGTCGGGGGAGGAGCAGGAGGTGCAGGAGGTGGGACTCTCTGAGGCCCCGCCCCTGGAGGTAGGAGAGGCCACACCCCCTCCCTCCTCATTGGTCCACCCGGTGTTGTCTCCCTCCCAGAGTGCAGGAGATGCTTGATAGCCTGTCTGCGAGTGGGTAAGGTTTGGGGGTTGTTTTCTGTCTTT
This sequence comes from Eumetopias jubatus, assembly GCF_037043125.1. Taxonomy (NCBI): domain Eukaryota; kingdom Metazoa; phylum Chordata; class Mammalia; order Carnivora; family Otariidae; genus Eumetopias; species Eumetopias jubatus. Next base: position 86,189,547 of record NW_028274822.1, on the reverse strand, counting down.
CAAGGGGTTAGGGAGGGATAGCAGAGTGTGTGCAAGAATTTTTTGAGAACGAGGAAGAGCCTGTGTTTGTTGTAGCTGGAATCAGGCTCACATCCGCAGGTACCCGCACCCTCCATCAGCAGGTCAGGGGACAACTCTGTTTCTCTGCATCTAACAGAAGCACAAAGCGGACCCCATCGGCCTTCCCCTGGCAGCCTGCCGCTCAGGGAGCTTTGAAATGATGCTCTCACATAGGCCTCTTTCTCCCTTCTTCCTCCTCATATGTGCATGCTACTGGTATCTTGCCCCTTCCAGCGCCTCTCTCCTGCCTTCCAGCCCGCCTCCCCCATTTTTCCCTCACACCATTTGTGCTCTTGTTAAGATGGTGAAAATAACTCCCACCTGCAGAAACTCCCTCCCCCCAGTTTTCTCCCTTGGTTTTCCTTGGCCCTCCAGAAACTGACTTCCACCCCTGGGTCTTTGCTTTCAGGTGCAGCCCAAATTTCGCTACCCCTTCTACTATGAGATGTGCTGGTATGTCTTGGAAAGATACGTGTATTGTGTGACCCAGCGGTCCTACCTCACTCAGGAATACCAGAGAGAATCAATGCTTATTGGTGAGTGAAATGTGGGCCCGGCCACCTCCACTGCTCAGCTGGGCAGGAAGAATGTTTTCAGTGTGGCCCTAGAGAGTCCCTGGGTTTCTGGAGTTCTCTTGAACCGAAGTGTCGGGCAGACTCCTAGAGACCCCTTAGGAGGGGAAGCCATCCTTGTCAACTTCGCATCTGGAATACAGAGTCCAAGAAAATGAAATTGTGACCCCAACAGAGTCACCTTGGTGGCCTCCAGGTCTCGCTGAGGAACCAGTCCCAGGCATGGTTGCTGAAACAGGATCCCTACGGAGCGAAGAATCCTGGTGGTTTTAGTCCTCCGGGGCCACCAGCTGATCCCCCATCCTCAGCCCTCCCCTGCACCTAGGGGTTGGGTTTTTGTCTATATATGAGCAGGCCCACGAGGTACAGCCGGTCTCCAAATTCTGAGGCCAGCTTTGAGCCAGCGGGAGGGGTGACCAGGGCTGGAGACACAAGCTTGGCAGAGCAGTGGGTGGTTCTGACAGATGCAGGAGAGAGTGCTTAGAGCTGCAGCTGCGGAGTCCTGCCTTCCTGCTTTTACTTAAAGGGACATCACCCCCAAATGGCTCATTCCTGCCTTTACTTAAAGAGACATCACCCCCCAAATGGCTCAATCCTTGAATCTTGACTCCTAGACGCCCGCCTGAGGTTGCCTCTAGCTGTGACAGTGAGCCCTGAGGAGCAGTCTGGAAGAACACGGCTCTTCCCCCCTGCCTCTGAGCTCTTGCTGCTGAGGAGTTTCCTGGAGGCAGAGTGTGCTGAGACTCATTCACTGCTTCTTTCTCATCACGGGATAGAAAAACATGATCGGTCTGTCTCCTTTAGGGTCTGCACGGTTTCTCCTGCAATCCCCAGGAGTTTTAGATTCTTTATTTTTTTCTCACTGTAAAAAGCCTCCTTCCCTCCTTCCCTTGACTCTCATCCTTAGTGACTTTTAGGGGTTTCAGACTGGGCATATGATGGAGAACAAACGTTTCTGCAGAGGTCTTTATCGGGAAGTGCTTATTTACCTCCTAGAAATTCAGTTTTGCCTGGGGAGTCTCTTGTGAGTCTCCTACATGTCAGATGATGCAATATTCGGGTGTTGAGAAGTCCTGAAATCCCACAACCTGCTCTCCGGAAGCTCCGAGCCTGGTAGGAAATGGGAAATCAGTCTGAAATAATGGGGCGACCCCTGTGGTTCGTAGTAGCTTACACGTTCCTGTGGGGACCAGAGGCTTGATTTTGCGGCAGTCTTCAGGACCAGGAAACGGAGAGTCACTTCTCTCATTTGGATATTTAGGGCTGTAGAAGAACGTTCCCGATTCCGTTTGCAGGCACAAGAAGAAAGCTTGAGGCAGCATTTGGGTCACTGAAATTTCTTGCTTCTGTTTCCCCCCTGCCTCAGTGCTCCTCCTGCCAAAGTAAAGAGGAGACATCAGGGATGCCTCCTGTATCAAATGCTGGTTGTGTGCCAGGACCCGTGCTTAGTGATGCCTTAGGGGATCCTCACCGCAAGTGTTCAGAGGAAGCATTTTTTTGCCTTGTATTTTTAAAAACACATTAATGGGATATCGTCCCCATATCATACAATTTAATGTGTACAACTCAGTGGTTTTTCGCATATTCCCAGAGCCGTGCAACCATCACCAGTCGATTTGGGGTCATTTTCTTTACCTCAGAAAGAAACCTGTACCCTTGTGTGTTATTCCCTTACCTCCTCCCCCACCCATCCTAGGCACCCACTAATCTACTTTCTGTCTCTATAGATTTCCCCCTGTTCTGGACATTTCCTATGAATGGAATCGTTATATAACATAATGCGTTTGGGGCCTTATTTTTATATGTTGAAAAATAAAGTGCCAGGTGTATTCAGAGGGGTGAAGCAACCTGTCTGGGTGCACACAGCTGGGAAGACACAGGGCTGGGATTTGATCCTATGTCTGACTGACCCCAACCTTTCTGGAGGCGGAGGGCGGCACAGGCCGTTAGAATCGTCAAAAGAAGCTGGATGTCCAGAGTAAAGGGGAGGTGTAGTGAGTGGAGGTTCCAGAGACTTCTCGCAGGGAGTTTGGGGCATTCATCTGAGTCTTTCCTGTGACCCTCCCGCTCCCTGTAGATGCCCCTAGAAAACCCAGCGTAGACGGCTTCTCATCTGATTCCTGGCTGGAGATGGAGGAGGAGTCCTGTGACCAGCAGCCTCCAGAGGAGAAGGAGGAAGAGGAGGAAGAGGAGGAAGGTGCAGACAAGGTGCCCAAGCCACCCGCCGATGGCCCTCCATCGCCCACCAGCACCCCCTCAGAGGACCAGGAGGCCCCCGGGAAGAAGCCCAAAGCACCTGCCCTGCGGTTCCTCCAAAGGACTTTGTCTAACGAGTCGGAGGAAAGTGTGAAGTCCACGACGGTGCCCACAGACTACCCCAAGACACCCACTGGCTCCCCTGCCACGGGGGTCTCCGCCAAGTGGACCCACCTCACCGAGTTTGAGCTGAAGGGCCTGAAAGCGCTGGTGGAGAAACTGGAATCCCTCCCAGAGAACAAGAAGTGTGTCCCTGAGGGCATCGAGGACCCCCAGGCACTCCTGGAGGGCGTGAAGGTGGGCAGGGCGTTGCATCTGGGCCTGGGGCAGCTGAGAAGGGCCGGACAGGTTCCCAGGGGCAGCTCAGCTCAGGACAGCTCAGTGCAAACTGTCCCGGGGATGTGTCTGTGCATAGAGAGGGGCTTCTGGTCCAAGCAAGCCTGCTTAGGACTTCTGAGCCGAGGCCACCATTGACAGCTAAAGGAGAAGCTGTATGGTTGACAAGGAGTTCTTTCTCTGTACTTGTTGAAAATCCGAGGCTTTGCTGGCAGTCGGCATTATGGGTGTGCCCATAGTGCTGTTGTTAGGTCTGGGGACAGACCCCTCCATCCTGGTCAGGAAGACTTGCCGTTCTGGGCTGGCTTCCCCTGGAGTATGCACCTGCATCATAGGACCAGGTTGTGCCTCCGGGTGGTCCTCTAGGTGGCCAGCTAAGGTGGGCCACATAGCCTCCTGGGGTTCAGAGGTCTCTAAGTAGAGCCTAATTATTGAGCAAATGTTCATTGAGCACCATCTGGGCTAGCCACTGGGGGAACAGAAAGTAGGAAGGCATAGTTACTGCCCTCAGGCAGCTCACTGGTTAGCGGGGTGAAGGATACTCATCAGCCATACCAGGTGCCTGGGCTCTGGGACAGTTATGCAGGGGCCTTTGGTTTGGGCTTTAGAGGCTGCATAGGAGTTCTCTGGATGGGGAAGGCTGTTATAGGCAGAGTGCAAACATGCAGTGTGTGTATTTCCCAGGAAATACACTGAGAGGCCTTCCCCTCTAGTAATCATCATCATAACACTTGTTGGAAATTCACAATCAGTAAAGTACCAGCACTAGGCAAGGTCCCTGAGTTATCTGCACTTAACAGATGTGAAAGTAGGTTCAGAGAGGGTAAAGGATATGCCTGAAGTGACAGAGCAGGTAGATGCGGGGAGCTGGGATGAGGGGCCACAAACAGAGGGAGCTGGCGTACAAAATCATTAGTCCAGAGATATTTCACTTTATATAGAGGTGTGCCCCTCCAGGTGCTGGGAAATGCAAATCTTATAACTGGGGAAGATTGCCAGATTGTGGTGACCATCCCTATAAAGCAAATCATTCCTTGCTTTGGGTCCTTTTTACTCACTCTTGACTTTTTTGGACGTTGCTGACCTCTCTTGAGGGTTTTATGAAAATGTGCTTATACACACCAAATTTTGCATGCTGTGTCAAGAGGTCTTGGACTCCCGAGCCTGTTCCTGGACCCTAGGTTAAGAGACCCTAATCTCGTGGCATGGAATTTTGTATGTTAAGTTTCCTAAAGCAAACCTTAGGATTCTCTCATGAGGCTCCCTTTTTCTTCTGAGGTCCTTTAAAGTAAAAACAAGGAATCTTCATCAGTAATAAAACCATTAATAGTACCGGGGCCCCAGAATGTTGTAAATGAGTTAAAAACACATTCATCTTAGGAGGAGGTGTTGTTCTGTGCTGTGCAAACTCTTTTTTTCCTTTAAAATATTTTTGTGTCTCTGATCTGTTTGTGTGTAGTGTTCTTGGTTCCTGGTTGGTCAGATTTCTTTCTTTTTTTCTTTTTTGGTCAGATCTCTTTCTAGGGATAGGACTTGGCCCCTCCTATCTCTCACCTGTACCCTTACGCCCACACCGTACTGCCTTGTTTGGTTCTTGTGGAGACATTTTCTCCCTTCTCAGAGGCCATCCTACATGTAGGGAGAAGGTAGTAAGGGTGTTGCTTTGGCTTTCTTTATAGAACAAGCAATGGATCAGGCCCTGGAACAGAGGTTATAAATTGGCAGTCCCTGGCCAAATCCAGCCTCTAGGCATTATGTTTGGCCTGCACAGTATTAAACATATTTTTGTAATTACTTGCCAACATTAAAATATCAGAAGAGTCATAGAAGAAAATATCCTAGCTCTTTGGCCCGTGTTCCTGACTGGCTGCAAGCAGCAGGAAGTGAGTAGCAGCTGACCTTATACACCCCAGTCCCCATCACTCCCTACTGCCTCCCTGAGTGTGTATTAGACTCACACATCTCTTTTTCATATAATCTAGCCACTTAAGCTCACTTATTGAACTTACCTTTCCTTTTTTTTTTTCCTAAGACACCAGAATAGATGATTTATTGATACTCAGCCACAAAAGAAAGCAGAATTAGTCCCAAAAGTCACAGGTCCAGGGCAAAGGGCCGAAAGGGGCTATTTTTTGCTACGAGCAAGGTGGGTCTTTCAGCGGTGGTCGTTGGGATCAGATGGCGGTTGGATGTTCTAGATCCATTGAATCAAGTTCTAGAAAGCACGCATGCAGTCCAATAGTTTGTACCGCGTCCCTGGCCTCTGGCTTTCTTTATTTCTGCTCCTCTGGCTTCTGTGGGTGCGCAAGCTAGTGCTTTACTTGGACCTCTCTGTCTTTCTTTTTCGCGGCAGCCTGCGCATTCCCTTCTTCCTCCACTTAGCTGTCATAGTGTGGAGGTTTCCAGAAGATGGAGCTAAGGCCATGAGAGCTCCAATTTGCCTTTTTTTTTTTTTTTTAGATTTTATTTATTCATTTGCGAGAGAGACAGAGAACAAGCAGGGGGAGAGGCAGAGGGAGAGGGAGAAGCAGACTCCCTGCTGAGCAAGGAGCCCGATGCGGGACTCGATCCCAGGACTCTGGGATCATGACCTGAGCCGAAGGCAGACGCTTAACCATCTGAGCCACCCAGGCGCCCTCCAATTTGCCTATTTTTGGAGATATTTATGTTCTTGAGCCTTGTCTGGGGAGGTCTTTTGTAGCTTAACAAGCTTGTAAATTGGGTAGACAGGTCTCCTTAGAGCCCCAGGAGAACTGGAGTGTCTGCTCGTGTCTCTAAAGGCTGTGTGGCCAGGAGTTTGTATGGAGGAAGTAGCGAAACGTCTCTTCTGGAACAGGAGGGTTCTTGGCTCTCCAGCCTGGCCATCAGCCCCTCATAGTCCCTGGAGACCCAGAAAAGAGTTTGAACCCGAGACTGACCTTCAGAGGGAGAGTGTTGTCACAGAGGATGAGCAGCTTCTTCCTGGCTGCACCTCAGTGCCTTGTCTCTCTCTCCTCAGATATTGGGGTTTTGTTTGCACTGTCTGAGAAATAAAACACAGCTCAGGAATGTAGGCCCAGAACAGAGCTCTTAGCCAGTGCCTAGTGCTATCGCTACCATTGAGTGATTCCTATTTCGGGCCAGTGGTGGGTCCCCCTTGGTGACTGACCAGTTATGATCTTTGGTCTGCTGCTTATGGGGTAGCTCGTGGTAACCAGAGCCCCTGCGATTGGAGATGATCCCCAAAACAGTCTCCAGTTGGCTAGGTTTGGCGTTTATCAAAACCCATTTTTTCTCTCATTTGTAGTGTATTTTTTTTAATTGTGGTAAAATGCACATAACACCATTTTGCCTTAAAAATTTTTTTTTACTTACTAGATCACCACTTTAGAATCTTTAAGAGTCTTTAAGAATTTACCATTTTAACCATTTTATTTTATTAAAAAAATTTTTTTGAGATTTTAAAATTTTTTTTTATTTTTAAGTAATCTCTATCCTCACTGTGGGGCTTAACCTTACAACCCCTGCGATTAACATGCTCTGCCATCTGAGCCAGCCAGATGCCCCAATCCTAAAGTGCACGGTTTAGTGACTTTAAATACATTCACAATATTGTGCAACCACCACTTCTGTGTGGTTCAGAACATTTTCATCACCCCAGACAGAACCCTGTCCCCGCTAGTGGTCACTCCCCATTCCTGCCCCCACCGTCTGCTGTTTTTGTTTTTTTTAAGATTTTATTTATTTGACAGAGGGTACAAGTAGGCAGGAGTGGTAGAAGGAGAGGGAGAAGTAGGTTCCCCGCTGAGCAGGGAGCCCAATGTGGGGTTCGATCCCAGGACCCGAGATCATGACCTGAGCTGAAGGCAGATGCTTAACCTGCTGAGCCACCCAGGCACCCCTGCTTTCTGTCTTTATAGGTTTATCTACTCTGGATGTTTCTTCTCTGTAAAAGTTCCAAGTATTACAATGTTACATGATCAATGTAAAAAAAAAATTAAACATTAGAGGCTAGAGTCTAGAAAATGTCCCCCTCCTCAGTTCTCTCCCCTGGAGATAACCCTGCTACTCATCTGCTGAACATAATCCTGGAGCTTTCCCCTCACCCCCACCTATACATGATTTTGAAAAAAATTAGATGGTCCTGTTTTGCAACTTGCTTCTGTCCCTTAAAGCTTTCTCTTTTGTGTCTTCCTTTTAAGTCTAGCTCATCCTTTTTGTGGGCAGAACTTTTGAAAGTTGAGTTTGTCCTTCCCATGACCCTGTGGTTTCAGCAGGTCCAGGAGAGTTCGTTTGTACCTTGAAAACTTGCCTTGCGGGGTCTGGATTTAGATTCAAACCAAAAGGACCACCCTACTTAATTTATTTTGTGAAAAGAAGGGAGATTCCAGCATCTTGTAAAAAATCCAACTAAGAAAGTCATTTCCGGGGTGCAGCGGTGGCTCAGTTGGTTAAGCATCCAACTCTTGATTTTGGCTCAGGTCGTGATCTCAGGGTCGTGAGGTTGAGCCCCACGTCTGGCTCCACGCTTAGCATGCAGTCTGCTTGGGGTTCTCTCTGTCCCTCTCCCTCTGCCCCTGCTCAGTTGCGCTCCCTCTCTAAATAAAGAAATAAAATCTTAAAAAAAAGAAAAGAAAAGAAGGAACGCCATTTCCTTTCCCTGTCTTTGTGAAACTCTTGGGATTTGGGAAACTCTTAAGTGACTTCCTTCTTTCAAGACACTTCTTGTGCTGGAGGTGCAGGATATCGGCCTGTACCTAATGTGAAGAATAAGAAATCAGGACATGAGACCCTTGAATTCAGTTTCCGGTTTCCGTTCTTTGCTGCTTGCTATGTGGTCAAGTCACTGTACCTTTCTGTTTACCTGCAGGTGAAACAGGGGTATTGGACTAGCTGTGTTTTATCTTTCCGGGGACCAGATTCTGTAGTCCCTTGGCCGTTCCGAAGTGCTTAACCCATCGAAACCTGAGTGTCTTCCTGGTAAAATGGGGATAATAACAGGGATCTGTGTCATTGGATTATTTTGAGGGACAGTGAAGTAATGAACACCTAGCACTCCTAGTAAACCCTTGGAGAAAAATTAGATATTCTTAGGTAAACAGTCAAAGGAGAGCCAGGCTGGCTTTGCCTGGCTCTCCACCCTTCCCAAGCTCTGTCCCCACCTCTCAGCTCCCCCCAACCCTCCTCCAGCTTAATGATCACCATCTGTGTAAGTTTCTTAGGGCTGCCATAACAAAGAACTACAGACTGGCTTAAAACAACAGAAACTTATTTTCTCACTGTTCTGGGGGCCAGAGGTCTGAAATCAAGGCCATGCTTGCTCTGAAAGCTCTAGGGGAGGAAGGATCCTTCCTTGTCTTCTCCAGCTTCTTGTGCTTGCCAGCAGTCTTTGGCATTCCTTGGCTTGTAGCTCCATCACTTCAATCTCTGCCTCCATGTTCACATGGTTGTTCGCCTTCTGTGTGTGTCATCTTCTCTAATAAGGACAGCTGTCATTGGATTAGAGCCCACCCTAATCCACTATGACCGGGTCCTAACATGGTTACATCTGCAAAGACCGCATTTCTCAATAAGGTCGCATTCTGAGGTTTAACCCATGAATTTTGAGGGGCACCCTATTCAACCCAATGCATCATCATCTTTTTTTCTCTTCCATCTTGGATTGGCAACACTAAGATGGGAGTAGCCCTGCATGCTGTTCCTTCTAGAAGAATCTGTGCTTTCTACTAGAACTCAGGGAGAAAGTTGTGGCTCCTGATGGGAGGAAAGGAGGCGGGTGGCTCCTGGGGGCAGGCCTACTCCTCATATCGACTGTAGACGACTTGAAAATGCCTGGCAAGGTTGTGAAGGGTTTGGGTCTAAGTGGGTCGTGACCACTGAGCCTGGTGGTAGGAGAGTCTTCGTTGGATACCCTGCAAGGTGATTCTGCAGTGGTCATTATTAATTAAAATAATGCTAGGCTCTCTTTCCCACGAGGCCATGCCCTCCTGGTTGCCAGAGTGTCAGCTTGGGATGAACATGCTGGCTCACAGCAGACAGCCACCTTTCTTATTGCACAGAACTGTGGGACTCTCTGGAATTAGGGGCTGGAGGAGGCAGTGAGGGGCCGTTGTTTTCAGGTGTTTTATATATATTTGACATTAAAAAATTTTTTTAGAGTTTATTTATTTATTTATTTGACACAGAGAGAGACAGCTAGAGAGGGAACACAAAACAGGCGGAGTGGGAGAGGGAGAAGCAGGCTTCCCGCGGAGCAGGGAGCCCGATGCGGGGCTCCATCCCAGGACCCTGGGATCATGACCCGAGCTGAAGGCAGATGCTTAACGACTGAGCCACCCGGGCGCCCCTATATTTGACATTAAAGAAAGAAATCAGTTGTATTGTTCTTCCATGAAAACCCAAATATAAGAGCAAAGAAAATAATACTAAATGAAGAGTACATTATCCAAACAGGTATTATCTTTTAAGACCAAAGTTTCTGGAGTCAGGCTGACTCCCAGGAGCCATCCATTAAGCAGCCGAATGCTCTTGGGGGAAGTGATAAAATGGAGAAAGAACACGTGCCTCATCAAATTCAGCGAGGCAACATGCATAAAGCCTTACTTAGCATGGGGCCTTGAAGTGCTTGTAACCTAGAGCTGATTTATTATTATTATTATTATTATTTCAGACATCGAGGAATGAATACAGGCCCGTTTAAAGTGTGAAAGTCTGTGAAACCTATGACTGTGGAAGGTGTGTGTACAGCTTTACCCTCTTGGGATCATCAGTCCCGACCCCAGAACACACCTGCTTGTTAAAGCACCCGCGCCTTGCTGGTTTTGCAAAATAGTCAGGTGTAGGGTCTAGGCCTCCGGCACTGATGGCTCTTTAATTTACTCCTCCCCTCTCCCCCTGCACCTGCTTCAGAGGAGCTAAGAAGCAGGAAGCCTGGCTTGCTCCCACCTGAAAGATGACCCAGAGCCCAGAGAACGGCATAATCAGATTCAGCCGGGCTTGGGGGCTGGCCTTCAGTAGTTGCTCAGGCTCTCTTGCTGGGGGCTGGGTGTCATACTGAGCCCTGTGTCTGGTATTTTGGTTGGGCAGTGAGGGAATAGAGGGTTGATAGCAAGGATGGATGAGACAGGCCTCTCACCTACCGAGCTCCCAGCGTGATAATAAAACAAGCCACTTGGTACTCCCAGTTCTCTGCCTCTACCACCTCAGGGATCGAAGGAGAACAGCAAAGGGCCAGATACCCAAGTTCCAGACATCTGGGCAAACCCTGGACCTGAAAAATGGGTACGTCGATCCGTGTCCCTTGGGACTATTTTTTTTGGCCTAAAATTAAGTTGTGGGCTCCTGAATCACCTTATTATCCCTTCTCGTTATGTAGCTAAGTCAGCGTTTAGACTGCCCTTCCAACTAAATAAACTTTTAAATTTCCCTGTGCTTAGAACTTCTGAAGTGGTTGAGTTCTGCAAACAGAGGACAGGGGCAAAGTATTCCAGCAGGAAATACGACAGAAACCAAAAGAGATCGGCCAACAGTCATTGAGCATTTACCACAGACCAAGTGCCTTCCGTGCGTTATGATCCTCGCCACAAGCTGGCATGGTGGGGGCCTATAATCATCCCATTTCCTAGATGGAGATATTGAGACTTAGAGAGGTGTGGTGACTTGCCCAAATCGTGTAGCTAATAGGCTTCTAATCACCGCGCGCTTTGGCTCATGTAGGCTGTTGGTCGCCACAGGCCATGACAAATGACTACAAACCCCGTGGCTTCAAACAACAGAAACTTACTCCCTCCCAGTCTGGTGTGCCCCCTGGGAAGGCTCCAGGGGGGAGTTCTTCCTTACCCTTCCAGCTTCTAGTGACTCCTGGTGTTTCTTAGCTTGTGGCTGCATCACTATGGTTTCTGCCTCTGCGCTCTCAGGGCCTTCTTCCTGGTGTCTCTGTTCAAATCCCCTTCTTCTTTCTCTTATAACACCAGTCATGGGGCATCTGAGTGGTGCAGTCAGTTAAGCATCTGACTCTTGGTTTTGGCTCAGGTCATGATCTCGGGGTTGTGAGACCGAGTCCCGCCTTGGGCTCCGAGCTGAGTTCAGAATCTGCTTGGGACTCTCTCCCTCTCCCTCCTCCCCGGTGTTCCCCCAGCCCCCAGCTCTGTGCAAGCATGTGTGCGCTCTCTCTGTCCAATAAATAAAGCAATCTTAAAAAAAAAAAAAGACACCAGTCACTGGATTTGGGGTGCACCCTAAATCCAGGATAATTTCATGTGGATATCCTTAACGAATTACATGTGCAAAGAACCTTTTCCCAGGTAAGGTCACATTCATAGGTACCAGGGACTGGATTTGAACCTACCTACTTGAGAGATACAGTTCAACCCAGTGCAGATGGGTTTTTACAGGCGGGCACAAGATGGTTGGGCTGGAGCGGAGGCAGGGATCTTGGGAGGCCCAAGGGGCATTGACGCCCAGTTGCCTGTGGCAAGGGGAGGACCCCTCAGTCTGCTGGGCCCCTCGGAGCAGTGGTCTGAGCTGTTCCGTCCCTTGTTACCCTCCTTTACCTTTGGTTTGGTTGATGGTTAGGGATCCTTGATGCCTGCCTCTGCTTTATTATCATCAGTTAACACCCCACCCTACGGAGCAGTGGGGCCTGAATCCATTGTTAGCCAGTTAAGCCCACTAAGAGAGTTGGCCTAACAGGAAACAGAGGCCCAGCACATTTGTTGTCTGTGGTGATCTTGTCAGGTCAGAAGCAGGGCAGGTCCCAGCAGAAGGGGCCTGGTGGCCCCAATCTTTCCCTTTTAGAAAGCTTGCCCTGGGCTCTCCTACTCAGAAGGTTTATAGGGTGTAAGTTATGATGGGCTGATGGGCTGGTCCTGACACCCAGGCTTCCTAGTCTCTGCTTCCAAGAGCCTCAGGGAGGGTATAAATTCTGTCAGAGCCTAGGGATGCCAGTGACGTGATTCTCTTCAGCACAGTTTATTTCTCAGAGAGACAATCCCCAGTTAGAATAATCTCTTCCTGTAACCTGTCACAAACAAATGAAAATACTTCCCTGAGGGACAGAACCCTGAGCGCCTCCTGGTGGCCACTGAGGGCCGTGGAGGGGAACGGTTTCCTGCCGGGAGTGTGTGTGGGTGATGCCCACTCCAGGGTCCTTGGGGAGGTCTCTATTGATTTTCATTTTTATTTATTTATTTTTAAATGACTTTTTTTTTAAGTAGGCTCCACGCCCAGCTTGGAGTGAGGCTTGAACTCATGACCCTGAGATCATGACCTGAACTGAGATCAAGAGTTGGACTCTTATCCGACGGAGCCACCCAGGCGCCCCCTCTATTAATTTTTAATTATTATTTATCATTACTAATGTATTTATTATTGATAATACTACGCCCTCAGTAATAGCTTTTTGTAACCAGACATTCCTCCACAGAGGCCTCACCTTGCTTGTGAGTTATGGACTCCAGCTTTGATATTGAAATGACAGGAAATCTTGAGACAGTTCAGAAACTCCAGGAAAACCAAGGCGAGTGGACATTATTTTCAATCTTACGCAGAGTGGTGTTTATATACTGGTGGCCCGTGGCCCAAACTGGCCTACAGATACTGGTTGGCTCACAGTCGTTTTTTCATTTTCGTTTTTGGGGTTTTGTTTTTGTTTTTTTAATTTTCCAATCAGTTGCCAGCATTTAAGCCATTTCAGATAAAGCTCTGGATCTTTGATTTCTTCTGAAAAAATCAGAGATCAGGTGGGGCTTTTATTTCCACAAGAGGTTAGTAGTTTGGAACTGAGTAACATTTGCTCTCTCTAAACCGGCCGTGACCTCCAGTGTGCCTTAGGCCGCGCCACTCTCTAGGGCTCTAATCTGTTGATATCTTGCATTTTATCTTCTTGGTTCCTAGAAGCATTTGAGTTTGTCACCCTAACCTGGAGTTTGAGACTGGGTAAGAGGGCAGGAAGTCCCATGGAAGTGATGGGCTCCCCTGCTCCCATCATATGGTAAGATCTATCTATATTTATATAAGATATCTAGATATAGATATATGTGAATTGAAAGGTTTTGCCTAAACACAGAGCATCTTCCTCAAAATATATATATATGCACATATTTTTAATGCTGTTTTGGGGGGTAGGGAAACATTATTTAAAAAAACAACAGCAGAAAACCGTGGTGTATTGTAGAAGAGGGTGTGAAATTCATATGGATTGTTAAGAACCATGAAACGTCAACAAAATTTTGTGCTTGTGCAGGCCCACATTGGGCATGTGTGTCTTCCTTCTGTGATTGGGGCAAAGTTTGAAAAATGCTTTGTAAAGGAGTTAGTGGCTGAATGAGTTCTCTGTCTTGTAAGGAATAGGTGAGCATGACTCACTTCTGTATTTGTTAATCAGATGGTGAATGTGAGCCCAGATTGTCTCCTAGGTGTTATATTTTTCAATACTGGGGTATAGGTCAGCTCCAGAGGTTGCTGGAGTGGTTTCCTGAGGCTTTATCACCCAGTGTTACTCCCTGGGCTTGTAGTTAGATGGATTTGGTCAGTGACAGGTTCGGTCACCTCCGAGCTGTGTGACCTTGGGCAAGTCACTTAGCCCCTCTGAACTTTAGTTTCTGCTTCTGGGGAGAAAGGAGGAGAATCAGCCCTATTCCTCAGAGGGGATTAGTCCAGAGCAAGCATTCAACAAATGCTCCTAGAATGGTAGTAAAATCACATCTCACTTCATGGAAAGTCCAGGGTAGGTATCACTGTTCTAAGCTGTGGCTTGCTCAAGGTCATACAGTCTGCAAGTTGTAGAACTTGAACCCAGGTCTTCTGACTCTAGAACCAGTGTTGTCACGGGCATAACAATAATAGCTTAACTAGTGAGGTCTCCTATGTGTACTTTCTAGAACCTCTGAGTCCAGTCCTTAGGGAGGGACTGCTTTGCCCCACTCTCTCCTCCCTTTTCAAAAAATTGTGGTAGGGTCAGGGCACCTGGCCGGCTCAGTCGGTAGAGCACACGACTCTTGATGTCAGGGTCATGAGTTCGAGCCCCATGTTGGGTGTAGAGACTACTTAAATAAAAATAAAACATTAAAAAAAATTAAAAACTGTGGTAAATCATACATCACATAAAATTTATCATTTTAACCTTTTTTAAGTGTCTCGTTCACTGGCATTAAGTTTGTTCACAGTGTGTGCAGCCTTCAGCACCGTGCATTAAACAACTCCCTGCTTCTCCCTCCCTGAGCCCTGGCAGCAAGCACTCTGTTTTATGCTTGTATGAATCTGACTACTTTAGGCACCTCATGTTTCATCCATATTACAGGAGTGTCACGATTTCCTTCCTTTTTTGGGCTGAATAATATTCTCTTGTGTGGCTAGACCACATATTATTTATCCCTCCACCCACTGATGGACACTTGGGTTGTTTCCAAGTGTCCTCTGGCTGCTGTGAGTCATGCTACTAGGAACGTGGCCCCCTGTCTTCTTGAAGGATAGGTTGAGTACTACCGTGGTTAGAGCACAGGTTGTGGAGTGGAGGGGTCTCTACCCCTTCCTGGCTGAGTGGTCTTGGACAGTTCCCATACCCCCTAAGCTCCAGTATTCTCATCTAGAAATGATGGTGGTCCTTCTCACAGTGTGGTCAAGAGTGTTGGACCAGAGAGTGGATATGGCGTATTTATTATGGTGACCAGCCCGGAGCAAACACCCAGTACAACCTATTCTTGCACATTCATTCAACACAATATGTGGTGCCTGCCTCCTGATGGTTCCATTTCACCTCTCACCTAGCCAGTCCTATCCACCCTGGGTGGTGGACCAAGTGGGAATGACCCACTAACGGGTGTAATGTCTGGGGTCCATTTAATTCAAAACCAAAACTGATTAAAAAAAAAAAATTGGTCTACTTTTTATCATCATTGGGAACTGGCAGTTCTAAACAATGTCAGTGATGAAACACTCCTCCGCCCAGGCATGGACCGTTGCCACTGCCCCCAACCTTCGATAGCCTCTTTCATGCCCCATGTGAAGTCCACACTGGAGCTGAATCATGCTTGTATTCTTGGTCCCCTTCTGTTATACTTGTTAAATATGCTGCATACATGTTAGAAAAATTGGCAGCCTGATAATCCTGTTTTCCTTTATGGTAGCTGTTAGTGCTGTCTGATTGGCATTTTAGGGGTCGCCTGGGTGGCTCAGTCGGTTGAGCATCTGACTCTTGATCTCAGCTCAGTTCTTGATCTTGGGATTGTGAGTTCAAGGCCCACGTTGAGCTCCACACTTTGCATGGAGCCTACTTAAAAAAAAAATTGCTTTTTATGATAGGACTTCATGTTTCAGAATGGTGTTAGATTGACAGAAAAATTCAGCAGATACTACAGCGTTTCCACGTACACACCCCCCCCCCCCCCCGCTTTTCCCCTAGGATTAACCTATGGTATATTAGTGGAATACATTGGTTACAGTTAAACCAACATTGATACGTTGTTACTAACTAAAGTCTAGAGTTTATTCACATTTCCTTAGTTTTTACCAAGTGTCTTAGATGTATTTCAGTATCCCACCCAGGATAGCATTATCTATGCATTTGTCATGTCTCCTTGGGCTTCTCTTGGCTGTGACAGTTTCTCAGATCTTTTTTTTTTGGTTTTGTTGACCTTGACAGATTTGAGGAGTACTAGTCAGGGATTTTGTAGAAAGTCCCTCTTTGGGGATTTGTGGCTTTATTTATTTTTTTAAAGTTATTTACTGGAGACTTACTGTTGGTTAGTCATTGTGCGAAGCTAGGGATATGGCAGTGAACCAAGATATTTATAAACAGCATTTATAAATCGGTGACATTGATGCTGGACTTGGACAGAGCTGTATGGGCTGAGAATTAAAGCCAGACAGCCCTGAGTTTGACCCTCGATCACTGTCTTGTTTGCCTCCTCCCATGGGCAGAAGAGAGTTCCGCAGGTGGATTTGGCATAGTAGGCACATCTTGAAAAATCTGGCAATCACAGGATGATGAGAAAACTAATACAATAGAACAAATTAGAAGTGAGTTGGATTCATTTCCGGTGAATAGATTAGGGAAAGGGAGTTAAAATAATCTTTACCTGTATTTCTGTTTTGAGCTCTTCTGCTCTTCCTGTTAAGTTCTACTGTGTAACTTTCTCTGTTTTTAAATGTCCCTGCAGGAATGTTTTTGTACAATCCAAAAATTAACGGTCAAGGTCAGAATAGGCCAGTGACAGAGCTGTCTGTCCCTAAACGCTTTTTCATGGCATGTTGTGGATGCAACCAGAAAAACCCATGTGTGAAGTGGTCATGGGGTGGGAAGTCTGGTGCTGAAGAGTGGGGTTTGAGGGCTCTGCCCTCCTGGTCTGGGGCAGCACCCAAGTCCTCTTGAGTCTTTCTGAGCCTTGATTGCCTCACTTCTAACTCAGGGATAATTCAGTGGAGTAGCATCTTACACCTGGATGAGGTTCTAAAATGAGCCTCCACATAAGGCCAAAATCTGGTAGAGTCAGAATTATCCTTGAAAAGCCTTCAGACTATGCACAGAGATGTGAACACAGTGCGCCATGCGGGAGACCCCTGCCCAGCCCGGCAGTATGTCTATCACAGCCCACTTTTCTGCTAGCATTTGGTCAGATGACTCCATCCCTTGGTCAGACCAGATTAAGAATCTACTTGTATTTATGGCCCATGTTGTAATAAACAATGACATGTCTTTACACACCAAGATTAGAATGCACATGGCTTGCTGGCTGATGGAAGAAAAGAGGTCTCACTGTTGTCAAGACCTTGTGGTTGGTTTTGTTTTTGTTTCCCTGCATACGTAGTTGAGTTTATATACATTAGAGCATCTTAGTGCACTGGCCAGCCCACTCCCAGGGTACTTGGTAAGGACTGAATGAAATTGTGTGCGTGAGAGTCCATAGCACTCTAGACAAATGTTTGGATTCATAAATATGATCAGCGAGCGATACATTCGTGGAAGTCATAGGGAGGTGTGTGATTTGCTTTTTAAAAATTTTTTTGGAAAGGGGATATTGCATGTCTTGTGGCCTCTGAGGAACCCTGGTGACTTGGTTTCTACTGAGTGTGTGGGTGGTGGTCGACTTAGTAGAGGACTGACTTTTATTGGGTTAGATCCAGTCTTAGCCCCCTTCAAGGGCCTCCCCTCTACTCTGGGCTAATATGACTCCTTTGTTTGGCCACAGAATGTCCTGAAGGAGCATGCGGATGATGACCCCAGTCTGGCCATCACTGGGGTCCCTGTAGTCACTTGGCCAAAGAAGACTCCAAAGGTAAGATGCGGATCGCCTGCAGCTGGGAGACCATTCCCACTGCCTTTCACATCTCCTGTAAGATGAATGTTGGCAGCTTTTCAGTGGGGACTCCTGGCAGAGGGCAGTTAAGAGGAATGATTTTGGTGATTTGTCTATTGCAAGTTTTTGTTTTATTGAAAGGGATCATTTTTCCCTACTGTGGAAACTGCAGGCAGTGCCCCCTGGTGGTCACTCAGAAAACTGTGGGGGGGAGTGATGCCTCACCTTTCCCTATCCTTAGGTGACTTCATTCCCTTCTTCCTTCTCTCCTTTCTTTTCTTCTTTCCTTCTCTTTTTCCTCCAGATGCTTCAAGGGCTGTTTTCTCTCTCTCTTAAGATTTTATTTACTTATTAGAGAGGATGTGATAGGATGAGCGGGGGGGGGGCAGAGGGAGAGGGAGAAGCAGACTCCCCGCTGAGCAGGGAGCCTGATACGGGGCTCAATCCCAGGACCCCGAGATCATGACCTGAGCTGAAGGCAGTCACCCAACGACTGAGCCACCCAGGCGCCCCGGTTTTCTCTCTTTTGAAAGTAACTTTGCTCTCTCTCCCTTTTTTTTTAACTGATTGATGCTCACCTTGGAAAAGTCTAATCAAATAAGAAATAGGAAAGGACAAAAACCCTAGGGAGAATGATAGTAACGTCCACTGAGGACTTACCAAGAGCATGTTGCTTTGCCTCGTTGTCTGCATCCCTTATCTTCTTTAGACTCCAACAACCCTGTGGGGCAAATACTCGGGACTCTCATTTTACAGATGAGGAAACTGAGGCTTACAAAGGTCAAGTCACTTGTGAGCGCACTTGGCAGAGCTGAGTGTGGGATGATCAGTCTGTGTGACAGCAGAGACCAAACTGTTAACTAGTGTCCACCTCAAAGTCCAGAGAAAACCAGTAATGTTTTGGTGAGTCTTCTTCCAAAGTCCGTGCTAGGGTGGGACATGTATGTATCAACCTGTCTGTCCACACTCAGCCTCACCACTTTTTTGAGCAAGTTCTGGAAACTCTCTGAACCTTGCTTTCCTTGTCTGTATAAAGGGGCTATACCAGCACCTACTTCGACTGGTTGTTGGGACGACTAGATGAGATAATGCATTGTTGAATTTGTTTCTGGTTAACTAAAAAGAAAAAAAAAAATAGAGCAATGCATGCAAAGTTCTCAGGACAAGGACTGACCAGTAGTTAGTGCTCTTTAAACATTAGTTGTGACTTAAGCAGCCTCTTTGTTGATGGGTATTTTTTTCTGATTTTTTTTTTTTTTGCTGTTATAAGAGGCATTTATTTTTTATTTTTTTAAAGATTTTATTTATTTATTTGACAGAGAGAGACACAGCGAGAGAGGGAACACAAGCAGGGCGAGTGGGAGAGGGAGAAGCAGGCTTCCCGCCGAGCAGGGAGCCCGACGCGGGGCTCGATCCCAGGACCCTGGGATTATGACTTGAGCTGAAGGCAGAGGCTTAACAACTGAGCCACCCAGGCGCCCCTATAAGAGACATTTAGAGGAACATTCTAGCTCTGTGCTGTCCAAAATGGTAGCTGCTAGCTATATGGCTATTGAGCACTTGAAATATGGCAAGCCCAAATTGAGATGTGCTATAAGTATAAAATACACAACAGATTTCAAAGACAGTGCAAAGAGGAACACTGTAAAATTACTCATTAATTTATTTTTTATGTTGATTGCATGTTGAAATTAGGGTTGCCAGATTTTAAAAAGGATGTCCATTTAAATGTGAATTTTCAGGTAAACAACAAATAAAACTTTAAGTATAGCCCATGTATCACATGGGCTATATTTATGCTGGAAAAGATTATTCATCGTTCATCTAAATTTAAGTGGGTGTCCTGTATTTTTATTTGCCACATCTGGCAACTCTAGTGGATGGTAATATTTTGGATCTGTTGGTTAGACAGAATGGATTATTAGTATTAACTTCACCTTTTTCTTTTTGCCTTTTTAAAAATGTGGCTACAAAAAAAATGTAGAAGTACATGCGTGACTGACTTTATATTTCTGTTGGGCAGTGATGTTCTGGGTTATTCTTTCCACCTTTGTTTGATTGTCTTCTTAGGGTATATTCCTAAATGTGGAACTGCTGGGGAAGAGGGTCCCTGTTACTTGTGGGTAAATTCTAATTCTCTTTGAAGCTTAGGAGGAATTTAGGTGATGGGAGAAATGAAGAAGGATTCGCCTTCATAGCTCCTGCCTTTAGTTTCCCGATCCGTGGAAGCGGGTGGGGTTTTAACGTTCACTTTCCCCTCCACGGGCAGTAAATGCAACTGCCATTTCTGAGACCACAAACTGTACTTGCAGAGGTAGCACCTTGCAGCAACCCAGCCAGGCCCCACGGCTGCTCTGAACCCAAAGAGGAAACCGTGGCTTTGCCTCATTGTCTGCCTCCCTCCCAGCTGAGGAATTGCTCTGGGGGAGGGATTAGGGTTTGCAGAACATGGGCTTTTCAAAAAACAAATTTGCCACTAGCCAGTGTAATCCCAGAATTAATGGAGGGGTCCAAATGAGCTTCTCTGGGGGAAATCACTTCAGGACTATTAACGTGTTCTGTCCTCTGTGCTGGAGACCCTCCAGTTTACTCCTGAGAGGCTTACGGGCATTAAAAAAACAAAAAACATCACACCTCTGCCCCTTTCCCTCCAAAGGGCTGGAAACGGGAAGCAGGCTCCTTCCTGGGGGGAGTAGCCCTTACCTTGGATTTTTGTGGAGGATTGGTGTATGAGTGCTGGTCTATACACAAGGTCGTGTGGCTGGTGTCATCAGTTCTGGAAGGGCGGGGGAAGAGACTGGAGCCCCGAGGCTGGTGAAGAGTGAAGAGAGAACATTTGCTATTTGACAGTACTTTGGGATACCAGTGTGGGTTTTTTTTTAAACACTTTATAATAAAACAAATATAATGTGCTTACCGTACAGTTCTCCCACTTAAAGTGTACAACTCACTTGTTAGTATATTCAGTATATTCAGAGTTATGCAACTATCCCACAATCTAATTTTAGAATATTTTCATACCCTCTGAAAGAAATCCCGTCAGCTGTCAATCCCCCCACCCCCAATCCCTAAATCTTCCCTTCCCCCAGCCCCTGGCAACCACTAATCTCTCTCTCTCTCTCTCTCTCTCTATGGATTTGCCTGCTCTGGACATTTCATGTAAATGGAATTATCCAATACTTGACCTTTTGTGACTGGCTTCTTACACTTGGTATAATATTTTTAAGCTTCATCCACACTGTCGCAGCTGTCATGACTTCATTCCTTTTTATGGCTGAATAATACTCCTTTGTGTGTATATACCGCACTGTTTAGCCATTCGCCAGTTGCGGGACATTTGGGCTGTTTCCTACCTCTTGGCTGTCGTGAATAATGATGTTGTGAACATGCATGCACACATTTTTACATGGTCACATGTTTTCATGTCTCTTGGGCAGGCGCCGAGGGGTGGAATTGACTGGTCACACGGTAACACCGTGTGTAACTTTTTAGGTACCGCCAGACCGTTTTGCAGAGCGGCTGCAGCCTTTTTCGTTCCCACCAGCAACGTGCGCGATTTTCAATTTACCCACAGCTTCGCCAATGCCGATTATCCGTCTTTTTGATTAGAGCCATGCTAGCCCCGTCTTTTTCTTTTTCATTTACTTTATGTTTTCTCGAACTCATTTGAAGTTTCTCGTAGGAGTTTGCAAGAGCTGCCGTAACAAAGTGCCACACACTATGTGCGTGGCTCAAAGGACAGAAGTTCATTTTCTCACAGTTCTGGAGGCCAGAAGGCTGAGAACAAGATGTCCATTGGCAGGATATATGTCTCCTGGGCTTGTTGATAGCCGTTTGTCTCTCTGTATCATCACATGGTCTGACCTCTTGTGTGTTTGTGCCCTAATCTCTTAGAAGACACCGGTCATGCTGAATTAGGACCCACCCTAAGTTTAACTTCGTTGCTTCTTGAAAGACTGTCTCCAGGTGCTCACATTCTGAGGTCTTGGGGGTTAGGGCTTCCACGTAAGAATTTGGTAGTGGTCCGGTGGGTCGGGGGGGTGGGGTGGGGGGGGTCTCTGGGGAACACCATTCAACCCATAGCATTTATCCTACATTATTTCAGAGCCACAACAAGATGTCAATAATATAATAATGAATACCCTGGCCACCCACGCAGCCCTGGAAATAAATTATCACCAGATGTATGTCCCCATCTTTAGATGTCTTTTTTATATTGTATTTGATCCTCACAGTGAGGCTGGGAGGTGTGGAGAATGTTACCTCCATGGGCGCAGCTGAGACTGGGGACTCAGAGAGGGACACTGGTATGCCCGGGGTCACACAGCTTGTGAATCGGGAGGTATTAGTCCCCAGATCTGAGGAACTCAGTGAAATGTGGCAGAGGGGCGGGGGAGGGAGGGTGCGCCACTCTAGGTCTGCATTTCCTGGCTGGTGGGGTTAAAAAGTTAACAGGAAAAGGAGAAGTAAGTGAAGGACAGACTGCCTGGGCCGCCCGGGGTCTCTCCGTTCCCAGGTTTGCAGTCGGCTTGCTCCCAATTTGATGCAGGTTGGGTTGAAAGATCAAGGGTGCTCGTTGAGGCTGTCAGGATGCGAGGTAGGGAGCGGTATTGCGTCTGGGTCAGGTTACTTAACAAGTAATTAATGCTAAATGATGATTAGCAAGAAATGCTTTGATCTCCCACCTTGCCTCTCAGAGAACAAAGTCCTTTTCTGGAACTGATTAGGTGCCGGGAGGTCATTTCTGATGCCGCGTCTCTCAAATCAAAGATGCTACTGAACCACCATCCGTCATCATTCACCCGACTGGCTGTTTCCACCAGCGGTGATGGATTTGTTTTGATCTGTCTACACTTCTTTTATGACCAGGTGGCAGGATTTGGGGGGGGGGGGCCTGTCTGTGACCTTAGAACCAAGCCAAGGCAACTGAGCTTATTTGAGGCCCGACCTCTGACCTCAGCCTTATTAGCAAGTTGACCTTCTGCTCACCAGCCAGACACTTTTACCCAGCTAGCTTGCTGGGTCATTCACAGAGAGGGAAACTGAGGAAGGAGGGAAGACGGAGCCACAGGGGCCTCTGGAGAGGGTGCCTGTTGATGCATCGTGCTTCTTATTCTTAATCAATTATCTCGAGTGTCCAAACTGGGCTGCCACTTGAATTTCAGTTATTAGCAGGTTTTCTGGAGTGTAGGAGCAGAGACTGGAGTAGGTATGAACAAGTACCCTGGTAGGGGACGTGGGAGAGCCCTTTTCAGTTAAGGCATCGGCTTCCTTACAGGGACATTATGGGGCCACAGAGGAACCACGGCAGGAAGTGAGACACAGACACACACACACACACACACACACACACACACCCACACACACACCCACACATACACACACACCCCTGATGTCCGTGTTACCCTTGGCTCTACTTTGTTTCTTTTCTCCTCCCTCTGTAGTTGGTCACTTAGATCTGGGAGGCCTGAGAAGTGTGGGGTCCCTCTGGAGTGACATGCAGACTTTACCTGAAGGAGGGGCACATAATTCAGTAAAAAGGGGCCCTGTGTACTTCCTGTTCTTTCTCTGTCCAGCTCTCAATTTTTTGTCACCCCTGGAGTAATTAAGTTGATGAGGAGGAGGAAGAGGTGGAGGGTGACGATAATGAAGGCCTTTTATTGTTGTCTCCTCAGGGCCAGGTAGTTTCCCAGAAAGGCATTGTGGTCTAGTGAGAGCCAGTCCTCAGGCTAGCGGCATCGGCTTTACTGTGGGAACTTGTTTAAAAACAAAAAACAAAAAAAAATACAGCTTCCTGGGCCTGGCCTGGGACACTGAGAATTAGTAGGTTTGGGGTGGGGCCTGGGAATCTACACTTTCTTGACACTTTGCAGGTAATTCTCATGCATGACTAGGGTGGGCTCTGGGGTCAGATGCATCTGGGGATTAAACCCTGGCTTTGCCACAAACTAGCTGTGTGGTTGTGGACAAGACTGAGCCTCAGTTTACTTGTCTGTAAAAACGGCTAATAGTGCCTTTTCTGCAGAATTGCTGTGAGATGCTGTCTGTAGGTCATCAGGCGGTGATAGCTATTGTCATTTTTTGTAATTATGACTTAGAAGTAAACAACAAGGGCGCCTGGGTGGCTTAGTTGGTTGAGCGACTGCCTTCAGCTCAGGTCATGATCCTGGAGTCCCAGGATCGAGTCCCACATCAGGCTCCCCGCTCAGTGGAGAGTCTGCTTCTCTCTCTGACCCTCTCCCCTCTCATGCTCTCTCTCACTCTCTCTCTCTCTCTCTCTCTGAAATAAATAAATAAATAAAATCTTAAAAAAAAAAAAAAGAAGAAGAAGTAAACGACAACCTGCATTTGCCCTCCCAGAAGGCTGGCGATGCTCTCTGTAGAAACAGAGGACATGGAAGGAAGGGCCTGGAGTAGGGGAGGGGGTGAGTAGTTTAGAGACATTTCCCATCCTTTGGTGACTATTGGCTGTTGCAGAAACTTCATCTCAAGCAAAGACCCTCGTGGTTTCATCTCCCTGAAGGAGTCATGGCTGTGCTGAAATGGCTGGTTTGAAAAAGTGCATCTCCTCCTGTGTCCTTCCTCACTGCCCTGCAGGGAGAAGTCCTAGGCGCTGTGGGTGACCATTGCCTTAGACTGTGCCCCTGAGGGTTTGAAGCTGCTGAGGCCATAGGCTCGGGGTAGGAGGAGGGGGTGTCCAGTCCTTCCAGCTTCCTGAGAGCAGGAAAGGTCCAGGGGAGAGCAGCCTCCTAAGAGTGGGCGTGTGTGATGCTCACGGGCAGGAGGGGGCTGGCAGTGGGAGCCTCGGTGCCAGCAGAACAAAGGAAGGCAAGAGAAGCAAGTGGATGGCGGGGAGGAGACAGGGAAGGGAACCAAGTGAAAAACAATCTGGGGCCCTCATCTGGAATCCCCAGCGTTTTCCTCAGTGACAGCTGAGTCGTCGGTGAAGTCCAGCACCTTCCCAGGAGGGCAGCAAAAACCTGTGATCGAAGAATACCCACAAACACGGCCTGCTCGTTCTGAAGAGTGTTGTATACAACATGAAAACAAGCAGAAAAATCCAACTGGAAGAAAACCATCGGTGGTGAAGGGGACCCAGGTCTCTGGACGGGTTTTTGTGAGCTCCAGTTCCAGATTGGTCAGTGGCTGAGCCCGTGTCACGTGGTCCCTGCCGGTGGGCCAGGTGACAAGGGTCCCATCAGTCTTTCCTTTTTGGTGGAGTGGACCCAAGCCGGACAGTAGAAGTTTCTAGAGTCGTGCCGCACATGAGGTGTCGTAGGCAGGACCGAACTGTGGCTCTATCTGCTGGCTTTTGGTAGGTAAGAGTTCTGTCTTCTCCCTGTGTCTTCACGTTGTTTTTCCACCATATGCGTGTCTGTGTCCAAATTTCCTCTTTCCGTAAGGACACCAGTCATTCTGAATTAGGGCCCTAATAGCCTGATTTTAACTAAATCACTTCTGTAAAGACCCTGTGTCACATTGTGAGGTCCTGGGGGTGGGACCTTACCATGTGGATTTTAGGGCGGGTACGGTTCAGCCTCTGAACTTGGTAAGCCTTCAGGGAGTCTCCATCTTCTTTAAATCATGTCCCAAGTCCTTCACCGGGCCTGGAGTGCCCAAGTCCTCAGCTGTCGTTCTGCCTTAGAATCTCGAGATTGTTTTCTCATCTGCTCAACTTTGCCGGGGAACTGA
Organism: Eumetopias jubatus; assembly: GCF_037043125.1. NCBI lineage: Eukaryota > Metazoa > Chordata > Mammalia > Carnivora > Otariidae > Eumetopias > Eumetopias jubatus. The sequence goes on along the minus strand of NW_028274822.1, from coordinate 86,164,358 downwards.
ACTGCTCCATATTTTCCATTTACTTGGTCTTTGCTCACGCTATTCCCCTTCTGGAAATGCCCTTCTTATTTCCCCATGTGCAAAATTTTCACCTGTAAGCCCAACCGAACCCCTTCTTCACCAGGAAGCTCCCTGGGCTGGACGTTTTCTGGTTGTATCTCCAGAGGCCGCCTCTCCAGCCTTTCTCCGGCCTGCATCAAAGGGCTTTCTTACCTCTCCGGCTTCTGGCTGGGCTCAGCCAATGGGAGGTTCCAGCAGGAGATGGGAATGTGGGAGGGGAAAGAGGTTGAGGTATTTATTCTCCCAGCTTCCTCCCCATGGGATCACGGCAGGTTGGCTCTTTCCTTCTTCTGAAGGCCACAATTCCTATTTTGTGGACTCCTCCAGCTTTTCTTTCTGCATTTCCAGTAACTGGCCCCTCCTGTAGCCCGTCAGCCAAAGGGAGGTAATGGCTCGTGGCTGTCGCTAGGCTCAGGGTGTAACACCGCACCTTGTAGTGTTCCCTAACCCTACTTACGCTCTGTAGATGGAATTTCTGTTAAACTCTCCAACATGACCCGGCGTGAGGCTACCAGGGTGCCATCCATTTCCTGCCAAGATCCTGACGGATATAACTTCCCCGATCTCTCTTTCTGCTGGACGTCTATATTCTACTCTGCATTTTGTGGCCTCCACCAGCTTCTTGAGACTGGAGCTCATCTTATTAATTTTTTCCTTCTCCATTTTTTTTTTTTAAGATTTTATTTATTTGACAGAGAGAAAGACAGCAAAAGCAGGAGAACAAGCAGGGGGAGTGGGAGAGGGAGAAGCAGGCTTCCCGGCCAGTAGGGAGCCCGAGGCGGGGCTTGATCCCAGGACCCCGGGATCGTGACCTGAGCTGAAGGCAGATGCTTGATGACTGAGCCACCCAGGCGCCCCTTCCTTCTCCATTTTTGTATCCCGTCATGCACACTTGCTCCCCGATAGCAAGGGCCCAGGAACTGTTTGTTGAATGAATGAACTAGATTGCAAGGTTTTCCCCGCACTTCTAACAGATAAAATTGGACTCAGTCCGTTTTAGGCTCTTGGCTGTCTTTCTTCCACTTGTGTCTCTTTGGTGAGAATGTGGATCTCTCCTTACTGTTACTTTTATGTCCCAGTCCCAGCCAACTGTTGAAAGAATGCTAAGTGGAAGGGTCAGTGCTACTTGGTACTCTTGGACCCTTTCCTCCCTCAGATTTAAGCATCCTTCTTTATCCCACCGGACTTAGAAATCACCTGGAATTTCTCAGCCAACATCTGTCATTTTAGAACCGCTTTATTGGAACTTTAAGTCAGTGTTCAGCTGAAATAACCTGTAATTAAAGTCTGCAGCCGAGGATTTCTTTCTTAGTCTGATAACCTGCTCAGCTGCCTGTGTTAATAATGCCAAAGAGAAATTCTTGGAAAGCAATTGAAATATTGCGGGCTTCTGCCTTTGGTGGGGTAATTAGAAAGCCAAGCAAGCACTGTAAATGATTGACTGCCGTTATCATGGTTTTATTTCTGGAACAATGGCCTATCCTTCCGACTTTTCTTTTTGTCGAATGTCGTCATGTATTTCCCATTTTTAAAGAAGGATATTTGATCATTGACATGGGGAATACGTTGTCGTGTCCTTTAATTCAACCCCCCACGACCCCCCCAGTCTATAATTTGGCTTTGTTAGAAGGACGGATGTGTGTGTGCTACCAAATGATGATGTTATCAGGTAATGTGTTCTCCAAATTCAGGCGATCCAGAGAAAACCAGGGCACGAGTAGGTGAATACAGGTGAAATATTTGCATTGTTTAGCTTGGCTTCTTGTTCTAAAGGTGACAAGGGCAAGTGCATGTGTTGGGATGAGGGGAACTTTAATTATATATGAGGAAGGTAGGTGAGAAGTGAGAGCTATAGTAAAACCTGCTCTAAACCACTGACCTTCTCCACCAATGCATGTAAATAACGAAACAGCAAAACACTTTGAAGGGAGTTGAGATCATTTAGATTCATTTCTGTCTTGGTTAATGTTTATAGGATGGGATGGTACCACCGAGAGGCTTGTGGGTTTGAGTGTTCCCTATTGATTGATCTGTTCTTCTGGGGGAGGGTGTTCTTTATTTCTTTTTCTTTGATTTTTATCATATTTTTTTTCATTGTAGGAAAAATATATAACATAAAATTGACCGTTTGAACCTTTTCTTGGGTGTACAGCTCAGTGGCATTAAGTACATTCGTGGGCTTGGGTAACCATCATTCTCGTCCATTGCCGGAGCTTTTTTTTTGGTCGTCTGCAAGTAAAACTCTAGACCCCTTGAACACTAAGTCCCCGTTCCTCCTCCCTCAGCCCCTGGCAACTCCCTTTCTACTTACTGTTTCTATGAATTCTGGGTACCTCATGTTAGTGGAATGATATACATTAGCCCTTTTGTGACTGGCTTATTTCACTAAGCATAATGTCCTCGAGGTTCATCCAGGTTGTAGCAGGTGTCAGAGTTCCCCTTCAAGCCTAACAGTATTCCAGTGTCTGGATAGACCACATTGTGTTTATTTATTCATCCACCCGTGGACATTGGGTTGTTCCCACCTTCAGCTACTGTGAATAATGCTGCTGTGAACATGGGTGTCTACACATCTTTTTGAGTCCTTACTTTCAATTCTTTGAGATGTACACCCAGAACTGGAATTGCTGGATCATACAGTAATTGTACGTTTCATTTTTTGAGGAACTGCCGTACCATTTTCCATAGTGGCTGCATCATTTTATATGCTCACCAAGAGTGCACAAGGTCTCCAGTGTCTCCACATCCTTGAGGACACTTGTGACTTTCTGGTTTTGATAACAGCCATCCTAATGGGTGTGAAGTGGTGGGTGTTACTTCTTTTGAACTCACTTTATTTTTTTATGGTGAAGTATTCTTTAGAAAGTTATGGGCATCATGACATTCTGCCCCTACATGCTTAATACTTAGTTTGCATCTCTTTAAAAGACTAATATTTTTCTACACAGCTAAAATCATGTGATTACATGTACCAAAATTTACAATTCCTTAATGCCACCTAATGCCCGGTCATATTGAGATTTCCCAAATTATCCTTTGCAGATGCTTTATCCAGACCAGGCTCCCATCCAGGACTGTACATTGAATCTGTTTTCAATTCTCTTTCGATCCAGACCTTTCTCAGGACATTGATTTGTAGAGAAGACAGAACCATGTGTCCTGCAGAATATCCCACTATATGCATTTGTCTGATTGCTTCCTTGTGTCATGTGACTTTCCCCCTATCTCTTGTAATTTCTGTAAACTGGAAAGTAGATCTGAAGGCTTGGTTAAAGTTCAGTATCATAGGTTGTGGATTAAGGTGATAGTGATCTGATACCCCATTATTCAGTTAGGTTTGTCCTTCTTTCCTCTAGAGAATAATCTGGAAGGGGAAACATTGGCCCCCTGCTTCTCTCCATCATTCACCGATGGTTTCAGTACCAGATGATCATTCTTTCCTGTATCGATAATTTTATCAGGAGATGAAAATAAAACTTCAAAGTCTATCATCCCTCCCTTGTGAATTAGCTAGCATTCCCCTCCCCCACCCCGGTATTATTGAGAAATAATTGGCTTACATCACTGAGTTGGATTTGGGGGGGGGCAGGGTTTTCCCTCATCAGTTGCAGTTACCCTTAAACACAGTTCCTCCTGAAAAGACAGTATGCATGCTCAATTCTTTCCCTTTTAAAGACTGATTTTCAAAGTAAGAAGTTGGTGTCATGGCCACCTCAAATGGTGACAGATGAGTTTGTCAGGCTTTTTCTACACTGAATGCCATGATAAACTCATGGATTTTCATAGATCCAGGGGGCATTTCCAGGCAAATTGGCCTGCTGGGGATGAGCCATTTTTCAAGGAAAGCAAGAATGGTAAAGGAAGAGAGGCCTATGGCTCTAAGTCAAAGTGTGTGTGTGTGTGTGTGTGTGTGTGTGTGTGTGTGTGTGTGAGAGAGAGAGAGAGAGAGTTCCCCCATCCCTACTCTCAGCCCCACCAGCCACTGTGCATTTGCATTTCTCAGGCTTCCCTAAACGAAAGGCATCAGAGCCCATCAGACCACCGCCATGCCTGTTAGCAGCTCATTTAAGAGGTGATTCAACTCTCTGGTTTGGTGAGTTTCAACACACCGCAGGGTTTAGGACCTACATTTCCTAACCAGGTTACCTTTCAGGAATAGGAAATTAAGATCACTCTTAAGTGGTGGCGGATGAAAAACATGTATGTGTGCCATTGTATGGATTGTATGGATCTGCCGCATTTTGTTCACCCATTCATCGGTGGATGGAATTTGGGTTGTTTCCACAGTTTTGCTGTCGGGAACAGAGCTGCTAGTCAATGATGAACACAGTTTTACTCCTGTTTTGCCTCTTGTCTGTCTACTTTATCATCCTGCCTTGAGTGATCTTTGGATTTAGTCTTTTCCTTTGAAAACACAGAACTTTTTATCCTGATTTTCTGAGGTGCTTCTCTGGAGGAGAGTGAGACAGATAATCGGATGGGTGTCTGGTTGGGAAGGAAATCAAGGCGGGGGGGGTGGAGATTTGGTCTTGTTAGGAAAAATACTTTTAAGTTATAGAAGTCTTGGTTGTAGGCCAGAATTATGCTAGCATTTTATGTATTTTTAGCCCCTCTTACTCCCACCGGAGCCCCAAGGGAGAGGGGTTTATAAAGTGAACTCATTTATTTCATCCAAATTGAGTGCTCAGCCTTAGCCTGGATTTTTGTAGGGCAATGAGTAGAGAAGGGAAGTAACTTCCTAAGGTCAGCGAATGAACTGGAAATGGGGTGGATGGCGGGAAAACATTTCTCAGATCAATGCCGGTCACCTGTTAAATTAGTTAATCTTTAAAAAAAAAAAAATCCTGTGCCCCGTCACAAATCTTCCAGTGAATGTAAGTATTTGTTGGTTGATTTTGGTAACGTAAAGAGACATTATTAGGAGAGGAACCCCATTTAACAGAAAGCTCAGTCTTTTTAAAGGACCCATATGACAAATATGCGTGGTTTTTAAATGCTTGTGGAATGACTCTCCAGGGGCAAAATAGAAAGCAATCAAATAACATTAGTAATTTCCTCAACAGAAATCACTGCAGCCCTTGGTCTGTCATACAGATACTCTTTGAACCATAATCTAGACAACCCTGGAATCAGTCCTAAGTTGCTATGTGACACAATATAAAAATTCTTCTTATTTACATTTTATTAGAAAAATAACTCTCCAAGAGACCTCCTTTCACCATTAAGGGGGAAAAACCCTATTGAAAGACAGAGAGACAAATGGCAAAATATAGTAAAATAACTGAAGCATGCATTCTCTGTTGCTTGTTAAGTATAAATTATTACTTGCACCAGGAAGCTCCCCTTTGCGTGCCTGTTCTGTCATTTCTGCTCCCTCCTTAGGGGCATGTTTACAAATGGGGTCCACTGGCTTAGGGGAATGCCAGCCAGTTACTGGTGTGGACACAGAGAATCCATTCTCTTTCCCTGCCCTGATCCTTTGGGGAATAACGTTCCCAAGCTTTAGCCTTTTCAACGTGGGCCCAAGGAAAGGGGCCACATGCAGGAGAGACCCTTGTCCTAGGGAAGTCCAGAGTCCGGGGGGCAGCTTGTCCCTTGTCCCCGGAAATGGGGATGGAGAGGATGGCTTCCCTCCTTTAACGTAAGCTCACCACCTGTGCCTGCACTGGCGATAGCGTGGCTATTTCTGGGCACAATCTCTCGGCAAACTGGGGTTGTTTCTGGTGTCTCATGATCTGATAGGCAGACCAGAAAATTAAATGACACTTGGAGAGAAAATGGGGAAGTGGGTGCCCACTGTGACCAGGGCTGATTCGGCTCCCATCTGTTTTTGTTTATTTCCTGACCACTTGGTGAAAGTTCTGGATCTTCCTGGCTCAGGGCAAGCACCAACTGCCCGGGTGGCATCAGCTTTGGGAAGCTCTTTCTAAGAACATAAGCCTTGGCTAAGTGGAGCCGGGAGAGTGTTCAGTTCTTAGGGTCACTCAAAGATGAGGTCAAGAGGGAGAAAGGACAAGCCTAAAGCACAATGTAACACTAAATTTTCAGATGGCAATCCTACTGGGCCAGGGCTAGCATAATGTATTTTATATAAAGTCCAGCATGCTATTAATACAAAACAAATGTTGGATAATTGTGTGTGCCAGTTAACTGAAGGAAACTTGATCGAGGGAAGCAGAGGAGTAAGAAGTTCTTTGCAAGTGTCAGAAGAGGAATTTTTAAGAGGTGTTAGGATAGTGGCTGGCAGGAGCCTTCTTAATGTTTGGAGAGAACCCACTGCATTATCATGTCTTAATCCTGGTTTCCTACTTCCAGAGTTGGCCCCTGACAGATGATCAGACAGCAGTTTGGTTACCAAAGGTTACCAAAACCATACCTATCTGCCTTGAAATTGAATTTGAACCGAGAATACAGAATTTGCAAAATTTAATAAGGGACAGTTAATTTAATTTTACATTAAGTCTGAGTTTTTCACTTGGATTCTTACATCAGTCTCATTTGGCATCTTCTTTTGTCTCTGGCACGAGGCATTGGAGTGGTGTGATTAACAGCCCCAGCTCCAGGCTGCAGGCTCCAGCTGCCTGTGGGTTCAGATCCAGGTCCTTTCATTTCCGAGCAGCAATATGCCTCAGTTTCCTCTTCTATAAAATGGGTGCACAGTGGTACATACCTGATGGGACTGCTTAAAGGGATAAATGAGATAATGTCTACAAAACACTCAGCACTGACTCTAGCCCTTCAACCATGGTTAGTAAATATTAGCTGCTATTACTGCCCGGACCCCTGAAAGGTGGTGGTGGGGCGTCGTTTCTGGGTGGTGTTATTATATAAGGGACCCTGGGCTTGAGAGCTACTTCCTAATTTTCACTGCACCACCATTTCCTCACTTGTGAAGTGAGGGGGTCTGGTTGAGGCCCCTTCTAGTTCAGAAATGACATGGTAGAAGGAAGTTTGTGTTAGCTACAGCTTCTGTTTATCAACATTTTCCCTTTCTCTTTCTTTGCACCATGATAAATGAGAACCGTGCCTTTTTACTTCCTTAAATACAGAAAAGAGCTTTGGAACATTGAAAAGAAATCGGCTCAAAGACAAGTCTAGTAATCTTGCACTCCTGATAAGCAATGGCAGAGACCTTCAAGAAAAAAGTCCCACTTCCTTACCTCTCTCTCTTGATGTATCATGGTATTTGGGTATCTTTGTACCTTTGCAGTTCTGACCACATTGAATGACAATGAAGTGAAAGCATGATTAGCATTTTATCAGCCCCTCCCCTTTATTTTAAGGGGCTTCCTACCGGGTAGAATGGCTCCTAAGAGGTCATCAGATACAGACTTTGGTCCATCACGATAGCTTTTAAAAGCTGAGATCTTTGGGGATGAAGTGAGGTGGAGGAGGGGGATATTCTTTTGCTTTGTGTTTTTGTTAACCTTGAGTGGATTGTGAAAACCGTAAGAAGAGAGGAAGGAAACTCAGAATGGATATGTTTCAGTAAAGAGCAAGTCTCCTGGGATTTCTTCCCATAGTGTCAGTGGGTGTATAAGTTTCATACAGACTTCAGAATCCACTCAGTAAAACTGACATCCCTGTTTCCTCTCTCCTGCCGACTCCCTGCTAGAAGCCTCCTGAATTGTATTTACAAGGTCTCTGCCACACACATTCTGCCTTCCTTGAAAGCCCAGGCCATGACCTGCCTGTGGGTCCCTTCTGTTCTCACAGTGGATTTCATGGCCAGTGGCCTGGGCATGAATAACGGTTGGACAGCTCTGCAGAGTTGATCACCAGATTTCACAGCTAATGAGCTTTTTCTTGGGAAAGCCTTTGATCTCTTTGCAGAAGGATGCTCATCTTTCAGTTGGGCAAACCTTCCCATTTTATCTTCATCTGTAAAATGATGAAGAAACCGAGCAGGTACAGGTATGCATGTTTAGTGTCATATTGAACATTCCTAGTTAGATGATACGTGTGCCCGTTGCCCAGCTAAGGCATCCCACTCCTTGTCTTTGTGTTTAGCTGTGGTTTTGATGGTTGTATTGATCACTCTAGCTAATGGTCAGAGCTCCTCCTTCAGAATAAGGGCTGTGGGCATACGTCCCCACAGACTTTTTTTTTTTTAATAATGAATCTCAGTCTGGATTTCCAGTAACAGTTTTCTGCAGGAGTGGGCTGCTTTTGGATTAAGCATTAAGAGGAACCTTTACAGTTTAAAGAATTTAGAAACCCACACCTTCTGGGCCAGCCTCGGGGCGCTGCCAGTCTCCTAGGAGAACTGGGTTCAGGCCTGTAGCTCTCTACCCCTTCTGAGATCGCCTCCAGCGCACATCCCCTCCAGGGCACCACCGGAAGGAGGGTTCCTGTCCAAGAGGGTGGGGCACCCACCTCGGGGCAGAGTGCATTCTCTCAGGTAACCTCCAAGTCGGGCAGCTCTATGGGAACTCGCACCAGCACCACCGCACGTTTCACGCTGACTCCCTCTCGATCTGCTAAGGCAAACCTGAGGGAGAGAGGGCAGCGTCAGGGGACCTGCCCAGCCCACCTGCCCGCTTCCGGGGGAACTGGGCCCCCGGACCTTAGCCAGGCCAGCGGGCCTGCAAGCTCCGGGTACGGGACTCCCGGGTTCGCGGGCATCAGGTCCTGGTCCCAGAGCCTGTGCAAACCCGGGAGCCCGTGTGCCCGCTGCCGGGTGCACAGGGACTCTTGCCTGGCGTCGCGTGCAGGCCGCCCCCCGTGGCCTGTGCGCCCCGGGGCCCCCGCGAGACGCCCCGCAGGACCACACAAAAGACCCCACCCCAGGTCGGGCGTGCATTTCCTGTTAGAGCGGCGGCGGCGTGCAGCCACCCATGTGCATCCCGTGGCGCGCGGGCCGGGCGGGCCGTGGGGCACGCCCCCACGCAGTCCCAGTCCCCGCGCCCCTGCCGGGAGGGGCCGCCCTCGGCGGGCCCGCCCCCATGTCACCGCAGGCCGGGCTCCCTTTGTGTGCGGCCCGAGCGCCGCGGCCGCGCCATTGGCCCGCCGGCCCGGGGGGCCAGCCCCTTCCTGGCTCGCTTCATGCATATGCATGAGCGCCCCGGCCCTCCCCCCCGCCGGCCCCTCCCCGCCCCCTCCCGCGCGGGCGTGCGAGGCGCGCGGCGCTGCTCCCTCCTCGCGGCAGCAGGCGCCCGAGCCCGAGCCCGAGCCCGAGCCCGAGCCAGGGCGAGCCGAGCCTGCTCCGGGCGGGCGGCGGCGGCGGCGGCGCCGCTCCAGCCATGTCAGCGCGCGCGAGCCTGGGCCCACCATGAGCCATGGCCATGTCCGTGAGCGCCGAGGACGACGACTATGAATCGGAGCCGGACCAGGTCGGCGGCCCGGGGTGGGGCTGAGGGAGGGACCCGCCGCCCGCCCGCCCGCCCGCCGACCTCCCGACCGACCGACCGACGCTCCCGGGGCGGCCGCGACGCCGCCGCCGCCGCGATGAGGAGAAAGTTTTGCAGCCGCCGCCGGCGGGGCCGCCAGGGCCGGGCCCGAGCGGGGCGTGGAGGAGCGCGGCAGGCCGGCGGCTGCCGGGGCGCCGCGGGCCCCGCAGCCGGCCCGGGCAGGGGGCGTGTGCGAGCGGCTGTGCGCGAGGGTGGCCGGCCGTGCCGCGGGGACAATGTGGGCCTCGCCGTCGGGCGGGCCCTGCCGGGCGCGGGCCGTGGCCCGCGGGCAAGTTGCGGGCGCCGGCGCTGGCGGCCAGGGCGCGCCTCGCCCTCGCCCGCGGCCCACGCGCGTGCCGGCCGCCCCGGGCGCACCCGGACCTGCGGCCGCCGGCGCCTCCCTCCTTTCTGTTTGCAAAGTTGCACCGGGACCCTCGGCCTCTAGGCTGGAGGACGCCGCGGCCCCGGGCCCGTGGGCCCGACGGCCCGAGCTTTTGTCTGGGCGCCGCGCGCCCGCCGCCTGCCGTGGGCAGACGGAGACAGGAAGGGGTGCGAGCCTCGGGCCGGCGCGGGGAATCCGGAACCCGGCGAGTGCGCTCCGCCGCGGCGGGGCGGGAGGAAGCCGTGACCCCAGATGGCAGTATTTGGCCTCAGTTGGATTTAGAAGGGAAAGCAACCTCTCTTGGGACCTGGGGGGAGAAATCTGTATAAAACAAAGCCCTGGGTGTGTTTACGGCGTGAATTTACTCCGGGAAGATTCGTGTTTAGGAAGCGGGGGAAGAAAGTTGAGGATTTACGGAGTATAATCTGCACAATATTTGCAGCAGGACACAGGCTAGGTTGACTTGTCCGAGGAATTAAGCATGGAGTGGGTTGAGTTATCATGTGGGCATGGGACCAGATGAATAAGATGCTTATTTATAATCCTGGGTGCGTTTTCTCAGTGGAATAAAGATGTTTTGGAATGTTCAGGCCGAGATGTAGGAACGTTTGCCTCTTCCGTTAGGGGTGATTGAGGAAGCAATGTATATGCTGCAGGTAAGTTGTATCACCCATATCATTAGGTGGTTTTATCTAACGAGTTAAATTTTATTGTTTAGTTACATTTTATTTTTATTCTAAGTTTTGCTGGATATTTTTCAGGCACATGCACCTTATGGTGTTCCTGAATCTTGCTGGTCTTACCGATTGGATTAACCCAGAGACAACCCAAGTGGTTTTGTCTTGGAACTTTTATCAAGTCAGTAGCACAGCGTGGGAATGGTTCTCAGTTCTTGCTTCTTGGTTCACGCCAAATCTTGGTTTGAAAATTTTTCAGTTCAGTTTGGATCTACCTAATCCCTGCCAACAGTTTAGCCTTTCTGCATCTGCTCATTCATAAGAAGACACTTGTATTCAGCATTGACTCTGCTTTGGTGTTTCAGGATTGAGGTTCCTGTTACCTGCTTTGTTTTGGTTTTTTAATTTGGCCACACCCTGTGGCCTGTGGTAGATACAATCTTTGACAGTGTATGAGACAAGACTTCCTATGTCTCTGGGCTAAAAAACACGTTTTCAGGTCTGCCACTCCTGAGAGAGACTTCCATCAAGAGGGCCTGTACTCCCAGTAGCCAGATTACTTTCCTCCTCCACACATCAGTCAGCCCTGTGTGGCTCTTCTGGAGCCGTCAGCAGAGTTCTCAACGTTCACTTTAAGATGATTTGTTCCACTCAGGTGTATTGAGGTGACCCCTAAGCCGGGTCAATGGGCAGCAGGTTTTCCCCATACTCCCAGCAGAGAGCATGGTTGTCAGCGAAGGACCTTGCAGTTGCGGAAGCTCCAGGCTGTGGCTCAGGGCTCCTTGCCTCACCTTCCTCACTAGTTTTTCCAGCCTTGGGATTTCTTGGGCCCGAGAACAGTGGCTTCCTCTAAGGATCTCAAAAGCATTTGTGTCTTCCACAGGAGAGTGAGTCTCTGGACTCTAGACCCCACTCTTCTGTAAAGTGTCCTTCAAGGAAGGGTGGAAGTCCTGGAGTATGGGTGGGCATGCAGGTATTATCACCACCTCCTGTGGTGGTGTGTGTGAAGAGACCAGGGGAGGCCCTGTTGGGAAGTTACTGTTGCCCAGTTACCCTCAGCAGCTGTGCCTAGCCCCTCACTACCACCCCTCATCATCAGGATTTTGCCTGTTCCATCTTGAAATTCTGTGCATGTCTCTTGTCCCCACCTGGCTGGCATCAGGCTTCCTTAGGCCTGTCTGCCCCACTCCTTCCCATAGCAGCCTACTTTTCCCCTGCTCCCAGTGTGCGACAGGAGCGAGGAGGTGATGGTGGATGGGAGGACACGCCTTGCATGCCCTTTGCCAGTGGTCACTCTTGGCTGGGCCTTCTCCCATGGACTACATTTGCTTCTCCAGTGCAGAATGTGTCAGAAAATTCTTTAGCTGTTTTCAGTTTGAGGAGATACCCCTTAAAGAAAGGCTGTTAATGAGAATTCTTGTTCCATCTTGTTGTTTTGTTTTGTTTTGTTTTTAACCCTTGAAGTGAAAAAAGCTTTGTTCCTTATTTTAAACTAAAAGTGATTGTTGGGGCACCTGGGTGGCTCAGTTGGTTAAGCATCCGACTCTTGATACCAGCTAAGCCTTGTGTTGCACTCCATGCTAGGTGTGGAGGTTTCTTTAAAAAAAAAAAAAAAGTGATTGTTATCTTTTTTAAAAAAATAAAAATAACAAAATTATGAAGAGGAAAATCTCTCAGAAGTTTATGCAGCCATAACTAATGTGTTACTCATTATAGCTTCTTAGTGAAATTTTAAGACCAGGGTCCCTGAACCTTCCTGAAATTTTATGCAGAGGTTTGTGACTTTGTGTGCATTTTTCTAGGAAAAGGTCCTTAGCTTTCCTCAAATTCTCCAGAGGTCCTCTCATCCCCTGGGTTTCTGGTAGCTCTTGTGTTTTTATTCTCTTGCTCCTTACCCTTATTATATAAACAAACCAGAGCCCTCCCTGGAGTCTATAGGTTTGTGTTAAGGGACCCCACAATGCTGCTAAAATCCAGCTTTTCCTGGAATGTCCATTATACACGAAGATTTGGGAACAGACATATGTTGAGATGAATCTGTGTTATGCAGAAGAGTACAACATTAGCATGACAAAGGAATTCCATACTGTTTGGGGGGCTGTGGCTAGCCTTGTGGAGCTAAGTGTCAGTATACTGCTGTTGGGAAGAGCTTGCTGGGAAACACAGAACTGTCTTAATTGTAAAAACGCACAGCCATGTTTCACTGTTTTTCTCACTGACTCCTCTTGACAGTCATCTCTTGAAACTTTTCCCTGGTCCAGTGATGACACGACCACCTTTCTGGCCATTCCTCCACAGGTTGGTCTTTCACACTGGCCCTTGAACGTTTGTAGTCTTGAATGCAGTGTCCAGGACCCTCTTTTCCCTCGGCCTTTTCTCCCTGGACAACCTGTGGACTTAACTAGTTTAACAGTCTGTGATTGCTGACTCCAGTTGTGTATCGGCTCTGGTCCTTCCTGCCTGCTGACCACCTTCCTCGAATGTCCTGTTGGCCCCTCAGAGTCTGCGTGCCCATGATGGAGTCACTGATCTCTCCTCCCTTCCTAAGCCCCTTGTTCTCCTGTTGCTCAAGCCAGAAACCTCAGAGCTTTTCAGGACTCTTCCTGCCTGCGTATTCCATGTTTAGGCAGCCTCATGGGTTTGCTTCTAAAACATCTCCTGAATCGTCCCCTCTTAGTCAACCCATGTGTGGCTTCTGTTCATGCCTTCATCATCTTCGGCCTGGGCTACTGTAGTATCCTCATCTCTTCTCCCTGCCTTTCATCTTGCTTACCACCCAAAAAAATATTCATGCACTTGCCACAATGTGATGGTGTTGCTCCTGAATGTAAAGTCCTTTAGCTGCTCTTATAGGGGACACCATTTCTCTGTGTCCTATGAGATCCTGCAGGATTAGGCTCCTGCCATCTCAAGGCTGTTCTCCAGTAGCCATATCAGGCTACTGGATGTGCCGTGTAGTTTCACATCTCTATCTTGTTACTCTTCCTTCTCTGCCTAGAATATCTACTCTCTACCCCATCTCTATCCCAGTGCAGAGGCCTGTTCTCCCTTAGTCACCACCTCCTGTGTCTACGACCCTCTTCCCAACCTCCCTTCCTAGTGAGATGAGGCATTTCTTCTGGGTCAGCACTCCAGGGTCCAGACTTTAGAGCTCCCGCCCAGACTCCTATCGCGGCTTCTCGTTCATTGGCCATATGGCGTTAGGCCAAAGACTTAACTCTGCTGTGCCTCAGTTTCCTCACTTCTGAATGGAGATGATAATTTCTATCTCATAGATTACTGCTGGCAAATATTGAAAAGAGTGATTAGTTACTTTTAATATCATTATCATCATCACTATCACATTGCATTGCATTTACATGTTGTCTTTCTTCTCCCCCCGCCCCCCCACAGCCGGACTGTAATGCCTTTGAGAGTATGGAACAAATCTTACTCATCTCTGTAGTCCCAGCACCTAGCACTGAATCTGGTACATAGTTCTCAGCCAAAAAACACTTGGGTAGGCAGGTGGGTGAATGTGTGACTCATTAATGAATGAGCCTCCAGTGCAGATTACGCGCTCTGTTGGCTAGTGATGTTGAACATCTTTTCGTGTACTTATTCCCCATTTGTATATATGGGTTTTTTAGGTTTTGTTTTGTTTTAGAGAGCGTGGTGGGGGGAGGGCAGAGGAAGAGAGAGAATCTTAAGCAGGCTCCATGCCCAGCATGAAGCCTGCCACAAGGCTCAATCTCACAACCCTGAGATCAAGACCTGAGCTGAAATCAAGAGTCAGAAGCTTAACCGACTAAGCCACCCAGGCTCCCCTACATTGTGTTTTTGAAGAAATTCCTATTTAAATTCTTTGCCCATTTTCAAATTGGGATGTTTGTCTTTTTATTGTTGAGTTGTTAGAGTTCTTTATATATTCTAGGTACTAGTCCCTTACTAGAGGTGTTATTTGCAATATGTTCTCCCATTCTCTGGGCTTTTTCACTTGATTGTGCCCCTATTAAGCACAGAAGTTTTTAGTTTTGAAGTCCAGTTTATCTGTTTTTTTGTTGTTGTTGTTGCCTGTGCTTTTGGTGTCATATCCAAGACATCATTGCCTGATTCCAGGTCATGAAGATTTACCCTTATGTTTTCTTCTAACAGTTTTACAGTTTTAGCTCTTACATATAGGGCTCTGATCCATGTTTGAGGTAATTTTTGTGTATAGTGTGAGGTAGGGGTCCAACTTCATTCTTTTTGCATGTCCCTGCACCATTTGTTGAAAAGACTGTTCTTCCCCTACTAAATTGTCTTGACACACTTGAAAATCACTTGGTCTTTGAAAATTGTTCGGTCATAAATATTATAAGGTTTTATTTCTGGACTCTCAGTTCCATTGATCTGTATGTCTTTATGCCAGCACCACGTGGTCTTGTTTACTGTAGCTTTGTAGTAAGCTTTGAAATCAGGAAGTATTAATCCTCCAACTTTATTCTTCATTTTCAAGATCATTGTGGCCTTTCCAGGTCCCTGGCATTTCCACATGAATTTTAGGATCAGCCAGCTGGGACTTTGATAAGGATTGCATTGAATCTGTTGATCACTTTGGGGAGTATTGCCATCCTGACAATATTGTCTTTGAATCCATGAACATGGGATGTCTTTTCATTAATTTGGTTACTCCAAGTAATTTTAATCCCAGAGTTTTAGTGATGAGGGATTGAAGAGGTTCTGCCCATGAATATTCAGGAAGAGAGCATCTGATGGATAGGAGGGGCTCTGTAAATATTTGTGGAAGGAATGAAAGAACTGCTGTACTGATGTTCCCTTTAAGGAAGATGCTTAGGAGTAGCTGGTGGAGAAGAGGTGTTGGAATGCTATGATTTGTGTGTGGGGCGGGGCATGTGAACTGCAGATTTCCTTAGCAGGTGGAGCTGGGTTTATAAAATCAACAAGAGGCCTTGGGATTGAGAAGACTGGTTTGTAAAGGAAAGTCGGTGGATGCCATCATTGTCTTTTGCTGAGAAGACCAGTTCGTGCTGAAATTAACAAAGATGCATTCTGGGTTACTTGAACAAATAGAGGCAAAGGTAGGATAGAGTGGAATTTAGAATTGGGCGATGAACCTTTGGATATCACACAGAAGAGATTAGGAGAGAAGCTTCATGCCAGAGTGACAGGGCTTTGGCTTGTTTACCTTCCTTCATGGAGACCCTCCAATGTCTTTCTCACCTGTTGATTTTCTGGGTGGTCTGTCTTGGGCTCCAGCATTTCAAGTGTTGCTCGATTGACTCCTGACAAGCCAGCCGGCGCCCACTTCCCACAGAAGCTGGTCATGAGGCTGTAGGCAGCAGCAGCTTCTCTGGCTTGACTTGGCAGCTGGCTAGAGACCGCCTGAGTCAAGGTCTTCGGAAAACAGGGCCTCCTCACACCTCTTCCAGGACATTGTCATTTGCTCTGTCATTTTCCAGGATGTCTCAGCTGCCATCAGGATCCAGGAGGATTTGTTTTTTCCATGGGTTAGAAAAGTTTCTTCTCTGGATGAGAATGTGCTTTGGAAAGCACTGGAAGGTAGGCTTGTTTCAGTTACATTTGAGCTCTGTGACACTGGCTGGATCGGCCCAACGTTTCACTTCAGAGAGACACTGCCCTCGCGGCCAGTAAGGCCAGAGGCGCCCAGTGGCTATTTATACCTGACGTTCCTGAGTGGGAGGAGAGAGCTGTGTTTGGACTCTGGGAATTTTTTTTCAGTCCTTCACCAAAGCAGCTAGTCCTTAGACTCTCCTGCTCTGGGGGTCAGAGTTTGAGCCCTTCACCCCTGGTTTGTCCTTGGATGTTGGACTGCACTGTCCTCTCTGTGCCCGACTTGAGGCTCAGAATCGTCCACCTTGTTGACTGTGTTTCGGGGCTTAGAGGAGTGAGTTGCTTCCAGGACATGCACTCTTTATAGGGGTGGGATCTCTGATTCTTGCGCGCTGTGAGGAGAGGGAAAAGCTGTCTTGGTGTCCGTTTCTCTGGAAGTGGATGTGCCTCTCCATACGTCTTTTCGGCACCTGCCCTACTATGGGTGTGAAGGCACTAACCGTGGACCCATTCCAGGGGTGTGTGCTCCCCTCCAGTGGACTCTCGCCCTGTTCATCAGCTCTGGCTTATGGTGTTCAGTTTGGGTGCGTGCTCATCCTCTGCTAGCTCCGTCACCACGGGCAAGTTACTTCACCTCTCCCTCCAGTCTCCTCATCTGAGAAATGGCATCTCTCATGGGGTTCTTGTTGGGAAAATAAGGTCCTATCATATGTAAAATGATCGGTAGCAGGCTTTCAGCAAATATCCGCTATTACTGCTGTCACATGGCTGCTTCCGCCTGGCACACTTGCTGTTCTTTGGTCTGCTGCTTAGTGTTCGGGTCCATGGCCCCTATGTATCATTCTCTTAACTCCAAAGGCTCTGAAACCTCCTTTTTTTTTTTTTTTTTTTTTAAAACTACTCATCTGGCAGCAGTACCTGACTTGAATGGACATGTGTGATGTGTAGGCCGATTTATCCCTCTTCCGGTGTTAGGGCTCCTCCCGTGTGTGACCGGGGGCGGGGGGTGTCGCAGGACCTTCACTGCTGGAAGACAGAGCAGCATGCGTGGGAGCCGCCCCTTCCCCGACGCAGCTGGTGGCGTATAGGCCCGGTCGTGACAGGGCCGCTGGCCGGGCTAGCTGAAGGGGGGCCTGACTGAGCATGGAGTGGCTCTTTGGAAGCAGGCTGGGGTCGATGAGGACGGATGGGCCACTGGAGCCACATCTCGTGTCTCCCTTTCCTCTGGAGTTCAGAGCAAGTTGAGTGGGATAAAGATCCAGAGTAGCGGGGCTCCCGTGAATGTTGCAGGCTGCTGGGAAAATAAATTGGAGGGAAGGATCCAAGGTGTCAATACCAAAGGGGGTTGGGGGTGTGTGTGTGAGATTTTCAGCTCTCTGCAGGGACCACTGCACTGTGGAAGAAATGAATGATGGTGAGACTTTATTCACAAAGAAAGATGGACTGTGTTTCTTCCTGATGTGGTTATAGGTTTCTAGATAGCCCCTGTGGTGTTGAGGGGAGGGGTGTCTGGAAGGAGGACCCTTTGCACTGTTGTGATACATAGTAACCACACTTCTGGGCCCGGGAGCTGACTAGAGGAGGGGCTTTTGTCAGGGATCCAGGTGTGGCAAGCAAGTAAAATTAAAAGGCTGGGACTGGACTTGAGATTAGTTGGCCGCAAAGGGGCTATTGTAAGCATTAGATGCCAATTCGATCAGATAGTTTTGGGGTAAGGAGTTGACCGACAAACCAGTTTTCAGCAGACTCCTGCTATCTGGAAAGGTGCTTCAGACAGCACCCACCACCATCCTGGTCCCTCCCACTTCCGATGCCAGGTGTGCAGGGGACCTCAGCAGACGGTGTCCTCTGGCAGCTGGCCTGGGAGCTCCCCAACTGATCCTGGTTGGCGAGGGGCTCTGAGGCTGCCAGCCCGGACAGCAGGACTCTGAGCAGGACCCGTGGCTGGCTGGTTCACTGTTAGGCATTTCTGTACCGCTCTTCTGCTCATGTTTCTGTTTTCTTCTGAGTCACAGGGAAAGAAGCATTTGGAGCCCGTTTAGAGAAGAGCTCAGAAGTCAAGCCTCCTTAGGGTTACTGTCTCATTCTACCAGGCTTTGTTTGGTTTGCTGAGCACATCCTTGTGTGCTAGGCCATCTTGTCAAAGGACAGTGGTGTCAAGACACTCTTGATAACTGCCTTCCTGAGCTCTGTATCTCAGAGGGAAGGCCCCTGAGAACACAGCCCATAGAAGGCGCCCCAAACACGGGACAGGGAGGGCAGGGAGGGCAGTCAGAAGAAAGCAGTGTGTAGACTGGGGCCTGCAGAATGAGTAGGTCTTAGCCAACTGGAGTAGGGAGGGGATTTGTGTTTCTGGCCGAGGGGTCAGAGGCCTTCCGTGTGGCCGTGTGCGGCCTGTTGGGGGAAGCAGAACCTGGCTGGAGGCAGGCAGGGGCCTGTGCTGAGACGTGGCGGCCATGGAAGGGTCTTAAACCAGGACGTGCTCTCCGAAGCAGGGTGGCCTCTGTTCACTTTCTGTAGCTGCCATAATGAAGTACCCAAAACGGGGGCACTTAAAACAACAGAAACTTATTCTCTCTCAGTTCGGAAGCCAGAAGTCTGAAATCAAGGTGCTGACAGGACCATGCCCTCTCTGAAGACTCTGGGGGAGGATCCTGCCTTGTCTCTTCTAGCCTCTGGGGGCTGCCGGCTTCCTTGGCTTATAGACACTTCCAGTCACATGGCCATCTCCTTCCTGTGTCTCCACACGCACTCCCTCTGTGCCTGTGTCCAAATCGCCCCTTTCCTAAGGATGCCAGTCCTATTGGATTAGGGCCCACCCTAATGACCTAATTTAATTGGATCACCTCTGTAAAGGCCCTCTTTCTAAATAAGGTCCGCTGTCTGAGGTCCTGGGGTTGGGACCGGAACACATCAGCCCCAGACACCCGGCCCTGTGGCCCATCTCACCGGTCCTGTGTGCTCTCCTGCAGAACCGGGCAGTAGGTCGGCCCAAGGGGAAGCTGGGCCCGGCCTCGGCCGTGAAGTTGGCCGCCAACCGGACGACGGCGGGAGCTCGCCGGCGCCGGACGCGATGCCGCAAGTGCGAGGCCTGCCTGCGGACCGAGTGCGGAGAGTGTCACTTCTGCAAGGACATGAAGAAGTTTGGGGGCCCCGGGCGGATGAAGCAGAGCTGCATCATGCGGCAGTGCATCGCGGTGAGTGCGGCGGCGTGACCTCTCCAGGGATGCTCCTGAGGGCAGAGCGGCGGGGGCAGCCCTGCCTTCCCCCAGGAGCACCCTGGCCCTCCTCTGCACCCAGACGCCACCTCCCTGGCTTGTTCTGCTCCTTGGTCTGTCTGGTCTCTCCCTTAAAGAGAATGTTCCAGTTGCGGAAACCCCTAAGAGGTGCTCCCTGTGGGAAGAAAGGGGGCTCAGACCACTGCTGTTTCAGATTCCACATTGTAGGACTGGGGGGCAGACTTAACCGTGCTGGGCTCCTTTTTCTTCATAGGCTGCTGGTCTTAGAACTCCTTCCTTCCCTAGATGACCGAGTACTTTGAAGTCTCTGCCATTAAAGATGTCAGCCTGTCCTGTCTGTGACCCCACTGCCAACATTTATGGTCCAGTTCATGACGGTTCTAGGCCCTCCCTTCCTTCCTGTCCTGCCTTCAAAGTCAGAGGTCTAGGCGAAAGGTCAGTGCCCCTCCTGAGGGGGCTGCCCCACATAAAGAGGACTGATTTATGGTGCCTAGGAGCTGGTCTGCTGCAGAGCCTGGCCCGCTCCAGCAGACTGTCCCACCATCCCCAGCCTTGCTGCAGGATAGGGCAGTGGACGCAGACTCTGGCAACTTGGCATGCTCCCGGGGTCTGTCCGTGCATCCAGGACCTCCAGCACCTACGCACGCTCTGCCTTCCACAGGGTGCTGCTCCCCGGGCCTCCGTGATCTCTCTGCTCCTGTGGGAAAGCAGGCTCAGCAGGAGGGGCAGGATTCCTGGGTGAGCTCCGAAGGCCCAGCCTGGCATCGGGTACGCCTCTCTCTGGCTGTGGCTGTCCCTCCGAGCCCAGGGCCACCTTCCCCTTCTCCCTCCACAAATACTCTGTGTGTTTTTTAGTTTTATGGTTTGTTGTTTGCTTTTTTACTATGGTCAAAAACACAGAACATAATTTACCATTTTAACCGTTTTTAAAAGTGTCCAGTGCAGTCATATTACCTATATACTCAGTTGTTGTGCAAGCTCATCTCTGGAGCCTTCTCATTTTGCCAAATGGAAACCCTATATCCATCGAACAACTCCGTTTCCCCTCCCCCAGCCCTTGGCAACCACCTTCCTACTTTCTGAGTGTGACTGCTTTAGATACCTCATATAAGTGGTGTTTCTCCTGCGACTGGCTTATTGCACTGAGCATAATGTTCTCAAGGTTCATCTGTATTGTAGCATGGATCGGGATTTCCTTTTTTTTTTTTTTTTAAATACATGAACTCTATGCCCAACATGGGGCTTGAACTCACGATCCTAAGATCAAGAGTTGCATGCTCTACCAACTGCCAGTCAGGATTTCCTTCTTTTTAAAGACTGAATAATACTCCACCGTTTGTATATGCTGCATTTTCTTTACTTGTTCCTCTGTTGATGGATATTTAAGTTGCTTCCACCTCTTGGCTCTTGTGAATAATGCTGCTGTGAACATGGGGGTGCCCAGTATCTCTTTGAGATCCTGTTTTGAATTCTTTTGGATATATACCCAGAAGTAGGGTTGTTGGAACATACGGCAGCTCTTTTTTTTTTTTTTTAAGATTTTATTTATTTGAAAGAGACAGAATGCACGCACATATGCGTGCATGAGTGGGTGGGAGGGGCAGAGGGGAAGGGAGAGAGAGAGAATCTCAAGCATGCTCCATGCTGAGCATGGATCCCATCCTGGGGCTTGATCACATGATTCTGAGATCATGACCTCAGCCAAAATCAAGAGTCAGATGCTTAACCCAACTGAACCACCCCGGCGCCCTAGTAGCTCTATGTTTAATTGTTTTGGGGACTGCCATATTGTTCTCCATAGAGGCTGCTCCACCTTACATTCCCCCCCAGCAGCGCACACATGTTCCGTTTTCTCTACGTCCTCACCAACACTTGGGATTTACTGTTGTTCTGGTCATGGTTACCCGAATGGTTTTGATCTGCATTTCCCTGATGATTGGGGATGTTGAGCATCTTTTCATGTGTCTGTTGGCCGTAGCTTCTTTGGAGAAATGTCTAAGTCCTTTGCCCATTTTTAAATTGGATTGTTTGTGTTTTTGTTGTTGAGTTGGGGTTCTTCATGTGTTCTGCTTATTAACCCCTCATCATATACAGGGTTTCTGAATAGTGGCTCCCATTCCATAGGTTGCCTTTTCACTCTGTGGATCGTTTCCTTTGCTGTACATTTTTGTTTCATTGCTTGTGTTTTTGTTACCTGTACCCAGGTCATTTCAGTGGATTTCAGGAAATTTGGGAGTCCCCTTGAAATTAAATACAGCTTTTTGTCTCTGTGCATGCCTATATATACATTTTTCTGGAGTGAGGGTCCATGTGACCTGTTGCATTCTGTCAGGATTTAAGAGAGGTTATCTGTAGGGACTGTTGGTTTTGAGAACAGTGTTGCTTCAAACTCGGCACGTGGGCCGTGACCCAGCACTGTCTCTTCAGCCTTGCCCCGCCCCGTGTTCGAGGCCCAGTTACGGGACCGGTCTCTGCTCTGGTGCCTAGACCGGTGCCTGGCACAGTGAGTGTTGAAGGAAACCTCGCTTTTGTGTCTTTCTCCAACCTGACGGGGCTTCTGGAACTAATAGTAAATGTAGTCTTGGCCTGACGCTTGGCATCCTCCTTACTCTTCTTCCAACCTTTCCACTTTGTTGGGGCTCTTCCTGCGTGCTTTACCCACCTCTGACACGTGCAGGCCACCTCTTTTCCCTTTCCAGGCCCTTCTCTCGTGATGTGCCGACTCTCTCTCTCCCCATGACCAGCCTTCCCTTTGCTCCTCCTTGCGAGGTTTCATCCCTTCACACTGTTCAGCTCCATCTCCCTGCTGGCTTGGGCCTGGGGTCCTCTCCCGAGTCTCTGTGGTGGCTTTGCCTGTGGTTCTACCTGCTGATTCCAGAATCAGTCCCCTAGCCTTGCCCACCCCAGCACACATCATCTTCTGGCCACCAGGTGTTCCCCACCCAGTACCTCCAGCTTTGGGCTCGCTGCGTGCCCTGCCCTGGCTGGCCAGGCCTGCCCCCCTGTTGCCGAATGCTCTTGCTCTTTCTTCTCTGTCCCCTTTCATGTGGGTTGGAGGTCTCTTTTGCTGTTCCTGCTCCCCACTTCTCTCTGCCTGTAGGAGCCCAAATTCCCCATCCTGGGAGTCCTGCAATCAGCCGCTTGCTGCTTCCCATGGCACTTTCCCATGTTTTCCTAGGATTTCGGCATGTTCTGTCTCCCAGACAGCTCGAGGAAGCAGCTGCCTTCATTACTGTTCCCCTTTTGGTTGCTTGCTTCAGGCTTTAGCAGATGTTTATTAAGTATTTGTTGAACAAATGATGGCTCTTTTGCCTTCAATGTTCTATTTATTTGAACTCAAATGTGTGTGCCATCTTAGAGACTTTCCATTTAGTGGGCCATATATCCCAGCTTACTTGAAGCTCTTCTAATTCAGTGTAATAAAAATTGTGTGTTTCCTCTGGATCCCAGGTACGGGGACGTGGGTGTGTATAAGGGGAGAGTCTATGTGCTGACCCTCCCGCAGTACCTCAATGTGTGGTCTTGGGAACTCTTGAAAATTATGAGGACCCCAAAGAGCTTTGTTAATGTGGGTTATTTTACTGTATTCAGAATTAAAACAGAGAAGTTTAAAAAAAAACTTTGAATTTATTTGAAAAGAACAGACTACATGTTAACATAAAAAACATTTTTTTCATAAAGAACATTTTTATGAGAAATAACTCTGTCTTCCAAAACAAAAATGATTAGGAAGAATGGCATTGTTTAATGTTTTCATATATCTCTTCTTTTATGTTTGGTTCATTAGACAAGACCTGCATTTTCACATAGGTGTCTGTGTTCATTTTGTCATAATACGTTGTTTTGGAGGAACTATGTGAGGAAAATGTGGCCTCACACAGGTCTGTAGTTGGAAAGGGGAGGGGGGGATATTTTCATAGTCTTTTCAGGTGGAGGTGGGTAGTGGTGGATGTCTCTGATACTCTGCTGGAACTCAACAGGTGGTAGTTTCTTAAAGGTTAGTTGCAATGTGGAATCTGAAACTGTATCAATGAAGTTTTCATACTGTTACATTAAAATTCATTAGTCTTTCTTGCCCCCGGAACAGCTCATTTGCTCATGCATGATGTTACAACATCGCCCATTGGTTATTTGGAGAACACTGGCGCACTGAGTCATACAGATATTCCAAATATGGGCACACAGTGTTATACAATGTAAAAGAAAAAAGAAAAAGTAATCACATTTGTTAACACCACCACCAGTCTCCTTAGAACTAAGTCTTTAAGTATTGGGAAGCTGTCCGGTTCATGGTGGCTGATGTAAGTTTTCCAAAATTCTAATTTTTGTTTTAAAATGTGAATTTTATCCTTTGTAACAAATGCTATAAATTTGTTTTTCTGGAAGTGACCAGCTCATTTCATCTTTGAGAAATCTGCCAATACTTTTTTTTTTTTTTTAATCAGTTATTCTGTCAAGTAGAATGATGTTCTGTGGAGAAAATGCCCAAGCGCAGTCACAGCGCAGTCACGAGTGCCTTTCCTAGAGATAAGCGCCCTCCGGCTAGCAGCACCAGTGCTCTGTGCATACACTGCCTGTTTGGTGGTACAGAACCCTACAAAGATACGTACTCCAATAACAATATTTTTTTAAAAAAAGGTTACGTACTCAAGGGTCAAAGTTTTAATAACGTGAGGAGCTTTTTCTGCCCCATCAGAGCCCTTCTTCAGTGAAACCTGGCGATCTTTGTAATAAGCGTGTGGCAGGGACTAACGCAGTGCCGTCCTGACGAGTGCCAGAGTTTCACTCACCGGAGCAAATGTCAACATAGTTGGAAAAGGCAGATAACATCTTAGTGTTCCTCTGACGATGGTTCTGACCCTGCGGACCTCCCTGGAAAGGTGGCAGGGACGGTGCGGTGATCGCGCTGGTGACGTGTGGCCGCGGCCCCCCGCGGGTCTGGTCGCAGGTCACACCCCGCCCCCTCCTTCAGGTGATGCTGGTCCTGGCCTCTGTGTTTCCAGGGAGCCCCCCTGCCCCCCCTTGCCCCTGGGCCACCTCGCTGTATTTTTCTCCATATCCCTTGTCACAACATACGCTGTTGTTCTCCGTTTGTCTGCCTCCCTCCACTAAAATGTAGGCTCAGGCTGGCAGAGATTTCTATTTGTCTTGTTCGGTGCTATGCCCGGCACTGAGTATCTGGCACACAGAGATGGTAGCCGGCTGAATATTGGAACGAGTGAGTGAATGAACGATGGGCAGGGCTTGGGCCGGTTCTCTGCCGCCTCCTGGCCTGTACCTGCTTCCCCGCGGTCCGGCCCTGCTGACGCGGCTTGCTCTCTCCGGCTCTTCAGCCCGTGCTGCCCCACACCGCCGTGTGCCTGGTGTGTGGCGAGGCAGGGAAGGAAGACACAGTGGAAGAGGAAGAGGGAAAGTTTAACCTCATGCTCATGGAGTGCTCCATCTGCAATGAAATCATCCACCCTGGATGCCTTAAGGTGAGCAGTCCCAGGGGGCTCTGGCTGTGCTGCTCAGCACCCCCACTGCGGGCCTCCGGTGGTGCTGATGCTGGGGGGCCCGGTGAGCTTCCTTGCCCAGACGACCTCCAAGTCTGTGGGGCTCTGTGTGGCAGATAATGAGCTGAGGCCAAGAAGAGTCTGGAGTAGTTCAGACCTCCGCCACCCGTGTCTTCGAGGGAATGAACACATACCCCCCACCTCCCGATACCTCAGAACCACAGACAGTTCCCAGAGTCTTGCACCCAGACCAGAGGGAGAGACTGGGTGGTTGTGCCGCTTGCTGGAACCGTGGCTCCAGGCTTCTGGGAGAACAAGGCCTGGGCCGGGGGAGGGCGGGTCCCGTAACAACAGGTGGTTGCGTCAGAGTTGCTGTGTGCCAAGAACCTGCTCCCTTGGTGTGCCCGGGGCAGGGCTGCCTTCTCGTGGGGACTGCCGTGCTGTGCCTGCCTGTCTTAGGCAACAGGTTCCACCGCTGAAGGGAAGAGACTGCTCTGGGCTGTCCCCAGAGAATGTCATCATGCCTGGCACCTCCCCATCATCCCAGGGGTCAGCCTGTGTGTATCTGTATGTTTTAGCAAGCTTCAGGTCGGCCTGCCCCAGATGTTAACTCAGTTCTGGAATGTCTCCGTTCCTCCGTGGTGGTAGTGGGGGTTTGTCTGGAGGCTCATCCTCCTGCACACACCTCCCACTCTGAAGGGGGCACTGTGATATCTCCCTGCCTTTGGAAGTCAGACCTTCATGGTTTATTTGCCTGGTGACTTCAGTCTCCCAGATCAGAGACAGCGCCTCGGAGCTTCTCACACTTAGCACCCAGGACAGTGCTACTCCATGACTGAACCAATTGGTGGGGTCCTTTCTGGGTGCCAGGCCTTGAGCCAGTCGCTTTACCGAGGTTATCTCACTGACCTGTTGCAGAACGGTGGTGAGACAGGTACATTCCATTTCATGATTGAGGGCACCGGCCCACGGCGATGGAGTGATTTGCCCATGGTTACTGAGCTAGTAAGAGGCAAGTTAGGATTTGACCCCTGGCCAGCATCAAGAGCCACCCGTTTGAGCCACCTTTGTTTTCTTTTGGTCAGGGATGGGCTAGAAATGGCATTTGGGAGGGGGCTGTTGATGTTCCTCGCAGGTGTGGCATCTTCTGCCCCCCCCCCCCCCCCCGACTGGCGTGTGTCCTTTGCAGATTAAGGAGTCAGAGGGCGTGGTCAACGATGAGCTTCCAAACTGCTGGGAGTGTCCAAAGTGTAACCACGCCGGCAAGACCGGGAAAGTGAGTGTCGGGCTCCAAGTCCCAGGGGTCAGCCTGGGAGGGGCGGACCTTGGCCTTGCCAGATGCAGCCTGTCCCTGCGCTGTCGGCCAGTGGGGTGCTGCGGGTTCCGGGAGGGGTGCAAGTCCAAAGATATACAGTTGGTTTGTTCCTTCTCTCTTTTTGGCCTACAAGCAAAAGCGTGGCCCTGGCTTTAAGTATGCCTCCAACCTGCCTGGCTCCCTGCTCAAGGAGCAGAAGATGAACCGGGACAACAAGGAAGGGCAGGAGCCTGCCAAGCGGAGGAGTGAGTGTGAGGAGGCGCCGAGGCGCAGGTCAGACGAACACCCCAAGAAGGTGCCCCCGGACGGCATCCTGCGCCGAAAGACGGACGACGTGCACCTGAGAAGGAAGCGGAAATACGAGAAGCCCCAGGAGCTGAGTGGACGCAAGCGAGTACGGACTGGGAGGAGCAGGGCAGCGAGGGGTGGCCTGGCTGGTCCCGGGTGCGGGGCGCACGGGCGGGGGCGGGGATGGGCAGCGGGGAGGACTCGGGGTCCCGGCCTCTGGCTGCCCTGAGCAGGTCACATAAGTCCTGAGAGGCCGGCCCCAAGGAAAGGAGGGGAAAACCAGCGAGTCACTCCTCTTCCCACCCCTCTAGGCCTCGACGCTGCAAACGTCCCCCGGTTCCTCCTCTCACCTCCCGCCGAGGCCCCCTCTAGGCAGCAGCCTCAGCCCCTGGTGGAGATCCAGTCTCACTTACTTCCAGCAGCAGGTGCTCCCACGTCGCCCCGCCCTCCCGAGGTCCTGGGGACTTGCGAGTCCCGGGCCGCCCCCGCGGTCCCCCTCCCCCCGGGTCCTCCAGCCCATTGCCGCAGCCGCCGCAGCTTCCCAGGCCCCAGCCCCGGATCGCTGGCTCGTGGTTCTGGCGAGGAGCCTGGGAAGCTGAAGCTGCCGCGGGGAAGCCCTGTGGATCTGGGAACCTCGGAGGATCCTGGCGGCCCCGCTCCGCCCACCGGCCCTTCCCGCTTCGGCCACGAGGTGGCGCCCGGTTGTCTTCCCTGCTCCAGCCATTAAGGCTCCGCTGGGAACCCCGCAGGCCCTGCCTCCAGGACTGGCTCCCAGGGCCAGGTCCGACCTCAGTGGGCCAGTGCACATCTCAGGGTTTGTCCAAGGGTGGGAGGTCGGTTGGGTGGGAACAGTTCGACCACATTTCTCCCTTCCACCTTCTCTCTTAAAAGCAGCAGGGCAGGCCCACTGTCTATCAGTCACAGTAGAGATGGGATTTGGGGGAAAGGTGACCCTCCGGCCCCTACTCTAGAGACTGTGGTTTCGTGGTGGGGTTGGGGGTAGAGGGGACCAAATCCCATGAACCCCGGGAGCAAGCTCTGCATGCTTTTTTTTTCCTGTGACAGCTAAAACCTGGCAAAGAAGATAAGCTTTTCAGGAAAAAGGTACCGTTTTCCATTCTCCTGTTTTCTCCTCCTCCCACGCCTGCCCCTGGGTCAGTGGGTCCCACGTGGGAGGGTGGGGAGGCCTGGGTGGGTGCAGCCCTGAGCCTAGGGGCTTAGCTGCCCTCGCTCCCCCTCCTTCCTCAGCGGCGGTCTTGGAAGAACGCCGAGGACCGGATGGCTCTTGCCAACAAGCCTCTCCGGCGCTTCAAGCAGGAGCCGGAGGATGACCTGCCCGAGGCCCCCCCCAAGGCCCGGGAAAGCGACCACTCCCGCTCCAGCTCCCCTACCGCTGGGCCCAGCACGGAGGGGGCAGAGGGCCCAGAGGAGAAGAAAAAGGTAAAGATACGCAGGAAAAGGCGGCTTCCCACCAAGGAGCTGAGCAAGGAGCTGAGCAAGGAGCTAAACCAAGAGATCCAGAAGACGGAGAACAGCCTGGCCAACGAGAACCACCAGCCCATCAAGTCAGAGCCCGAGAGTGAGAGCGAGGAGCCCAAGCGGCCCCTGGGCCTCTGCGAGCGCCCCCACCGCTTCAGCAAGGGGCTCACCGGCACCCCTCGGGAGCTGCGGCATCAGCTGGGGCCTGGCCTGCGTAGCCCACCCCGTGTCATCTCCCGGCCCCCTCCCTCCGTGTCCCCGCCCAAGTGCATCCAGATGGAGCGACACGTGATTCGGCCACCCCCCATCAGCCCCCCGCCTGACTCGCTGCCCCTGGATGACGGGGCGGCCCACGTGATGCACAGGGAGGTGTGGATGGCCGTCTTCAGCTACCTCAGCCACCAAGACTTGTGTGTCTGCATGCGGGTCTGCAGGACCTGGAACCGCTGGTGAGGGGCGCTGGCTGAGCTTGGATGGGGAGGCAGCAAGGGACCGGCCCGGTGTCGGGCTCCAGGCTCAGGCTTAGACTAGACCGGGAAGGGCACATGCGGGGTATGTGTCCCCACTTTAGTCATCGTGGTGATCTTTTCTTCCTTCTAAGCTCAGTCCAGCTTAATTCTTCTCAAAGAGTTCCGGGTGGCTACAGCAATTTGGTCACGCTGGTCTGGTCAGAAGAGGTGAACCCTAGTTGATTGCCTGATTCAGCCCCTGGAAGCTGAGCTGAGGACCAGGTGGAGTCCTTGTCCTTAAAGAGGTAGCCCAGGTTCAAAGCAAGGGTTCCATTTACTGATCTTAATTTCAGCTTTGGTATTTCCTAGCTTTCTGCCTTTACCAGGTTACTTACCTTCCCCTGTAAAAGGGTATAATACGATGTCTGCCTAGAGCACTGTTGTGAGAAGTGGCCTGTAGGGGGTGTAGTAGAGCCCCCAGTAAATACTCAGTGCAGAGCAGGTACTGGCTTCTCCCATGGGGGCCTGTGGCAGAGCAAAGGTGCCCAGCTGTGGGCAGGACAGGCATTAAATGAAGGATCCAGAGGGTAGAGTTAGGGAGTCCCCCACCCCCGAACTTGGTCGTGGGGGAAGTTGCCACAGCCATGCAGGGGGCTCACTTGAGGAGCCCTCAGGTTTGATGATGCCCCCCTCTGCTGGGCCTGGCCCCCAGGTGCTGCGATAAGCGGTTATGGACCCGCATCGATCTGAACCACTGCAAGTCCATCACACCCCTGATGCTGAGTGGCATCATCCGGCGACAGCCTGTCTCCCTGGACCTCAGCTGGACCAATATCTCCAAGAAACAGCTGAGCTGGCTCATCAACCGGTTGCCTGGTGAGCACTGGGCCAGGGACCCCAGAGGTGCAGTGGTGGGGGCTAGGGTGCATCTCCTGATCTGCCGCCTCTGTCCCCAGGGCTCCGAGACTTGGTGCTGTCGGGCTGCTCGTGGATCGCGGTCTCCGCACTCTGTAGCTCCAGCTGTCCGCTGCTCCGAACCCTGGATGTCCAGTGGGTGGAAGGACTGAAGGACGCCCAGATGCGGGATCTCCTGTCCCCACCCACAGACAACAGGCCAGGTGAGTGGCCAGGCCCAGGGCATGCCCAAGGGGGTCAGCTTAGAGGCGGTGTGACCAGGCTGCGCCATTGGATCTGGTTTTCACCACAGGCCCCACCTGGTGCATGTGTTCTCAAGCCTCCTCTGGTCTCAGCCCTTTCCCAGAAGATGCAGAGATTGTCCCGGCTGACGTGTTCTCGGGCTCCTTCAGGCATAGAAGCGATGCGTGAGAGCAGAGGCTTCTTTGCACGCCCGAGACTCCACTGGGGGGTCTTCGCATGCATCTCACTGCTTCTCTGTTCGTTTATCCTTCGTCGGCTTTAAGCCTCCATGAGCACGGGGGTTGGTGTAGTTAGAGATGGGGTCCCAAGAGGGAACCATTGCTCCCCACCTGTCACTTACACGAGGAAAGCGTGGTGATCCAGGGATGCTGTGCTGTCCTGCCCCAACTGGCTGAGTACTGCTGGGTAGAATGAGGGCTGTGTTTCTAAACTGTTCGGATTTTTCAAGACTCCAGAAGTGTGAGATTTGATGTGGAAGCTTTAGATTTTTAAATGTAGGAACTAATTTGGGGAAATACTCAATGGCCAAGTGAAACCCAAGCGTGACAAGTGGCTGGTTGGCCTTCTAGTGTTAGGTTGGTGTGACCAGATCTCCCCGGTCAGGTCGACATGCTGCCTCCCTCCTTCCTGCCCCCTCAGGTCAGATGGACAATCGGAGCAAGCTCCGGAACATTGTGGAGCTGCGTCTAGCAGGCCTGGACATCACGGACGCCTCCCTGCGGCTCATCATACGCCACATGCCCCTGCTCTCCAAGCTCCACCTTAGTTACTGTAACCATGTTACTGACCAGTCCATCAACCTGCTCACTGCTGTGGGCACCACCACCCGAGACTCCTTAACCGAAATCAACCTATCAGGTCAGTCGGGGGCACCCAGCAGGGTCTTTCTGGGACCCTGGGGGACAGGCTGGGACCTTCACGTTTGTGGGGAAGTACTTTGTGTGCCTGCTCTTAGAGGGTCCCGGTGTTAGGGCGACGACAGATCTGTAACAATACAGACGGACGGCCTAGGCTAGAGGAGAAACATGAAACACAGCAGTTACTGCTGGATTGCTAAGGCTTGCGGCCAAGAAATGGTGCTGGTAGCAGCCAGAGCACGGAGCCATGGTTCCTGACCCAAAATACCGACTTGAGGAACTTCTGCCTGGTGGTGCAGACAGGCTGGCTCGTGCTGCAGGGAGGGGAGCAGGGCAGCGGTGGGCGGTGAGGCCGGGCAGGCTAGACCGACGAGGTAGCTTTGTTTCTGTTGCTGTTGTCCGCACTTATGTGCGCCCCTCCCGACCCCGCTGTCGGGCCTGTCGGAGGGGAGGAAACGCTACAGCTGGCGCCGGGGTTCTGCGTCTGCAGGATCCTCGCTCGCTGACGGGGCTTGAGCCGGTTTGCAAGGTCCTGGGGCGTGACTGATGGCGAGGTGGACAGAGAGCGCAGCCCCCCTCCGCCCAGCTCACCCAGTTCTGGTCTCATTGCTTAGGATGTCAGATTGTGTATGTAAGATTTACACAAGACCTAAAAAACCACTTTTTTCCTCCAGAAATTAGCAACTAATAAAGGACACCTTCACTTCATGCTTGGTAGATACATACGTTCCTGTCAACTGTGCCACACTTGAGGAGGAGTGGGGAGGTTTGGCAGTACGAGACCGTTCTCTGCCTAGGAAGCCATTCTCCTCCTCCTCGGGGAGTTTTGGTGGCAAGGGTTGACCCTCCCTGTGGAGGCGGAGAGGAGAGCCCTCCCGGCTCGCCGCGTGGTCCGGCACGGATGCTGGAGCTGCCCCGGGGGAAGGGCCTGGGAAGGGCCTGGGTGGGGCTGGGCCCTGTGGCGACTCTGTGCCGGGAGCCCGCCGGGCCTTGGGGCAGAGATCCCAGGAGCAGTGCTGCCCTGCAGCGCCGACCGTGCCGCACTTCCTCGTGTGGAAACCCGCCTCTGCACTTGCTTTTCCATGAAGGCCCTCCCTTCGTCTCCATACAGGGAGCTCTGCGTCCGGTGAAGGGCTCTGCCGTACGTGGCGGCAGACCTCTATACCCAGTCTCTTTGAGAGTCGTCTCTTTTTACAGAGTTTTCCCTTGCCATCGGTATAACTAATGATAAAGGTAAGTCTGTGGCACAAAATAGAGGACAGTGGACATGCTCCAGGATCCATGAACTTGCAGGATCTTCTCTAGTGACAGAGTGAAGTCACAGTTGTCCAGCTTTTGTTATTCAGGCTGAATTTCACCGCAGAATATTTATTTGGGTGCACAAGGCAGGCCCTTCCCTTCTCTTCCCCTGATCCACCCCCCCCACACACACACAAAACCACCTTAAAGTCTTTCTTCCGGTGTCTGTCTCTGTACTTCCACACAGCAAGCCTATGTTGCTATTTCTTGATTTTCTTTTTCCACTCGGGCATTCTCTATTTATTAGCTTGCTGTGTAGAACACAAGGATTACTGCTCTTACGTCTTCTCTCCCCCTTATTTTCTAATTCACAGTTAAGTCTCTATCTTTTTATGGCCACATAAGTACTGTCCACTGTTGAGCTAAATAGTGTATTGTAAGTACATTTCCCTTCTCGCACAAATTTTTTTCCCCTGGAATTAATAATAATTGCCTTTTTTTTAATGTTATATTACTCACCATACATTACATCATTAGGTTTTTTTGTCTTTAAATTTTTTGTTATGTTAATCACCATACATTACATCATTAGTTTTTGATGTGGTGTTCCACGATTCATTGTTTGCGTATAACACCCAGTGCTCCACGCAGTACGTGCCCTCCTTAATACCCACCACCAGGCTAACCCGTCCCCCCACCCCCCAATAATTGCCACTTTTTTGCTTAGTCTCTAAGCAGACTCTGCACCAGACATGAGTACTGTTCTGCCCCCACACAAATCCCTCTGGCCCCGACCAGTTTCTGCAGGAGCCCTCCTTTCTGGACTTTCTCCCAGACTCCTGCCTTCTGTCCAGCCTGGGACTGTCTCCCACTGCCATCCTTGAAATTTTCTTGGTCTGTGTGTTGTGTAGGGTTCCCACTTTCCTTGATCCCACATTTTTGTCCAAAATGTTTTTATTATTCCCTCACACTTAATTGATAGCTTAGCTGGATCTAGGAACCATGTTGTTTCAGAAAGTGGAAGGCATTGCTCCTTTTTCTTTGCCTTCCAGAGTCTAATCCAGACCACTTGGTACTTCATCCTTTGGTGAATATTTTCTGTACTTGTAAGTTTGTTAGGATATTTTCTTTGTTTCTATTTTTCTGTAATTTTTTTAAAAAGTTTTATTTTGAGAGAGTGAAGGAGCAGGGGTAGGGGCAGAGGGAGAGGGAGAAACAGACTCCTCGCTGAGCAGGGAGCCCGATGTGGGGCTCCATCCAGGGACTCTGGGATCATGACCTAAGGCAGAGGCTTAGCCCACTGAGCCATCCAGGTGCCCCTAGTTTTCTGTAATTTTTGATGATGGGCCTTGGTTTGAATCTTTTCGTGCAGCACACTCATGAGCCCTTTCGATCTAGAAACAAATGTCCTTCAGTTCTGGGAAATTTCCTTTTCTTCTTTTTTCTCTGTATTAACTAGTGCTCTGATACCCTTTTTTATTTTTCTTCCTCCTGTTTTCCACCATCGTGTCTTCTTTTTTCTTGCTTTTCTGGGAGTTTTCTTCTACTTTATCACACAATTCATACAGTGTTTTGTTTTTTTAAGATTTTTTTTGAGAGAACAGGTGGGGGGAGGAGCAGAGGGAGAGGGACAGGCAGACGCCCCACTGAGTGTGAGCCCAGTGCAGGGCTCCATCCCACCACCCTGAGATCATGACCTGAGCCAAAACCAAGAGTCGGACACCTAACCGACTGAGCCACCCAGGTGCCCGGTTTTTATTGCTGTTGTTTATGTAGGTCAAAAACAGTCAAAACATGGGCGGTTTCATATGGTTCAACCTATATTTTTAATTTTCCAGTTTTATTTTATTCGCTGAACTCACACCCGCCCCCTACATCCTCCCATCCTCTCCCCTCACCTGTTCTTTGTACTTTTGTAAAGAGGCCTATTCCTGTTTCTTAGATCCATCCTGAGGATATCGATAGTTTTATTTTCTTCTCCCTGCATATACTTTCTCCTTCAGACATAGTCAGTGGCCCTCATGAGAGATCCTCCTCGGATTTAGTGTCACTGCGTGGTTGTCTGCTTTGGGGTGATCGGAGGCTTTGGACATCAGTCAGTGTGTGGTCAGCATGGGTTGTTTCTTTGGGGAAACCCAGATGTGAGATCTTTCAGACTTTTCTCTTGAGCTGGTCAGGGCTGCCAGAAGGATTCTGTTTGACCTCCCAACTGGAGGGTGCAAGCTAGGCTGCCGTGTCCCTAGGGCCTGGCAAGGGAAGGAGGCTGGGGGATCTCAACAGTCAGCAGGGAAGTGTCCCCACAGACCCTGATTTTGGCTGGGTGCCCCAGCCTGCTGTGCCAGATGGTGCCCAGACCAGAGGCTGGAACGCCACTCTTCTGCTGCTGGGGAGGGGATTTAACCCCTTCTTTAGTTCCATTTCCTGTGATTGTTGCTTCCACTACTGGAACCTTTGGGTGTTTACAGAATAAATCTGCTTCTCTGCTTTCTCAAATCTACTAAACGGTTACCTCTTCTCCAGCTTCCAAAGTTTAAAAAAAAAAAATTGTGGTAAAATACCTAACATAAAATTTAACTTTTAAGTATACAGTTCACTAGCATTTAAGTTCATTTACATTGTTGTGTAACCACCACCACCATCCAGATCTCCAGCACTTTTTCTTCACCCCAGCAGAAGCTCTGTACCCACTAAATAACTCCCCATTCCTCCTTCCCCCCGCCTCTCACAGTCCCCATTCTGTGTGAACTTGACTTTTTTAGGGACCTTATGAAAGTGGAATTATGGGGGTGCCTGGGTGGCTCCGTCGTTAAGCATCTGCCTTCGGCTCAGGTCATGGTCCCAGGGTCCTGGGATCGAGCCCCGCATCGGGCTCCCTGCTCAGCAGGAAGCCTGCTTCTCCCTCTCCCACTCCCCCTGCTTGTGTTCTCTCTGTCAAATAAATAAAATCTTTAAAAAAAAAAAAAAGAAAAATGGAATTATGTAAGTGTTTTGTTGACTGGCTTATTTTAATTAGCATAGTGTTCTCAAGGTTCATCCATGTTGTATCATGTGTCAGAATTTCCTTCCTTTTTAAAGGTGAATAGTATTCCATTGTGTGTCTATACCAAATTTTAGTTATCTATCCATCATTGGACAATTGGCTTGCTTCTACCTTTTGGCTATCATGAATAATGCTGCTAGGAGAACATAGGTGTACAAATATCTGTTCAAGTTCCTGCTTTCAATTCTTTTGGGTATATACCCAGAAATGGACTGCTGGATCATATGGTAATTCTAGGTTTAATTTTTTTGAGGAACTACCGTAATTGTTACTCCATAACAGCTGCACAATTTTACATTCCTACTGATAGTGCACAAGGCTCCCATTTTCTCCACATCCTGGCTAATCTTTTTTTTTTCCACCTATATCCGTTCTAGTGGGTATGAAGTGATACCTCAGTGTGGTTTTGAAATATGTATTATTTTAAGTAATCTCAAGAGTCCCATGCTCTACCGACTCAACCAGCTAGGTGCCCCTCAATGTGGTTTTGACCTTCATTTCCCTAGTGATTAGTGATGCTGGACATCTTTTCATTTATTTGCTATTTGTATATCATCTTTGGGAAAGGTCTATTCATGTCCTTTTCCCATTTTTTAATCAGCTAGGTTGTGGATTTTTTTGTTGTTGAGTTGTAAGAGTTTTTCTGTTTTTGAGAGAGAGCACATGCACAAGCCAGGGGTGGGCAGAAGCAGAGAGAGTATTCGAAGCAGGCTTCATGCTCAGCACAGAGCCTAACGCAGGGCTCCATCTCACAACCATGAGATCATGACCTGAGCTGAAATCAAGAGTCGGAACTGAGCCACCCAGGTGCCCCAAGTTGTAGTTCTTTATATATGTACTCTGGATTTTAATCCCTTATCAGATACATGATTTGCAAATACTTTTGCCCATTTTGTGTGTTGTCTTTTCACTCACTTGTAGTGTCGTTTGCATAAATGTTTTTAACTTTTAGTTCAGTCTCTTTGTTTGTGCTTTTGGTGTGGTGTTAAGAAACCATCGACAAATTCAGGGGTGCCCGGGTGGCTCAGTCAGTTAAGTGTTTGCCTTCAGCTCCAGTCATGATCCCAGGGTCCTGAGATTAAGCCCTGGCTTAGTGGGGGAGACTGCTTCTCCCTCTGCCCCTCCTGCCACTCCCCTGCTCATGCTCTGTCTCTCAAAATCTTTAAAAAAAGAAAAACGAAAGAAACCATTGACTAATTCAAAGTCATACAGTTTTTAGCTATGTTTAGGTCTAAATAATTTTGAGTTAATTTTGTGTATGGTATGAGGTAGAGGGTCCACCTTCATTCATTTGTATATGGATATCCAATTTTCCCAGCACCATTTGTTGAAAACTTTGTCTTTTACCCACTAAGTGGTTGTGGCACCTTGTCAGAAATCTTTGAAGATTCAAGGGTTCAATTTCTGGGCTGTCAGTTCTGGTCTCTTCGTCTATATGACCTTAATGCCAGTCAGACATGCTGTGGCTTTGTAGTGAGTTTTGAAGTCAGGAAGTGTGAGTCCTCCCAATTTTGTTTTCTAGATTGCTTGGAAATTCAGGATCCCTTACATTTCTACATGAATTTTAGGATGGATTTTTGTATTTCTGCAGAAAAGCTGTTGGTATTTTATAGCAACTTCACTGAATCTGTAGATTGCTTTGAGTAGTGTTGACATGTTGACATTTTAACAATATTGTCTTCCCGTGAATATGGAGTAGCTCTCCATTTGTATCTTTAAATTCTGGCAGCACTTTTTTAGTTTTCAGTGTAAAAAGTCGTTCACATCGTTGGTTAAACTTATTCCTAAGTATTTTATTCTTTTTGATGCTATTGTAAGTGGAATTGTTAATTTTCTGATCGTTCATTGCTAGTGTATAAAAATGCAACTGACTTTTGCATGTTCATTTTGTATCCTGCAACTTGGCTGAACTTGTTTACTTCTTTATGCCACCTCCAACCCTGGGACTTGGACAATCATGAGGCCTACACTAGGGCTGTATTATTTTGACCGTTTACCTGTACTGTTTTCATTCCTACTCACCTGAATGGAAAAAGGAAAGTGCAGACGTTAGTGATGAGAAAGAGAGGCCTCCATCTGAACACCAGAGATGAAGGAATTTATCTGGCCCAGAGGGGGAGCTCTGAGCCCCAAGTTGGATGCTAACTGGCATTGAAGCCTATGGACTATGGATTCAGTTCAAAAACAAAAGAGGGTGGTAAAAGCAAAATATAAGTTAATAGAGTATGGGTAGAAGAGCATGTCTCTAAGTGAGGGCATGATGAAGGATTCTGAATTCTGGGTTTGCTCGCTGTCAACAGAATCTCGCCAGCCCCTTTTAGCACCCAGGTCTTCTGCATGGGTTTCCAGTAAACATTTGGTAAGGGGTCTCACAAGCATGCTGTGCTTTGCTTGAAAGCCCTGGTGCCCATATCAGGGAAAAGGATCCCAAGATGGCCGTACAGATATTATCACTCTCACCCTTTGCTCCCCAATTCCTTCATCTCTGGTGATCTGAAGGGAATAAGCCGATAAGTGCACAATAACGTACAGAGGGAGGTACTTATCGACAATAAATTGGATAGGAAAAGCAAGCTATTTAATATATTGTGTGATCCTATCTTTGTTAAACAGCATAGACAGGAGACCTATTTATGTGAGAATATATACATATAAAGAGGCAATGATTTAAGCTTGTAAGTGATTTTACTTGGAAGTCTGAATGCTTTTCAAGCATACATGAACCTTTATAATTGGTGGTTAGAACCATTCCCCATTTAATGAGAGCTTTCCAGAAAGTGCAGTTTTCCCTAGGGCACTAGGGGACTGGACTGTGCTCAAGGGCTCTGTCGTGTTTCTTCATTGCTTGGTGGGGTTCGGGGGCTGGGGGCGGGGGGCCTGTGGCCTCTGTCTGCGGTCCCTCCGCCTCACGGTGTCCCCTCTTCCCTGCAGACTGCAATAAGGTTACTGACCAGTGCCTGTCCTTCTTCAAACGCTGTGGAAATATCTGTCATATTGACCTGAGGTACTGCAAGCAGGTGACCAAGGAAGGCTGTGAGCAGTTCATAGCTGAAATGTCTGTGAGTGTCCAGTTTGGGCAAGTGGAAGAAAAACTCCTGCAGAAACTGAGTTAGTCCAAGGACAAGTATGTAAATAAGGGGTGGGTGGGGAGAGGGGACACGGCCGGGGAGGGGAAAAGACTTTACAGAAACTAGGGCTTTTATTTTCAATTCGGAACTTGAAACAACAGACCACACGATTCCATTTGGCAAGTCTTGCCGAGGGAGAAGCCGTTCCGCCACCCGTTTGAGTGAACCGGACCCTTTGCTTTGGGCTCTCTGAATTGTAACTGCACTGCTTTCCGGACCATTTCTAAAGGCAGCCTTCATCAAGAAGACATTCCCACTGGAGAGGAGGATGGATGTTGAAGAAATTCTCTTACTGAAGCGTGAGCTTCGGAGTTTGGATGGTGGTGGTGGTTTGGTTTTGGACGCCTCGTTCCTTGCAACTCCGGGGGGCGGTGTCAACATCAAGTGGACCACACACCACATTGCTGCCGTTGTGACACTTTTTTGTTTGGTTTTGTTACATCTTACATTATGCAGAACTATTTTTGTACAAATTGTTTAAAAGTTATTTATGCAAGGTTTGAATGCATACTTGTGTTTTTATTGTTTTGAGATTGACAACTTTCCTGGTTTCCTTAAGGTAGGAGAGAACTTAACCTGTACTTCATCGATACAAATAATCCGTCTCCACACGTGCCCAGATCTGGCAAAGCAGGTGAAGACCTTCCAATTAAAAGCATGTTTAACTGGAAGTTGAGAGCCTGCTTTGTACGTCAAGAATTACATAAGCATGTGGATATATGTTAATTATAGTCGAAGTAAGACACTTTGCCAAGTTTCCTCTGTATAGAATTCACCCATTTCTCAAAATTTTAAAATTCACACTTCAGCCTTTGCACTCAGGAGGGTTTTGCGCCGGCATGAGCTCTTGTATCCTACACAGGTCTAATTTATACAGTGGGTCAAGAAGTAGAATAAACGATCCAACATAGCCTTTTCCTTCTTTCTCTCCCTTGAAGTGAGTTGAGTTCTCGTTCAAAGTTTAGAACACGGCTCTTTCCTCGTTGTAAAGTTACACCTTCATCGGTGCCATTGTTGTAAGGTGGTGTTTTCCTAGACCTTCCCCGATGCGGTTTTACCTTTGTTGAATTTGTATAAACAATTGTACAAAAAAGCACTCTTGGCCTTGGAGAGTTTCTGTTCGAGTGGACTCGAAATCGGAATGAGAAGTCCAGAGGCAGCGGTCTCCACACTGGTATAAACGCCCCAGCTCCGTCATCGGAGAAGCGCGGCCTGTGTGTGCCGCCCCGAGGAGCAGGAGCAGGTGGCTTACCTGCGGGGCTGCCTCGGAGCCCACTTGTAGCAAAGAACTGCCACAGCCCCAGGGGCGCGGGTGGGGGCCGTTCTCTCCTCAGCCTCTCCCTGGAGGCCACTCACGCGTGGGGGCGGGGGGGGGGGGCAGCAGCCGGGAGAGGGAGAAGCCGACTCCCTGCTGAGCAGGGAGCCTTGGGCCAGGGCGGCGGGAGGCACGTGGTTGTGAGAGGACGTCTCCAGCTGGAGACACAGAAACCAGGGAGAAGGCCTTTTAGATCACAGAACTTTTTTTAAAGGGTCCTACAACCTTCTCCCCTTTGGAAAGGACTGCTCCAGTGAATCTGAAAATGGAGAAGATAACCCACCTTCCTTCCTCTGTAATTTGTTGCCCCCCCTTTTGGCCACAAAATGGTTTTAGATCCCACCCAGTCTCATGCCTCCTGTCAATTTAAACCCAGAGATCCTTTGATGCAAACTGTAGACCTCTGCAGCTGTTACACCCTAAAATTGAACTTGGGAGATGCACTTTACAGAGGTATGATTTGCTGAACACTATGTTTTGTCTTGTTTTTTAAGATTTTATTTACTAGAGCACCAGCCGGGCGTGGGGGCAGAGGGAGAAGCAGACTCCCCACTGAGCAGGGAGCCCAGTCCAGGACCCTGGGATCATGACCAGAGCCGAAGACAGACACTTCACCAACTGAGCCAACCAGGGGCCCAACGCTATGGTTTATTTATAAAAGTGTGGCTTACCTTTGCAAGCCTGGTCATTCATCATGGAGCACCGCCCCCCAGAGGCCAGCCTGAGTTCTCCGAATTTCCGAATAAGTGTTACCCTGATGTCCAGTAAAGGCCTCCTCTTCTCTGGGAATTGCTTTAAGGATAACCGTGTTCTCCAGGTGAACAGTCACTGGGGCTGGAGAGCCCTGTTTCTCCTGTAATGTTTCCAGGAGTACACAGGTCTGCCAAAAGGAGGCAGAGAGGGCTGCCAGGGCTGGGGAGCCAAAGCTACCATAGGGACATGCCTCAGAACCAAGACACTGGTCTCTCCAGGCTTGAGGCAGGCCACCATCCTGTAGTGGTCGCATATGAGCTCCCCTGGGTGTCCTGAACAAACCAAAGATACCGCATTACAGTTCCTGTACAGACCTGTTATTAAAAAACGAGCTTTAGGGATACCTGGGTGGCTCAGCCGGTCATGATCCCAGGGTCCTGGGATGGAGCCTCGGGTCAGGCTCTCTGCTCAGCGGGGAGCCTGCTTCTCCCTCTCCTTGCCACTCCCTCTGCTTGGCTTTCTCTCCCACTCTCTGTCAAATAAAATCTTTAAAGAAAATAAAAATACAAATAATAGTAAAGGGCACCTGGGTGGCTCAGTCGGTTAAGCGTCTGCCTTCGGCTTAGGTCACGATCCCAGGGTCCTGGGATCAAGTCCCACCTTGGGCTCCCTCCTCCACGGGGAACCTGCTTCTGCCTCTGCCTCTCTGTCTCTCACGAATAAAATCTTAAAACAACAACAACAAAAAAAACCAAAAAATGAGCTTTAGATGAGGCCAGACTGAGCTAAAGTGCTTGCAAATAGTCGCTCTGAGCCCATAAACCCTAACTGATGAAGCCAAAAAAGGACCGTAAGTCAGAGGCAGTGCTTCGTGGATTAGATCACAGCTTCCTAATCTAGAAAAGAGGCTCCGCTCCGTCCCTCCTTCCTCTAGGGAACCTGAGGTTTACAAAGGATGAAACACCATGCATGGCATGTCCAAAGCATCGAATGCTACCCTTCTGTACCGTGAGGATGGGAGCCAGGGGACAACACTGTATTCCACTGTAGCCTTCAGACTTCTGTCCATATATTTCCTATCCAAACAATTAAAGGGAGCATGCCAGCTGGAAAATGTACATTGCAGGGAGAAATGTCTGCCCTCTGCCAAACAAGTCAGTCAGTATTGTGAGCTGTCAAGCCTGTTAGGCTAAAAAATTTCTGTTGGCTACTCACTAAACCAAGATTAATTCAAAACACTACCTTAAAAAAATTCACCATTAAGGGGCGCCTGGGTGGCTCAGTCAGTTGGGTGTCTGCCTTCGGCTCAGGTCGTGATCCCGGGGTCCCGAGATCGAGTCCCGC
Source organism: Eumetopias jubatus (assembly GCF_037043125.1). Taxonomy (NCBI): domain Eukaryota; kingdom Metazoa; phylum Chordata; class Mammalia; order Carnivora; family Otariidae; genus Eumetopias; species Eumetopias jubatus. Next base: position 86,123,258 of record NW_028274822.1, on the reverse strand, counting down.
ATCAGGCTCCCTGCTCGGTGGGGAGTCCGCTTCTCCGTCTCCCTGCTGCTCCCCCTGCTTGTGTGCTCTCTCTGACAAATAAAATTTTAAAAGAAAAGACACCATTAAGAGTTTTTTGTTCTCTTGCTAACAACAAGTACCTGAGACTTCTATAAATCCAAGAGGAAACACCAAACAAGCTATTTGAAGCTGAGGCCATGTACAAAACAATCTCAATTTTCTAACTTAAGACAATCCAGCACCTGCTGCTCAGCTTCTACTCTAGTGTGTTTATCACCCGCTGGCCAGGCTTTGAAGACGACTTTCCACCAAATCAGCGATTTGTGGGCAAGGCTGAATTTCTGGAGTTCACACTCTCATGAGGTATGTAAGTGCTCCTCAAGCTTCGGCAGGGGGTGAGTTTTATTGCTTCTTTGGTGAGGTAATGATCTGCTCAGGCTGCTTACCACAAACTGTGGCCAACACCCACCCTGGGATCTGTAGTCAAACAGGAGAGAAGGTTCTTTGAAATATCCACGAGGCCTGGGTTTGCATGCTTTGACCCTCAAAACCAGAAGACATGGGAAGGCATGCTTTTCTTCACAACTAGGCAAACTTTCCCCCCTACACCCAGGGGCAGACTAGTTGCCTCCCTTGCTATAATCTTCAGATTTGTTGACCGACTTGTGGATCCTGAGCACTTAAAGGCATGTGCGCTATTCACCGCAGAGTCAAAAAATAAAACCCAATAGGCCTCAGCTGAGAAGTTAGGCATTTCTGGGTGCCTGGGTGGCTCAGTTGGTTAAGCGACTGCCTTCGGCTCAGGTCATGATCCTGGAGTCCCAGGATCGAGTCCCGCATCGGGCTCCCTGCTCAGCAGGGAGTCTGCTTCTCCCTCTGACCCTCTTCCCTCTCGTGCTCTCTCTCTCTCATTCTCTCTCTCAAATCAAATAAATAAAATCTTTAAAAAAAAAAAAAAAAAAAGAGAAGTTAGGCATTTCTTAAAAACATACCTGCCCACTACCAGTGAGAATGAGTCCACAGTTGGTTTCAACCAAACACCACCCTGGCTGGAGTTATATGTGAAAGTAAAGTGATTTCAGATCATTCATGTCCTAGGAACCGTTCTCCATAAGCCCATGTCAGGTTTCTCATTTGCTGGGTGGTAGTGGAAGAGTTAAGAAAACATTAGCGTCAGAGCCAGGTTCACATCCTGACATTAGCCACTTCCTTTTTAAAGTGTCAAATATTTTATCACCACTTTTTTTGGTAGCAGCTCTATTAAGAGATAGTCACATACCAAATAATTCACCCACTTTTTAAGTAATCTCTACCCCCAACGCAGGACTCGAACTCATGTGAGATCAAGAGTCGTATGCTCGGGGCACCTGGGTGGCTGAGATGGTTGTCTGCCTTCGGCTCAGGACATCATCCCAGCTCCTGGGATCGAGCCCCACGTCGGGCTCCTGGCTCAGCAGGGAGCCTGCTTCTCCCTCTCCCTCTGCCTCTCTCCCTGCTCATGATCACTCTCTGTATCTCTGTGTCTCAAATGAATAAATAAAATCTTAAAAAAAAAAAAAAGTCGTATGCTCTTCCAACTGAGCCAGCCAAGTGTCCCAGCGACTTTCTAAGATTTTAGACAAGCTCTAATTTCTCAGAGGTTCCCCATCTTGCAAAGCAAAGGCAACCGATTTCAGAATGCTGGAGAGAACTAGAAAGCACCCAGCACAATATTTGGTTATAGGAAACAGCAAGTCCGTAGTTAAGCTTACTGGTACGTCAGCAGCAAAGACTGCACGTCTTTGAAGGTGCTCCCGTCTCTTGCAAAGAAGGGTGCCAGACCGCACGCAGACACCCACTCGTGCTGTACCCAAGTGAATTAGGAACTGACTAGGACAATGGAAGCAAAAGCATTTCTTAAAATCTTAATTTTATTCCTAAAGTTCAAATTAGCTAGCGGTAGCACTGAAAATACACTTTCACTATACAAAACAGTGTAAACTGATTACACATTAAAAAGAAGAATTTAACACACACACTTCTCTAACAAAAGAAGCTAGATGCAGCCCTTGCTCTAAAAAGCTGTACCCGAACAGAAATGGACATGTTGAGTCTAAGGCCCTGGCAAATTGACTACAGAATGTCGGTTCCCAATTATATTTAAACGCAGAAAGATCAACAATGTGGAAACTTACATTCATCAAATAGTAGCATTTAAAATCTACACGACTAATCAAGTGAACATTCAGAGGGGCCACCGCTCAGTATGTACCATGTCGGCCACTTGTGGACGTGATCTCATCCAAAGAGAACAGAAGTTTCAAACATCTGAGTTGTTTAAGTTAAAAAGAAAATGAAGGAGAAATAAGAGAACAGGATAAATGTTCTCCAAAGAGAGCAGGAGCCGATGCTGCAAGCAGTCTGACTTCATCAGCGATTAGTGATCATGGACATGGGATGGAGCCCCGCACGACCTGGGAATCAGCCCGGCCACAGGCTGGCAGGCATACGGCGCAGACCAACGTCACCACCACTTAGGAGGAATCTTTCTGTCCCCAGTTAGTAGTGAAAATAATTTTTTAAAATAGTTTCAGCCTTTGAATACTCAGTTTCCAGTCGCTTCTATACACTGAAATGCCTGGGATGGAGCCTGGCTTCAGGACTTGAACACGTGCACGGCGCGCACCACGTACTGCCGACAGATGGGACACTCGCTCATGCGCTTGCCACACTTGGTGCAGGTGACCATGTGCCCGCACTCGAGCAGGACACAGTCAATGACAGCGTCCATGCAGATACGGCACAGGCGGTCGTCTTCCTCATCCTGCAGCTGCAGCCGCTCGCCATCTGAAAGGCAAAAGAGAGCAGGGGCTGTGGGCACAGCACTGCCTGACGGCGGCCGAGCCCCGGATGAGCCCTGTCTTGTAAGAGAAATAATCCAGCTTCTCTGCACTTCAGTTCCCTCCACTAGAAATGGCAGTAATAATACCCATCTTCATAGAGTTTTGTGAAGAAGAAATGAGAAATGCTTAGCTTAGGGCCAGGTAGGAAGGGCCCAACAAATGTTAGCTACTTATTTCTATTTTATAGCTGTAATTCAAAGTTTATGTGATAGGACAGATTACTTCTGTAAGTGAAAATGAAGAAACCCAAGGTTGTCCTATACATGGGCCTCAGAGCACATGACTGGAAATTTCCAACCCAACTGTGTGGCCTCGGGAAAAGTCAGTCTCCAGAGCTTCATCTTGGTAGGAAGAGCTTTATTTCCACACTGAAAGGAAAGTTATGAAGAGTCGTATGTACATCAAGTAGTCTGTACTTGGGGGAAAGTTTAGAAGTATCTCAAAAACCAGTTGGAGTCTAACTAAACAGAGAGGCCACCCTGGTTCTATGGCCCAGATTTAGGTTCTGAGAAGACCCAAGCTCTGAATAAGAAAGGTGCTGGATGAGTTTAAAAGGTTCACCTCATCCTGAGATTTGGTCCTAAAGCTATAGACACCAAGGCTTCCCTTTTCACAGGTGTAGAGAGGACTGACGGGAATATATCATGAAATACAACAGTCAGAAAGAACAGGAATTCGACCCTAAAGGGCCAATAGTTTCTGGATTTAAGAGAAATAACAATGCCATGTCAGGAGATTCTTGTAAACCAGGGACTGGGGAGAAAGGATTCATGGGATAAAACAACGGATGAGCCGGTAGAGAAGACACTAGAGGGCTCCTGAGTAAACCAGAGTCTAGGCTGTGGTCCCCTCTCCTGCACGGAAGTTTCCTTCCAACTCTTATAAGTTCTGAGCATAAAGCAGAGGAGCCAGGGTCTGTCAAGGCTATTAGGTAAGGCTACTGGGGTGAATCTCAACGTAAGTGACTGAAGCCAGTCAAACTAGGGAAGATTCCAGCTGTGCTCAAAACAAAATGAGTTTTCCACAGGCCTAGAGACTGGACCAGGGATAGAGTAAGCAGTAAGTTAACTGAAAAAGGCACTTTGGCAAACGTGCATGTCTTGGCCTCCTCTACCATAAACCCCTGGAGGGTGGGGATGGCCATGCACGACCAGTGCACGCTGTGCATAGTTGTACACGCGCTACACTAAGCAAACGGACTTCTCCCCTCACTGCCAGAATACCATTTCCCAGCCACAGCCTGGGACCTCTGAAGGCTCTGAGGATTGATTCCTGTGTCTACCCTTGTGGCATCATCTTAGAAATAGGTATATCAAAATACTTCCTGCATATTCTGGACACAAAACTGTTTATCAATAATTGCTGTATTATAACCAGATTTAAAAAAAAAAACCCAAGGTGATAAAAGTTAATGATGGGAGGACCATTTAGATAGGAAAATAATAGGGCACCTGGGTGGCTAAGTCAGTTGAGCATCTGCCTTTGGCTCAGGCCGTAATCCTTGGGTTCTGGGATTGACCTGCATGGGGCTTCCTGCTCAGTGGGGAGTCTGCTTTTCCCTCTCCCTTTACCCCTCCCCCTGCTCACTCGCTCTCTCAAAACAAATAAAAAAAATAGATAGGAACACAATATTTGTCAGTCTAAACACCACTGAAATCTTTTTTCTTGCCTATAAATGCTCTATGGCTTGGCCCTGCTACTAAGGATTTCTGCTCCATGCCTCATCAATAAATAGATCAGGAATTCTTAATCTCAGCTTTTCCCAATTTACACAGAAACCTAATACCTGATGCTAAGAACTACTTAACTTCTTGGCTCTAGGGAATTTTTTTTCCAGTGAGGATTTAAAAGCTACAACTGAGATAACCAAAGTACTGGCCTGCCAGAAGGGTTAGTGAGAAAGCATGCATTTTTATAGAGACAAGGAATTTCATTAGAGTTCTAACAAATTATGGCAAAGAAAACCGGACTGAACAGACGATGACCTAACTCACTTGGCAATGGCAGTCTCAGAGCCAACATCACATAATAAACCTCCTTCTTAATAGATCGACAGATTCGTACATCTCATTTGTTCAATAAAAGGATAATTTCTCAAAAAATGTGACTTCGTTGTGATAAAAACAGCCCAGGTTTTAAAAGCCTAAAGAAGGACAGTATAGGGGGAAGAAAGAAAAAGGAAACCTACATGACTTTTGGTTTTCTTCATTCTCTTTGTATAACCGGTTTACTTTCTCTACCAGCTCCCATTTTTCACAGCAGCCAGAATAGTTGACAAAATTCCGAGCCAGGATCTCCTTCAGCTGTCGCACGCTCATTCCTTCCACATCTTCAAGGCCTGACAGGTCAGACAGTGAAGCTCTTACTCGCTTCTTGGAGAGGCCAGGCGTCTGCAATCCCAGAGGGCTTCCATCAGCTCTGCTCCCGCAAAGGCAGACCTCCCACAGCAAGGACGGCTGCACGCTCCCCTCACCCTCCAGTCACCACTGGCCCTGGCTACTCTTCCCAGCCTTCCCATCAGTTCTTGAAGTGTTGTCTCTGTTACGCTACACTCAAACCAGAAGAAACATCCCGTGCTAATCTAGCGGAAGTCCACACAGGCACTTTCCCTGCCTGCCAGGCCGGCGTGTCAAGGAACGCAGATTTTATAGGCGCACTCACCCGCTCCTCTACGTTTTCTTCATCGTCATCACCCTCATCATCTTCGTCATCATCTTCCTCCTCCTCCTCCTCTGTGTTTGCTGAAGCTGTTTCACTCTGTACCTACACATATCGATCTGATTAGGTCAGGAATCCTATTCTCATTAAGTATCAACCCTGTCTGGCAATATTCGACACTGGAGAAAAGCCTTCCATAGATCCTCCCCAAGAATAACCCCGGCACCTGGCACACTCTACAGCGACCTCGGCTCTGGAGTGCTGCTGCCTCTCCCAAAGAGCCGGGCCCTACACGATTTCATAAATAACTTAACTTCCATAAACCTATCTCAAAAGCCAAATTCCTATGTTGTGTGTGAAATTGTACAACCTAACCAGAGAAACCTAACTCCCTGAGAAAGGTCCCATCACGAAACGCCAAAGCCGTCAGTGTACGCAGCTGCACTGCTTCGTCATCAAAGGACCCGCATGAGGCTGGTCTAGCTGGAGCCTCAAAGATAACAGAGAGAAGCTAAAGCGCCGAGTTCAGCCTGATCGATTTGGGAAGACACCAATCCTACTACATCATACCTAGACATTCTGATTCCAGAGACTGCTTTCTAGACTTCTTCACTGATGGCTGATGCTAGTTCTAGTTTTTAGAAATTCCTCAACAATCAGAACGGAAAGACCTTTGACTTGTGTTATGTACCTTCTTCCATATCTTTCTCTTCAGACTTTGACCATAGCTCTACAATAGTCCAGGTCAGTTCCCAATTTCAAATATTCCACCCCACCGGCTCACAAGCGCCATGTTACAGCATCCAAAGACCCACACCTTCCAAGAATGGTCATATACCCAAAAGCGGCACACAAGTCAGATGTGTCTTGTGTTTGCATCATTGTTATGCCAGTTCTCATTTGGGAAAATAATTAAAACTCCTAGGTTGGACTTCTCTAATTTGTGACTATTTAGAAGGCAACTAGACCAGATTTCCCTCTGCTCTTAACTGCTTTCTTCAAGGAAGAGAATTAAATGTGGAGAGAGTTGTTCAAAATAATCCATTCAGCATTTCAGAATCATTCATACATACGAACTGAATTACTAATTACAAGCCCTTGCATGTTATTCAGTCAGGATGCCCAAGGACCTCACTGGGACAATATTCTGCCCTGGCATTTCTTTGAAATTAGTAAATAATCACATTATTTGATTAATTCAGATGGCTTTCTCCCATTATCTAAATTAGAATTCGAACAATTTTACTGTAGCAAGGCAATTGGGCATTAGGTTAACCTACACGGCTGTGCCCATGGTCACTGACAAATAATCCTGCAAACATTTATACACTATTTTTCACAGTCATTACTTCAATAGTTAGCATTTAATTTATAAGGAAACTGAAGTAACTAGAGTCAAGAGACTGATGAGCTTCAGACAGTTGACTTTGGGGTTACCCGGCACCTAGGCTCAGACACTCACAGCGGGAGAGCCCACACATATGGAGTTCAGCAGCGTGTGGAACCTCTGCCCCCACAGGGAGTCGTGAAGCCCTAACGGCCCCACCCTACATGGCCGACTGGCGGTGCCAGGCCCTTGCTGTAATTACATCCTCGTACCTGTGTCAGCGCCCCAGACCCTAGGGTCCGGTCTCCACCCAGAAGGTCTCCCTGAAATGAAGACATGGTAGCAGAAGGGGCTGTATAGTTTGAAAAAAATGAATTTGTAAAAAAGCTAGAAGTCTGGGACCGTGAGGAATTGAGGCTGCTCGTGTCCAGGTCATCCTCAGAGCCCAGCCCATGGTGGCAGAGTACCAAATCCACCAAGTCTTCTTTCTCTCGACAGGTATCAGTTGGGATATTTCGAAGAATGAGATATTGCCGGAGATCCTTGACTTTTAGTCGCATTAACTGAGGGCGCTGAAAGGCCGTCTCTTGTAGTAAGTGACATGTGGAACATCTGCGGAGATTCTCTTGTAAGACTGAACAAACGGAGCAAAAATCCTTCTTGCAGTCACAACATACATGCTAAAGAAACAGAAAGAAAAGAAGCAGCTAATGATAGCCAGATATCGGCCACTGTGAAAGCACTCCTGTTCTTTTTGCCTTCTATTAAAATTCAATTTTAGTTCTTATGAAGTCTCCTGTGGCACCGGGCTACTCTCACAGCCACCTTCGGGTTCGAAAAGCCATGAAAATCAAAACTCTCACTGCTGAGGCAGTTTGGAGTCACCGAAGTTCAAATACAGCCCTTTAAGAAAAACATACACTCTTGTGTTAATGAATTAAAACCTTTCCACCCCTTGGTGCAAACATGTAATTAGCAGAACAGAGATGACTTGAACCACGTGGAGAAGAAAGCACAAACTCTTCCTACTCTTTTCCTATGTGAACAATCTCCCCACTTCAAGAGAAGCTGAAGCTGGGGGTGGGGGGTGGGGGAGGAAGAACACAGAGAGGGAAAGAGAAAGGTAAATTATCTCTCAAGGTCATTCAAAGCAAATAGAGGATCTCACTATTATAGTAACCTGTATCTTACCGAGCCTTAATCACACGCAGAGCCATTGCACTAGCAAAGCTTAAAGGAGACACTAGGAATGTGTCCTTTCTGCTTCCTGCATTGTTCAGAAGCTAACACCTTGTGTCTGACATTTTTTGGAGGACTGAACTGATGATCAAAGACTGACATGGCCTCACAATATGAGTGGTTCTCAGAAAAAATGACTTTCTGTCTTAGAGAAAGTAACTGTCTCAGCCCAAGTGTTTTATGCTGAATCTCTACACATTGGTTATCTTGTAATAATTTCTTCACTTGAGTTAAGAATGTGGGTAGGGGGCGCCTGGGTGGCTCAGTCAGTTAAGCGTCTGCCTTCGGCTCAGGTCATGATCCCAGGGTCCTGGGATCTAGTCCCACATCAGGTTCCTCACTCAGCAGGGAGCCTGCTTCTCCCTCTGCCTGCCGCTCCCCCTGCTTGTGCTCTGTCAAATAAGTAAGTAAAATCTTAAAAAAAAAAAAAAAAGACTGGGTAGAGATACATTTTTTGAAACGAGGTCAGTTATAGTAAATCATCTCTGAACAAAACTGCAGACTAATTAAATCTCTTGCTCTAGAACATAAGCATAATCAGGAAGAATCGAAGTATAAAGAGCTCAAAGGCAAGATGCCTGAGCAACACTGAGAACAACACCTTGTCAGAAAATTTGAGCAGTAATACAGTCCCTTCAACCGAGTACTTTTTTAAAAAGGTTTTATTTATTCAAGAGAGAAAAAGAACATGAGTGTGGAGGGGGGGGAAGGGCAGAGGAAGAGAGAGAAGCAGACTCTCCACTGAGCAGGAAGCCCAATGTGGGGCTCCATCTCAGGACCCCGGAGGTCATGACCCAAGCTGAAGGCAGACACCTAACCAACTGAGCCACCCATGCAACCCTAACAGTACTTTTCTGAATAGGAAATGGTTAATAAAGATTCTTGGTAATTTTATTTATTTTTTATTTATATTTTAAGTTTTATTTATTTATTTGACAGAGAGAGTGCAAGTAGGCAGAGCAGTAGATAGAAGGAGAGGGAGAAGCAGACTCCCCACTGAGCATGGAGCCCGATGTGGGGCTCGATCCCAGGGCCCTGGGATCATGACCTGAGCCGAAGGCAGACGCTTAACCGACTGAGCCACCCAGGTGCCCCAGGATTTTTGGTAATTTTAATAAAAAGAAATGATTCATTAGCATTCAGCATATAATCAAGAAATGCATCTTTTGTACAGAACATTTCATCCAACTCACCTTCTTTCTAAAGACTGAAAATGAAAGTCCACAGGCTTTGCAAACTATGTTAGGCCCTTCCGTAGGTGCTTGTGGGTAAGTGGAAAAATCAGAGTTTGGTGCAAATCTGAATGGACCGGTACCTCCTGCAAATCCTGACTGCTGGCCCCGGACAGCTCCAGTTCCCATGACTTCATTCAGCAGCCCACAGCATGAAGCCCACATAGACGTGGCACCCGCCTGGAAAGGAAAACAAATAAAGACCACAGTTTAAAGCTGAGTGGAACCTGGGCTCTCTGGGAACTTCAGGGACTGCCATTCTGGAGAGGTACATTTGCCCTAAATAACTCTGAGATTCTTCTTCTGAGGAATAAAACTGATATATAATGAATTTTAGGTGTACATTACAATTCGATTTTGTATACACTACAAAGTGATCACAAATCTAGTTCCCATCCATCACCCTACAGTTGGGCCCCTGCACCCATTTCACCGCTCCTCTTAACCCTTTCCCCTCTAGTAACCACGAATCTCTTCTATGAGTTTGCTCATTTGTTTTTTTTTTTTAAATTCCACATATAAGTAAAATCATATAGTATTTGTCTCTCTTTGCCGAACTTACTGCACTTAGCACAATTCCCTCAAGGTCCATCTCTGTTGTTACAAATGGCAAGATTTCCTTCTTTTTGATGGCTGGGTAGTATTCCATCGTATGTACCTACCACCTCTTCTTTATCCATTCATCCACCAAGGGACACGTTTTCATATCTTGATTATTGTGAATAATGCTGCAGTGAACATAGGGGATGCATAGATCTTTTTGAATTAGTGTTTTCATATTCTTCAAATAAATACCCAAAGTGGAATAGCTCGATTATGGTAGTTCCATATTTTTAATTTTTCAAGGACCCTCCATATTGTTTTCCACAGTGGCTTTACTAACTTACATTCCCACCAACAGTGTACGAGGGTTCCCTTTCTGCCACATCCTCACCAACACATATTATTTCTTGTCTTTTTTATGATAGCCATTCTAATAGGTGTGAGAGGATATCTCACTGTGGTTTTGAGCGCTTATTCTTAGAAGCATCAAAATTTTAAGCTCTTTGGAAAGAGATAATTTTCTGGTATTTTCAAAGAATATTTGGCGATGGGGAAACTTGTGACATCATTAAACAAAAGGAAAAGATACAATATGAACCCAATTTTTGTAAAAAAAGAAAAAATCCACATACACTGAAACAGAGATACATGTGTGTGCACGCCAAGAAAAAGGACTGGATGGGCGTACTGCTTGTGCAACATGTGAGATCTGCTTACACCAAAATAGCTGTTTGTTGTTTATCTGAAACTCAAACTTGACTGAGCACTCTGTATTCTATCTGCCACCTTCACCTGGTGACTGTACTAGACGGCACAGTTCTACAGGTTAAGGAAGACTTTCCCAGCTATCATTCAGCAAACCAAATATAAATTCAAATTACTTAATTTCACTAAACTTCTGTTCTCTCCTTTGTAGCCGTGCATAACAAACTATGGCATATATAAATTTTATTTTGAAAAAATGACTGGGAAAACATCAAAATGCCAACTGAAGCTCTAGGGTTTTAATATAACTTGTATAAATCTATTTTCTTTCTACTTTCCAAGCTCTTTATAAATACACTACTTTGACATTAAAAATATATATATGTATTTTTTTTTAAGATTTTATTTACTTGAGAGAGAGGGAGAGAGAGCATAAGCAGGGGGAACAGCAGGCAGAGGGAGAGGGAGAAACAGGCTCCCGCCAAGCAAGGAGCCCGACGCGGGACTCGATCCCAGGACTCTGGGATCAGGACCTGAGCCGAAGGCAGACGCTTAACCATCTGAGCCACCCAGGCGGCCCCTAAAAATATATTTTTTAAAAAGCAGTGATCCTATCTTTTCAAAATGAGAACACTAAACACAATTTCTGATGACTGGATAACCATAATGACCTTCCAGTGCAGAAGGGCTATTTGTCACTCCACTAAATGGCCTGAAATTAATGTACTGCCTTTAGTTTGTTTTCTCCTGTCTCTTCCCTGTGAGGCACCACTGCTCACATTAGACTCACCTCCAGCAAACTGTCTCCTTTTTTACTTCAGACTCAGAAACCTGATAACCAAGCTGGTCAGAGTATACATGAAAATATATTTTCAATGAGCACTCAAGGTACTTTCCCATGCAAAGGTACAAAAGCAATAGTGTTTGGAACCAATGAGCTTTTACCCCTTGTCCTAATTCTTAAGCACATTCTAGACTCTAGATAATGTGATAGGTAATGGGAGTCCAGGTAGGTGAGATGTGATTAGTTAAAATGGCAACACAGTTCCATATTTTATTATCTAACTCTATCAAATATTTACTATTTGTCCAACAAGCTCTTTAAAAAATTTTTTAAAACAACCTTAAAAGGCTATTTAGAATGCTATAGAAGAATCATGCTATTCTTGCTACTTCCCACACGTAATATGCTATATTAAATATAGGGAAAGGAGAAGGTAAAGCAGTAAGAAACCACAATACAGTGTTCAAACAGTCTCAAGTTTCAGGGTCACTGACTTGAGTATTATATAGCTTCATACCCTATAATTCTAGAGAAACAGTGATGCCTTTAAAAGTCAGGTTGAACTATAATTAATAGTTCATACCTTTAAATAAATATATACCTCAGACTCTAGAGCCATGATATGTTTAAACATAAAAGCATAAAAATCCAGATTAAGTTCATTTAAAGTGTGTGTTCTTTTTTGTGGTGAGCACAGCACAACGTATAGAGGTGTCAAGTCATTATCTTATACACCTGAAGCTAAGGTAACATTGTATGTCAACTAGACTTCAATGAAAATCTTTTAATTTTTTAAAAAGTATTCTTTTAGCAAAAGATTCATCCTCAGTGCTTTAAACAATGAGCTCTTGGAGGGCCTGGCTCACTCAGTGGAGCATGTGACTCTGGATCTCAGGGTCATAAGTTTGAGCCCCACGTTGGACGTAGAGATTACTTTAAAAAAAAAAAAAAGTGAGCTCTTAAAACTGAAAATGTTTTTAAAAATTCAATTTGCGGGGTGCCTGGGTGGCTCAGTAGGTTAAGCATCTGCCTTTGGCTCAGGTCATGATCCCGGGGTCCTGGGATGGAGGCCTGCCCCCATCAGACTTCCTGCTCAGCGGGGAGCCTGCTTCTCCCTCTCCCTCTGCTCCTTCCCCCACTTGCACTTACACTCTCTCATTCACTCTCAAATAAAATCTTTAAAGAATAAAATAAAATAAAAATTCAATTTGTATTACACCTGAAACTAATATAACACTGTGTTAATTATACTGGAATTAAAAATAAAACAAATGTTTTTCAAGTTTGCTGCTGGGGGAAAAAAAATCAACTTGTACATATCATTTTCGGGGCCAAAATACCTCAATTGCAGAAAGTACCACTGGGATAAACTCTTCTTCATTCCAGGAGTTTAAAGTAGTAGTTTTTGGTGAGCTTCAGCTTCCTGCTGACCTGGGTACTTAACAGTTAAACAGCCATGTCTGCTTTTATCCCCTTTCTGATTCCCAGTGACGCTGCCTCCCCAATGCTACTGAAAGTTCCTTGTGAACACAACTCCCTTTTTCTACAGCATCTAGCTCCACCACCATTACTGGTAAGAACTGTGTAACAGGTTTGTTTATATTACCTCTTTCCAAGCAACGTAACAACAAATTTTGTGTGCTGCCTAGAAAGATCCACTTTTAACTAGTTGAGAAAGTATTAAAGGTAAAAAGGATTCTGACCTAGCAGGCATGAAGTCTCAAATGATACTCCCTCTTACAAGCACCACTGTCACAGTTCGTTCTGCCAGAAAGCAGTTTTACAATGAGAGTTAAAGGAAGAGTATACATTTCAAACTCTATTAATGAGTATAATCATTAAAATTCTAAGCTGAAAATATTCACAGCTCCAGTGAAGGGAAAAGGATTTACTTTGGGAAAACAGGTAGAACCTCTATGCGGGCATCAATATTGGAGAGTAACAATTTCATCCCATTCCTCATTTCTATAAAGGGGAGGGAATTTCCTCTTCATTCCCCAGAAGGGAAAACAATGAAAAGAACACTCCTATCTTCTTTTGGCCATTTCATTACAAAATAAAAGACAAAGCTCAAGCCACCCCCGAAGTGTTGTCCCAGGCAAAAAATATGTTGCTGCAACCTAGTATTTGGCATAACTCAGCCAAAGACCATAGCAAAGGGAAAGAGGAAACACAGAAAAGATCTAGGTCTCAGCTTCATTAGGTCTGTGAACTTAAGACAGAATCTCCCAATAAGAGAATACTCGGATCACACTCAAGGGTAAACCTACCTACGTATACTGTTACCCCCTAACAACAGCATTTGCAACACTTCAGCCTTCTTCAAAGCTCAGAAATTTGAAATCGTGGAAGCCCCAGTCGCTAGTTTTATTTGAAGTGCCTTTCTTTCGCATCCAGCATATCTTTAAAAATTAACTTCCATTTCCCCCTTAAGCCCCATGTTTTCTGGCACACCAGTGCTGAAATGAAGGTGATTTCTTTAGTGCTTCGACATCCCCGACTTCTTGGGAGCAGGTGTTTTCAGTCCCGTATCACAACAGCTACTGCCAAGGTCTCTTGATAGGAAGTTGCACAGGCCTGTGAAGTGGCCCAGAAAGTTGTGGCTGGACTCAACAAGGGGGCCTTAAAAAATCCTGAGGCTTGGGTCCCACCCCAGAAATTCTGACTTAACTGGTCTGGGGTATAACCTGAGGCGTTAGAATTTTTTAAGATTTTTTTTTTCAAATGCACTGATTTTTATTAGCAGCATTTATCAGAATACATTTTATTAAAAATATATGAGCTTGTATAGCAAATATATTAGGTACACAGAACACACCAACTGTTCTGGTGAAACTAGAATTGTCATTCTAGTGTTGAAATTGGAAAAAAGTTTTCTGTCTAGTACCTTCCCTATTTTATTACTTCCTTGAAGTTTTGTGCTTGTTTTATACTTCTTGTTTACTTAGGTTAAAATTTTATTAAGTATTTTGAAATTATTTAAATGCAAATGTTATTTTTCATAAGAAAATTAGTCCTCTGGATCATATGCCAAAAAATTTGAATCAGATTTTCTCAAAGTAAAATTCTCCCATTTTCTTGATTTGTTGAACTTACATATAAGGGAATTATGATGCTAATAAGTGATATAATGGTGTTACAGTACTAAATGGTACCCTATCACAGAATTGTTCACTTGTGAAAAACCAGTTTATAACCTGATAGGTATATAGAGTCTATAGATTACGATTTTATTTTTTTTTAAGTAATCTCCACCCCCAACGTGGGGCTTGAACTCATGACCCAGAGACCAAGAGTCACAGGCTCCAGCAACTGAGCCAGCCAGGTGCCCCTGGAATTTTTTTAAAGTTCCCCCACGTGATTTGAATTACAGTGGAGGCTAAAGGGTTAACAGCAGCTTGGTTTAGCGGCTCTCTTCTTCCTGCCTACAAGGTTTTAGCTGGAAAACCACTCAGCAGAGTGCTGATAAGAGGCTATGATTACTTCTGAAGCCTGTGCCTCTCTCCAAGACCAAGACGTTAGCCAAATACTCCTCACAACCTGTGGACAATTTTTCCCCACAGGAGTGGGTCATGTCTCTAGGGTTTCTTCTCCCTCTATGGTCTCCCCTAATCCCTTCAGGAAGGCTTGGCTGAGTTTTTAACAATCTCATCTGATTCTTAAATTAGTTCCTTTGCATATATTGGCCCAGAATTTTTGCTGAAATTGGTGCCTGCCTTCATTTTTAATTTATTCCCTCATTTTATTTATTCTTTGCTTTCTGGCCCTAACTTTTTATTTCCCAACTTATTCCTCTACATGTTTTGTGTGAAATCTCCAATACTAGGAGAAAGGCAGTGATTTTTGGGACAAAAACCACCATCGTTCAAACTATTTTTGTCCTTCACCTCCAAGTTGAAGAATCCACTCAGAAGATGAATCTCCCCAGCCCTGGTTGGGCTCCATCTGCTTGCCTCCCCTTTAGTAGGTTTCATCTCCCAGCACTTTCCCGTAAAGTCCCAACTTCCTAAATTTGTTTTGTTTTAAAGATTTAATTTAATTAATTTATTTGACAGAGAGAGAGACAGCGAGAGAGGGAACACAAGCAGGGGGAGTGGGAGAGGGAGAAGCAGGCTTCCCGTGGAACAGGGAGCCCGATGCGGGGCTCGATCCCAGGACTCTGGGATTGTGACGTGAGCCGAAGGCAGACCCTTAACAACTGAGCCACCCAGGCGCCCCGCCCTCAGGGAACAGGCATCCCTACCTCACACCCATCACCTTGACATTCAATTAATAATGCTTGAAGGGTCCTATACCAATCTTCCCCCTCTCTGTCCAAATTTTGTTACTACTTGACATGACACTCCCAATTTTCAAGTAACAGAATCTATAAAAGCAATTACGGAACTATTTCAGAGAGCACTGTCCCAACAGTTTACTGAATGTGGGCTCTTAAAGGGGGTGTGGAGAAGGAACATGTCAGCTGATCTGAGCTCTTGACTCTGCCTCTATTTCCTTGGAGCCCAGTTACCATATCTTATAAGGTAATACCCAAGAAGCTTCCCCCCTTTTGTATCTTTCCTTTAAAAGCTTTAGAGAAAAAATAAATAAATAAAAGCTTTAGAGACCCAGGTTCATGTTCTTTCCCTCTGTCTTCCCTATCCTTTAAGATCTTCCACCAGTTTAAGCAGCCTGCAGTCCCTTGTCTTTTACTCACTCTCTGTTCACCTTCTGGTGGTAAGATTGAAACATATTTTCCAAATTACTCCATTTCCTCCTAGATTTTCTGAGCAAACCTAATTCCTAGACAGTACACAAGGCACAGCCCTTTGGCTTCTAAATTTGCAGTAAACTGAGTTGTTGCTCTGCCCTGATTCCATGCACAAGATGAATGGTGACCATTGCATGCTTATAAAAATTTTTAAAAAAAGGGAAAAAAAGCTACCCTCCCATGAGTAAGGCCAGAGTCTGGATCTCTGAAAACTATAGCTATGATCTGGGCTTATGTGACTAACAATTCCAAATCCTACTTGGGACCATGGCTGAGAGAACTCTACAGGCTAAACCACATGAATCTAAGAGGTTGGAAGGAACACTCTGTAAAGATGACTACATTTCCTCCCTTGACCATAAATGTAGTTCAAAAATGGAGAATAACTGAATAAGGCAACTATCTACCTATGCCTGGCACAAAGCTAACTCAGGGAATTTAGCTGTGTTTGCAGTTTATTTTCTACCCACCAATGACTAATGAAAATAAATGATTTTCATAATAATCTAATCCCTTTCCTACATACCGCCTTAGACCAAAATTGCTCCTGAATAATCATAGGACATGGCCTGCCTGGCTTGTATTAGCTAAGAACAAGTTATCACATTAAACACATACATGGCCCATGGTAAAAAATCAAATTCTAAAGCCTCCTGTCCAGACTGGCCCAGACACCTAGATCTCCTCATGTTATTCTGGTATCCAAAGCCAGTGCAGCAAGATTTTAGGGGGGCAGTAACTACTTTTTCCACTCCCAATTTGAAACTAAGAAATAATACAAACAGTAATTTAAATATTTGCTTGTTTTACTTATACCAATTAGAAAGCATGCCTTTAGCTCTGTAGCCCATCGGTCTTGATAATAGACCAGTGACCAGCAAAGCTGACCAACAGCAGCTTACCACCTAATTGACCAGAATGCTATCACCCCACAGGAAGACAGATCTGAGAAGGTCCCAGAAAGTGCTGTTTGGCTCCTGTGCTAAAACTCACCAACATAAATGTTCCTCCTCTTTCTCTGGTAGCATAAAGTGTTTGTCCTGTATTGTTTCTTCCTAGAGGATGAATTAGAAAGTCTCTCCCCTCTGTAGGAATATAAAGGAGGCAAAGGGAATGCACCCACAAACCTAAACAATTTGCATGCGAGTGGGACTGAGTTTCCACTGCTATGACATTTATTTCCATGACATACCACCAATATTACAAGCACTCTCTCAGATTCCTCAGTCAAATTCACACAACAGAAGTCCATTCTGAATCACCATTCCAGTCAACAAAAGCAAGAGGAAATGTGTTGTGTCTTTGCAAGAGCAATAACCCAGCATCATTCTGACACAGTGCCGGTTTTCAAATGGCCTCAAGTTTCAACCATCTTAGAGAGAGAGAGAGAGAGAGAGAGAGTTTCATAATCCCTGTGGGTGGGGGGATAATTCCAAAATGCTCAATGAAAAAATTGTGCTACAAATTTTGTATCCTATTCTAAACCACATCAGGATGTGATCCCGTCTAATGATTCCACCAAATATTATAGTCACCAGGCAAACTAGAATGAATAACAAGAAAAGCCATGCCGGGGCGCCCAGGTGGCTCAGTCGTTAAGCGTCTGCCTTCAGCTCAGGTCATGATCCCAGGGTCCTGGGATCCAGCCCCGTGTCGGGCTCTCTGCTCAGGGGGGAGCCTGCCCCTGCCTCTGCCTCTGCCCCTGCCCGCCGCTCCCCCTGCTTGTGTGCTTGCGTGCACACGCATGCTCTCTCTCTCAAAAATGGATAAATAAAATCTTAAAAAAAAAGTCATGCTGGTTTCCATGAAGATTAACAATCAGTGAGAAAGTTGATGGATTTGAAAACAGCAGAAAGCTAATGATCATATTCTAAATCAATTGCCTCTTTTTTAAGTAAGCTCTACACCCAACATGGGGTTTGAACTCACAACTCTTAAGAGTCACATGCTGTACCAACTGAGCCAGCCAGGTGCCCCTCTATCATTTCCATTGATTAAAATAGGTAAAGAGCGGGCGCCTGGGTGGCTCAGTTGGTTGGGCGACTGCCTTCGGCTCAGGTCATGATCCCCGAGTCCTGGGATCGAGTCCCACATCAGGCTCCTAGCTCAGCGGGGAGCCTGCTTCTCCCTCTGACCCTCTCCCCTCTCATGCTGTTTCTCTCTCTCTCTCTCGCTCTCTAATAAATAAATAACTTTTAAAAAAAGAAAATAGGTAAAGAGCAATAATAATAATGCCACCTCCTAGAAGTTGCTTGCCGTAACTCCAAATTAAATATACTGTATACAGTTACATTAAAGAAAAACCTCCACATTTCAAATTCATGAATTTTAATTTTCTTAGATGTTGTATGAAGCTACTAGGACCAGGCAGGAATTCAGTTCTTCCTCTAACGAAAGCTTCCTTGGAGAATTCACTCACCATAGGTGTTATTTTCAACTCCAAACAACTTTGTTTGCTAAACTCAATATCCTTGTGTTAAACAACATGAAAAAATGTTTCAAACCTTAGAACCAGTGATGTAAAAGAATAAGTTTTACAGTTTAAATTTCAATTAGGTTAAACTTTCCTACAGAACATAGGACTAGCAGAAGTAACTAAGCAAAGCAGAACAGCTGCGAAGTTGAGATAATTATCAAAAATCTTTAACCTATTTAGAGCCACTTGAGCATATCCTCCTTAAAATGTGAAAGGATTTCTTATTGAAACTGCTGCTTCAACTGAAATAAAATTTTCAAGAAATTACCTTTTAAATTACCAAATAATCAGACCATATACCACAAAGGGGGAAATTCTACATCCTAAATTCTTTTTCTCATACAATTTGGACATTAAGCAGGCCGCAAAAACAGATGATCTTAAAAATGCGTATTTTTAGGTAAGAAATTTGGCCAAATTGATGGATGGATTTTTACAGTAAGGTGTTCTGGAGATCATAAATGTTACCTTCCTCATATTTGGGTTTTGTTTTCTTTTTTTTTTAATATTATACTTGATCCTTAGCACTACTCCTCCACCTTTCAGAGAAGAAAAACAAAAAGGAAATTATATCCAACAGATTACTTTCTCCTTAATTTCTCATTTTAAGCTTGAAAGAATGAACATGATTAGTACAATCAGGGGTGAGATCAATATAAATACGGAAAAACAGGAAGGATTAAATCAATATAGGACACCAATTTGGATTTTTAAACCCCTTAGAGGGAATTAATTAAATGCTACTCTAAGGTTAAAGTTACTTGAGTCTTTGAGATGTAAAAACTTCAAAACATCAGTTTCTAAACAAAGAAGTTAAAGGAAGAAAGTAAATACCCATTCCACACATCTTAAAATCAGCTACTCCTAGGTTTGAGTGAAGATGTAATTTTCTGATTGTTTAACTCTCAAAAGTAATTTTAATTCCCCTGAAAGAAGTACCTGCTTCAGTGAACATTCACATATTAGGATTCCATGGCATCAGGAATCACTGGCCCTGCCCAGAAATCTACAGATGAGCATTGTTCACCATTTCAATTTTAAACAAAGTTAAATAATAAACAATAGCCCAAATCCCGTATTTCAGGAATCCACTTTCCATAAAAATATAAATGAAAAGCAGCTATCTTCATAACAGTCCTTTTGCACAGACTGATGTCTATTTAGGTCTGCCTTTTTGCTTCATGATGTATCTTTTCTACTTTTTCAACTACCACCAAACGTTGTTTCTAAAATGTCAAGTCAGAAAACAGTGACTTCCACTTAAATTGATTTTAAAGAACTTGATTAAAAATTTCAACGCTGGGGATGCTTGGGCAGCTCAGGTCATGACCCTAGGGTTCCTTGGGAACCTCATCCCAGGCTCCTTGCTCAGCAGGGAGTCTGCTTCTCCCTCTGCCTGCCACTCCCCCTGCTTGTGCTCTGACAAATAAATAAATGAAATCCTTAAAAAAAAATTTTATTAAAAAAAAAAAAATCCAGGGGCGCCTGGGTGGCTCAGTTGGTTAAGCGACTGCCTTCGGCTCAGGTCATGATCCTGGAGTCACGGGATCGAGTCCCACATCGGGCTCCCTGCTCAGCAGGGAGTCTGCTTCTCCCTCTGACCCTCTTCCCTCTCATGCTCTGTCTCTTGTTCTCTCTCTCTCAAATAAATAAATAAAATCTTTAAAAAAAAAAAAAATCCAGCACCAGACCTGTCCCTACTTCTCTCCTTCTAAATCTAGTTCATTGATGGGTCACAAATTTAATACTAATCACGATATTGACATTCTTTGAAGCTATATACATATATATGTATATTTGTATTTGTGTGTGTATACATATATGTATATAAAGATCCCTGTTTTGTTTCTGAATCTTAACACAGCAAGATGATGGTTTGCAGCAAAGAAAGCTGGTTTTGGATATTTTTATATCTAATATCTTCATACTTTAACACACAGTTCAAAAAGTTTCCGATTTCCAAAAATCCTCGTTTCCTAAGGCCAGAAATATCCTTTCTTGCTCCTGAGCGTCTTCTTTTTGATACCTTACATCATATTCTGTTTTTTAATGTGGTTACCTAAGAATGTCTTTTCTCTTGATTGGCAAACTCCTGAAAGGTGGGATTGCATTTTCAATTACTCCAACTCAGCAAGTCTCCCTCTTCCTAACACATAGGAAACGTTCATGAAAATATTTGCTGAATTTCTCTAGCCACTTGACACTCCCTATCAATCTTGCACAGCAAATTTTTGAGGCTTTGTGAGGGTACAGTTTTAAGCTAGCAATTCACCCTGTTATTTCTCTTACCCACAACAAGCACGCCTCTTCAGAGGAATTAATGAAATCGTCTAGGTCTGAAAGAGTATCACCTTATGACTCATCCCACTTGGTCTGAGTTCAGCAAATCAATCAATACCTGAACTGACTGTCGTACACAGAGCTCTTTAGAACTCTGAGATCAAGTTGAGAAAATCAGCTCCCAAAAGTAGGCCAGAATCTTCCCCCTTCCCCCTTTTCTTAAACTTCTCACTCACTGATGCTCCTACGCTTTCACACCCACCTTGAAGAACTCAAGCTTGTCAAATTACTTGCTGCGTACCTAGTGGCGATGGAGACACATCTAGTTTGCTAGCGCTCTAGGTCACGGCCCCAGTAATAAGCCTACGAAGAAATCCTTCAGAAGGGTGGGATCCCCGCCCGAAGGCTTTTAACCTGTTAGCTTAGCCCCAGCCTCACGACTCTCCGCACTACTCTTCTTCCCTTCGTCCTGCAGTCTCCGTCCTGCGACAGTCCCGTAGTGTTCCCGACATTTGGGTTAGTTCAAGGACTCGGGACGGGAGAGGGCACGCTGTGGGCAAACGCATGGAGGGCTGAGGCGGGAACTAGGGGGTCTGCCTCAGGCCCCCGAGGAAGCGGACAGGGCCAGGAGCAAAGACGGGCCCACCAGGCTTGAGCGCGGGGGGCGCCCGGCCTCTCCCCGCTCTCTCAGGCTCGCTGAAGGGAGGCGCTGTGAGAGCTGGAAAGGTCCCGGAGCCCAGGATCTCCGCTCTGGGCCGGTCAGGGCCCGGACGCCGGCCCGGGACGTCCCCCAGCGGAGCTCTCCGACGTGCCGGCGGAGTGAACCGCTGAGGCTAAAGGAAGCCACTTCAGGCGCCCCGGCCAGTTAGCAGAGGCGAGGAGGAACTGCCCGGCCCCACCGGCCCCTCACCTTCATGGCCGCGACCGCCGTGTCTCGGTCGGCTCTGCGGAGGAACTAAGCACCATAGCAGCTCCTCGCACACCCGCCTTCCTGCCTTCTGGGCGGCGATTACGGCTCCTCTCGCGGCGACCGAGCGTCCCGACGTAGGGGCGTAGTCACGCCCGCCTCTCGCCCCCGGGAAGAGCGCCGAGCGGCGGCCGCGTCGACCAATCCGAAGCCAGAGCTCTGGGGGCTGGTCACCAGAGCCAATGAAGTGGCGGGAACGGGGCGGGGCCTCTGGCCTGCCGGGTAGGCGGAGGAAGACTCCATTCCCTTCTGAGCCGAGACGGGCGGGTCTGGGCGTGGCAGGAGGCCCCGGCTGGGACTGATTTCTTGGTTGGGTCGCTGAAATAGGAGTCAGCGTTCCCTGAGGAACCTGTATGGTAGAGATTTAGCTTTGGGGCTAGGTGGTCAAGTTTTCAGGGCCGTGAAGGCAGGAAGGGGCGTGGTAAATTTGAAAACGCCGGTTGGTTTGAAGGGCTTTTTTTTTTTTTTAAATAGCCGTCAGAACAGGGCCTCGCATTTCCTCCCGAGGTATTCAAGCCGCTCACACTCCGTAATGACCTTAGGTCTCCCGTCTGGAGGGAGGGTCGGGTCAGCAGCGGCAAGCTGCGCACGCTAAGACGCGGCTCTAATAACAAGGTTTTATTGAAAACGCTTAAGCCAAACGGTTCTCAAATCCCAGCTGCTCTTTTAGAGCGACGTTCAAAATAATCAAATCCTCTAATACAATGAGGGGATTCGGATGAGCCCTTGGAATTGACTTTATGTGAACAGAGAAAATTGAAGGTTGTAAATATCGATTTCTTCAACCCGACTGGATGACACTCCGTTGGTTTTCCTGTACTTCCTCTCCCTTCTTAAATCCACCAATATTTAAAGAGACATGAAGATGGCAATTCACTCACCTCTCATAGGACCTAACACTGTTCTTTTAAATCTATTTGTTTATATACACTATGTCAGATTAAATAAAACAAAGGCACTCCGCTTCCTTAGGCTGCAAGAATACTTATTTTTTAGGTTATATTTTAGCGTACTTAATGTTTAACTTCTTAACCAGTATAGTCCTGAATTTTCTTCTTTGGGAAAAAAATGCAAAGAAAGCCTTTCATTCACCGTGTCAGAGCAGTAGCTGAGCTTCATTGGAAAAGAGAGTATCAATTTATTCTTTAATAATCTAGGCACAAAGACACTTAATAAAAACTTGCTGGTGGTACAAAGCCATAATTTTCCCTCCTAAGAAAGGAAGCTGGCAGGCCTACCTCAAAGTTAACGAATAAGCACGTGAAAAGATACTCAACTTCATTAGCCATTAGCGAAATGCAAATCAAAACCACAAAGAGATACCACTTCACACCCACTGGAATGGCTAAAATCAAAGAGATAATAGTGTTGTGAGGATGTGAAGAAATTGGAACCTTAGTGTATTGCTGGTGGGACTGCAAAATGGTGCAGCTTCTTTGGAAAACAATTTGGCAGTTCCTCAAAGTGTTAAACATAGATTTACTATATGACCCAGCAATTCCAGTCCCATGTATAAACCCAGGAGAGAGAAAAACATGTCCACAAAAACAACAACAACAAAAACCCCTTACACATGAATGTTCACAGCAGCATAATCATAATAGTCAAAAAGTGAAAAAATGTAAATGTCTATTATTTGAAGAATGGATTAAAAATGTGGTTTATCCAGGGGTGCCTAGGTGGCTCAGTTGATTAAGCATCTGACTTTGGCTCAGGTCATAACCTTGGGGTCCTGGAATTGAGTCCTGCATTGGGCTCCTCGCTCAGCAGGGAGTCTGCTTGTCCCTCTCCCTTTCCCTCTGCCCCTCCTCCCGCTCGTGCGCTCTCTGTCCCTATCTCAAATAAATAGAATCTTTTTTAAAAATGTGGTTTATCCATACAATGGATTATTTAGCCAAAATAGGAATGAGGTACTGACACATGCTGCAACGCGGGATGTACCTTGAAAAAAATGATGCTAAGTGAAAGAAGCCAGTCACAAAAGGTCATATATTGTATGATTCCACTTGTATGAAATGTCCATGATAGGGAAATACATAATAGAGACAGGAAGTAGAGTAGTAGTTGCCAGAGGTTGAGGGGGTTAGGGAGAAATGAAGTGACTGCTAATGGGGAGTTTCTATTTGGGGTGATGAAAAAATATTTAAAGTAACTGTAGTGGGGGTGCCTGGCTGGCTCAGTCAGTGGATCATGCAACTCTTGATCTCGGGGTTATGAGTTCAACCCCCACATTGAACACAGAACTTATATTAAAAAAAAAACTTAATAAAATTTTAGTTAGTTGCACAACTCTGTAAATATACTAAAAACTATTAAATTGTACCATTTTTATTTTATTTTTTTAAAGATTTTATTTATTTATTTGACAGAGAAAGACACAGCGAGAGAGGGAACACAAGCAGGGGGAGTGGGAAGGGGAAAAGCAGGCTTCCCGAGGAGCAGGGAGCCCGCTGCTGGGCTGGATCCCAGGATCCCGGGATCATGACCTGAGCCGAAGGCAGATGCCCAATGACCTAGCCACCGAGGCGCCCCTGTACTATTTTTAAAAAAATTTTGGGGCGCCTCGGTGGCTCAGTCATTGAGCGTCTGCCTTCGGCTCAGGTCATGATCCCAGGGTCCTGGGATCCAGCCCCGCATCAGGCCCCATGCTCGGCGGGAAGCCTGCTTCTCCCTCTCCCACTCCCCCTGCTTGTGTTCCCTCTCTCACTGTCTCTCTCTCTCTCTCTGTCAAATAAATAAATAAAATCTTAAAAAAAAAATTTTTTTTAGGGCGCCTGGGTGGCTCAGTTGGTTAAGCGACTGCCTTCGGCTCAGGTCATGATCCCGGAGTCCCAGGATCGAGTCCCACGTTCGGGCTCCCTGCTCAGTGGGGAGTCTGCTTCTCCCTCTGACCCTCTCTCTTCTCATGCTCTCTCTCACTCTCTCTCTTAAATAAATAAAAATCTTAAAAAAATTTTTTTAAGAATATTCCAATCCCAACATGGGGTTTGAACTCACAACCCTGAGATCAAGAGTTGCATGCTCTACTGACTCAGCCAGCCAGGCGCCCCTAAATTGTATTATTTAAATGAGTAAATCATATGGTACATGAATTAAACCTCAATAAAGCTTTAATAATAATAATAATAAAGACGTTGAGGAAAAAACACACCCAAAAAAGAGTTAATGCAACTGGAGAGTAGCCAGAGGAAGGCAATTAAAACAACTAAGGGTACACCTGAAACAAATATAACACTATGTTAACTATACTGGAATAAAAATAAAAATAAATGAAACACCAACAACAACCAAGGGTAGAGAGAGACTTAAGTATTAGAGACAATTTTAAAATTTCAATTCTTTTTTTTTTTAAGATTTTATTTATTTGACAGAGAGACACACAGCAAGAGAGGGGACACAAGCTGGGGGAGTGGGAGAGAGAGAAACGAGCCTGATGCGGGGCTCGATCCCAGGACCCTGGGACCATGACCTGAGCAGAAGGCAGATGCTTAACAACTGAGCCACCCAGGCGCCTCTTAAAACTTCAATTCTTGAGGAATTCTTGAGGAAGACTTATTCTGGGCTCCACACCCAGAACAGAGTCTGCTTGGGATTCTCTCTCCCCCTTCCTCTGCCCCTCCCCCAACTCATGCTTGCCCTCTCTCTCTCTCTCTCTCAAAATAAATAAAATCTGGAAAAAAATCTTAAAGGAGTAAATAAGTGATTGTGAACTTGAGTTCACAATCTTTAAGTTGGGACCTCCTGAATCTTGAGAGACATTTTGTGCTTAAACATCATACTTTTTCAATAAAAGAGATACATTATATGATCGAAATTTTTTCTTTGTTTCAAACTTTATATGACACCTTTCTTTCAATTGTGTACTAATCATACCAACTATGATTCAGGAAAATGTGGTCTGTTTGCTAACATAATCATAACAGCTTAATACTTTGTATTTCAGGGTCAAAAAGTATTACCAAGATACATGGGATAATTTATTGTAGGTCAACTACTTGCTTAGGATGTAATTGGACTGTTATGCAAGTTGGGTGTTTTAACCCTCAAAAAATATTTTATTGAATCACAATATGCTGTAAGTCAATTAAATAATTTCAAAACCTCTCTCAAATTCAAGAAGCAGCAAAGATTTTATTATCTACATTTTTTGAAGCTCCTGAATAATCGATTTCTTTCAACATCATGTGTATTCATAAGACAATAGGGTAGAAAGCTAGCTATTTTTATTCTAGTGATGGATTTACTCAAAGATAAAAAGTCATGGGGTGCCTGCGTGGCACAGTCAGTGAAGCATCCAACACTTGATTTTGGCTCAGGTCATAATCTCAGGGTCACGGGATTGGGCTCTGCGCTCAGCACCGAGTCTACTTAAGTTTCTCCCTCTCCCTCTGCCCCTCTCCCCACTCTTGATCTCTCTCTACCAAATAAGTAAATAAATCTTTTAAAAAAAGATTTAAAAGATAAAAAGTCATGGAAGAACATGTGAGTCTTTTTGCAAAGTTGGTTAGCAACTTGCTACACCAGGCTATTTCTTATTTTGGAGAATTTCAAACATATATGAAGTAAATAGAAGAGTGTGATGAACTCCCATGTATCTATCACCCAGTTTTCACAGTTCTCTACCTTCTGCCATTGTCTCATATCCAGCACTTGCATCTCTCCACCCACGCCCCACCCCACCCCCCATCAGAGTTAAGTCACCTCATAGATTAGTGCATGACTCTGGTTGCCTAGATCTGAGCCAAATAAAAGTATCAGACACTTGGATCTGGTTTGCTTGTTGTGTTTATTCTCGTCATCTTCACAAACATAACTATTTTATCCAGTTAATGTAATCCATCTTCTTTGTGGCCATTGCTTAAGTTTCATGACTTATAAGACCAAAGGGATTCTCTAACTATCCTCAATTAACTTGCATTTGCAAATACGGAGGATGTAGATAGGGCATAAAATCTACTAGCCGGTAGAACGAATAAAGCATCTTGTTGTTGAAATGCTCAAGCCAGGTCTTATCTGAATCCCAGCTGTCTGACTGACTTCTGCTACAGTAAAAATAGTTTCAACAATACTTACTGCGTTTTAGGGAACTGTCTGTGCAGCTGGAGAGCAGATGGCTCCACAGAATCGTTTTGTTTTGGACTCAGTCTCTTTTTGGAATTCTGCTGGTGAATTACTTTTCCAACTTGAACATATAACCCTCTTCTACCTTAAGTATCTCCATCTGTAAAATGGAGATGATGGTTATTAACGAGTCGTCTTAACACTTTGCTGAATGGTAGAAGAATCCTGATACCATAAGTGAAACAGAAACAGAACTTTAACTGTTTTCTAGAGAGGGAAACAAATCATGTGGGGCCATTGTATATCTCTCTAAAGTAAGGTGGAGCCCTTTGCAGGCTTTACTCCTCCCCCTTGGTCCCCCTGAGTAGGCAGAAAGGGGACAGGGTTTTCTTTTCAAGGCTTGGGAAACTGAGCCATGGAAGTGAGCCCTGTTGCCTGAGGCTTAGTGAGGCAGTGATGAAAATCTGAATAGCTGCCAAATCTTCTATCTCCAGCCCACTTTTACACTCACCTGTATTACTGCTCTTCTAACAAAGACACAGACCTTGTAAAACTAGTTAATACTTGTACATTAGATCCGTATTTACATATAGCCTCTGTGGATATTGTAAATGTTATACAGTATTGGGGAAATAATTCATCTACCACTGCAATGTGGAGTTGGTACAATTTCCCCTGATATTGATATCTCATAACATTTGATGATATTAAGCACCCACCATGTGGTGCTGAGCACCAAAAAGAAGGACACACCTCTCCCCATGGAGCTTAAATGGTCATAATAAAATGAAATGTCAGAAGTGGTGTATTGGTGGGGCACCTGGGTGGCTGAGGCAGTTAAGCATCCGACTCTAGATTTCGGCTCAGATCATGATCTCAGGATTGTGAGATCAAGCCCTGTGTAGAGCCCCACTTCCAGCTCCACACTGGTCATGGAGCCTGCTTAAGAATCTCTCCCTCTGCTCCCCCCCCCCCCGTGTGCATGCACACACACTCTCTCTTTCAAAAAGAAAAAAAAAAATAAAGTACATAATTAAAAGAAGAAGGAGGAGGAGGAAAATTGACATATTGGTTTCCGGGCTACCATGTCAAACAACCACAAACTTGGTGCCTTTAAGTAACAGAATTTCATTTTCTCACAGCTTTGGAGACCAGAAGTCCTAAACTAAGGTGTTGACAGGATTATGCTTCCACCAAAGCCTCTAGGGGAGGATCCTTCCCTGCCTCTTCCAGCTTCTGGTGGTTGCAGGCCTTCCTTGGCTGTGGCCGCGTCCCTTGGCCTCTGCCTCTGCCTTTACATGGCCGTTTGTGTACATTCTTTTCTTTCATGCTCCCCCTCCTCCAATTTCATTGAGATATAACTGACATATACTGTTGTGTTTATGTGTACAACATTTTTCTTCTTATAAGGACACTGGTCATTGGGGTGGGGTATGGGGGAAATGGGTGAGGGTGGCCAAAAGGTACAAATGTCCAATTATAAAATAAAGTCATGGAGATATAATATACAGCATGGCAACTATGGTTAAAAATACTGTATTGCACATTTGAAAGTTGCTAAGAGAATAAACCTTGAATATTCCCCATCACTGAGGTGCCTGGCTGGCTCAGTCGGTGGAGCATGTGATAAGTTCAAGTCCTTAAGTTCAAGTCCTACACTGGGTGTAGAGATTACTTAAAAATAAAATCTTAAGGGGTGCCCGGGTGGCTCAGTTAAGCGTCTGACTCTTGGTTTTGGCTTGGGTTGTGATCTTGGGGTTGTGGGATCAAGCCCCGTGTCAGGCTCTGTGCTCAGCTCGGAGTCTGCTGGAGATTCTCTCCCTCTGCCCCTCCTCTGTTCACTCATGCGCGCTCTCCCTCTTTCTGTCTCTCAAATAAATAAATAAATAACATCTTGAAAATAAAACGTTTCTCCATCTCTGTTCTCCAGAAACATCCTCTTTTTCATCACTGTGACCTAGAGAGAGGAACTCACTGTTACAGTTAGAGACTTCAACACCCCTCTCTCAGAAATGGACAGATCCAGCAGGAAGAAAAATCAGTAAGGACATAGTTGAACTCAACAACATCATTAGTCAACGGGATATAATGACATCTATAGGGCGCCTGGGTGGCCTCAGTTGGTTAGGCAACTGCCTTCAGCTCAGGTCATGATCCTGGAGTCCCGGGATCGAGTCCCACATCGGGCTCCCTGCTCAGCGGGGAGTCTGCTTCTCCCTCTGACCCTCTTCCCTCTCATGCTCTCTATCTCTCATTCTCTCTCTCTCAAATAAATAAATAAAATCTTTAAAAAAAATGACATCTATAAACGACCTTATCCAACAATAGCAGAAAATACATTTTTCTCAAGCTCACACAGAACGTTCACCAAGACAGATCACATTCTGCTCCATAAAACACACCTTAAGAAATTTAAAGAATAGTAATCATACAGTGTTGGTGGAATTAAACTAGAAATCAGTAAAAAAAAAAAAAAAAAAAAAGACCAACCTTGGGCTTTCTGGTGACCAGCTCCATCACTAGGTCATTCATTAGCATAAACTCAGATGTGCTCAAAAGGGGCCCCATAAGAAAAAGAATGAAAATACATTCCTATCAGGAAATTCCACCAGTTTTAGCTCTGTGCCAGGAACCAGGGACGAAGACCAAATATATTTCTTATTATGTCCAGACATTTACCAGTAGACATCCCTGATAGGCCTTGGCTATCACATTCAGCATATGCTCTGTGGCTAACAATATATGAAAAATAGATCAAGTCAACTTTCCCCATCCTCTTAAGAACTGATGGCAGGTACTAAGCCTCTCTCCTAAGGTCATAATAAACACATTTATTAAATCTCTAATTGTGTGTGGTGCTATGCCATGCTAAATGATTCACAGAGAGAATTAGCTAACCCTTGCCTCATCTCTAACAGTTTAGAATCCAAGGCAGACAGGCTGATGTGCATTCACATTACAGACACATTGGGCAGACACAATGGAATGCAAACATTAAGTCAACTCATAAATGAACAAGATAAACATTTCTCTCTTCTCCATCACCACATTCATTTATTACATAAGAATATACATGCTTCGTCATTGTTCCCTAAAATGTCAATATTTTGTCCATCCTCATTCTAAACCCTTACACCTTCTAGAGTCACAGTGCTTGCAGTAATTTTATTCCTAAACACACATCTGACTGCATTTGCTAAAATAAAATAGGCTTTTCTTTTGAGCATCGTGGAAAGATTTCCAAAACAGAGCTCTTTTGACCTCGCACTGAAGATTTTTTGTTTCAACTGACTCAATTCTACTTGATTTTTATCTATTCTAACTCAAGGTAACTCTTGATTTATTTTTTATTTATTTTTTTAAGATTTTATTTATTTATTTGACAGAGAGAGACACAGCGAGAGAGGGAACACAAGCAGGGGGAGTCAGGGAGAGAGAAGCAGGCTTCCCACAGAGCAGGGAGCCCGATGCGGGGCTCGATACCAGGACCCTGGGATCATCACCTGAGCTGAGGGCAGATGCTTAACCGACTGAGCCACCCAGGTGCCTAAATCAAGGTAACTCTTGATTTAGAATGGCCTCTTTTATTTGAATAGTTAATATTTCATCATTTGACATTTGAAAAAACACTTTCTGTGAAATAGGATGGATCCTAGGTTAAGTGTAGACAGGTCGGAAGGATAGATTAAGAGAGGAATGTTGGGGCACCTGGGTGGCTCAGATGGTTGAGCATCTGCCTTTGGCTTGGGTCATGATCCCAGGGTCCTGGGATCGAGCCCTGCATTGGGTTCCCTGCTTGGCGGGGAGCCTGCCTCTCCCTCTCCCACTCCCCCTGCTTGTGTTCCCTCTCTCTGTCAAATAAATAAAATCTTAAAAAAAAGAGAGAGAGAGAGAGAGAGGAATGTTAGTCTTAGAGATACAGCATCTTGTTCAATGAGCCACAACTGAAGAAATATGTGCATGACCAATGTGCCAAACAATCGTGTTCGATTTTAAATAACAGTACTTCTTCCACTTACAATGGGGTTAAACCCATCATAAATTGAAAACACTGGAGAAAAAAAAAGAAAAAGAAAACATTGTAAGTCGAAAACGCACTTAATACATCTAATTTAGTGAACATCATAGCTTAGCCTAGCCTACCTTAAACATGCTCAGAACACTTACAGTAGCCTACAGTTGGGCAAAATCAACTAACACAAAGCCTATTTTATAACAAAGTGTTGACTATCTCAGTAATTTACTGAATGTTGCACTGAAAGTGACAAACATAATGGTTGTATGGGTGCAGACTGGCTGTCAGTGTATCAGTTGTCGACCCTCATCATGGTGTGGCTGACTCTGAGCTGCAGCTGCCCAATATCAAGAGAGGATCCCAGGAACTGTGGATAGATCACTAGCCAGAGATAAGATCCAAATCCAACATTCAAGTATGTTTAGACTAAATACGTTATCTCTTTGCTTCATCCTAAAGTTGAAAAATCCTAAGTCAAACCATTGTAAATCAGGACCATCTGTACTTACAATCTAATGTATTTTTGATTAATTATCATTAAGATCTTGGGGCATCTGACTGGCTCAGTAGGTAGAGCATGGGACTCTTCATCTTGGGAATGTGAGTTCCAGCCCCACGTTGCATCTAGAGATTACTTTAAAAAAATAAAAACTTTTAAAAAATTATTGTTAAGATCTTGCCTCTTTTGGCCTTTTTATTTTTTCCTCCTGTGTCAAGATCCTTTAGTTGCGGGCGCCTGGGTGGCTCAGTTGGTTAAGCGACTGCCCTCGGCTCAGGTCATGATCCTGGAGTCCCGGGATCGAGTCCCGCATCGGGCTCCCTGCTCAGCAGGGAGTCTGCTTCTCCCTCTGACCCTCTCCCCTCTCATGTGCTCTCTCTCTCTCATTCTCGCTCTCTCAAATAAATAAATAAAATCTTTAAAAAAAAAAAGATCCTTTAGTTGCAAGGACATAGCAGAAGTGGACATAGCAGACGACAGCCTCAAGCTCTGAAGCCACATCTTTTACCTTTCCTGGTTAGTGGGAAACAGTTGCAACAAATATCCAGGACTGAGCCTGATTGGTCTAACCTGGGTCTTGTGCCCATCGCTGAACCAATCACTGTGGCCAGAGAATAGGGGCAGACCACTGCCTAAAAGTGGGACTGACTCTACCTAACCACGTGGCGGGAAATTTCCCACCGCGTCTGAAGACTGTTAAATACAGGGGCGACTGAGTGGCTCAGTTGGTTAAGCAACTGCCTTCAGCTCAGATTATGATCCTGGAGTCCCGGGATCGAGTCCCGCATCGGGCTCCCTACTCAGCAGGGAGTCCGCTTCTCCCTCTCCCGCTCTCCCCTCTTATGTACTCTCATTCTCTCTCTCAAATAAATAAATAAAAATCTTAAAAAAAAAAAAAAAGACTGTTAAATACACAGATCCTGGGGCGCCTGGGCGGCTCAGTCTTTAAGCGTCTACCTTCCGCTCAAGTCATGATCCCAGGATCCTGGAATCGAGCCCCACATCGGGCTCCCTGCTTGGTGGGAAACCTGCTTCTCCCTCTCCCACTCCCCCTGCTTGTGTTCCTGCTCTCCCTATCTCTCTCTCTCTGTCAAATAAATAAATAAAATCTTAAAAAAAAAAAATACACGGATCCTTCCCTGACGCCTTCCTTAGTTTCCTTTTCAACTACATATATTGCAGTGACACCTAAAGAACAGAGTTCTTGGAATTTGCTCTTGACCCTTTAATCTGTGGGTGTGAATTTAAAGTCCCAAAGCCAGAAACTCCAAACCTTAGATTTGAGAAAACAAAACAACAACAACAAAACACGTTTCAAGGCATCCTAAAAACTTATCTTTCAGATGGCTTCCGTGCCTGGCTGAGAGAGTAACATGTAGTTTCTAAGTTAGGCAAACCAGTGCTATCAAAAATGTTAGCAGGTAGGTAGGGGCTGGCTGGCTCCGTTGGTGGAAAATGCTACTCTTGATCTCGGGGTTGTAAAATCGAGCCCCAGGTTGGGTATAGAGATCACTTAAAAATGAAATCTCTAGAAAAAAATGTTAGCAGGTAAATGATATAATCCAAGTTTTTTCATTTGTTTATGTAAATGAGTGACCCATCATTGAATTTTTCAGTTTGTAGTACTTAATAAGAAAAAAGAGTCCAGATATGTTGTCAATACTGGCTTTTCAAAATTCTTGTCCAACCTCTAAAGCATTGCTCTCTAAATCTTATTTCATGTCTGAGAATAGAAATATCCTGGAGAGGGGCGCCTGGGTGGCTCAGTCGTTAAGTGGCTGCCTTCGGCTCAGGTCATGATCCCAGGGTCCTGGGATCGAGCCCCTCAGCAGGCTCCCTGCTAAGCGGGAAGCCTGCTTCTCCCTCTCCCACTCCCCCTGCTTGTATTCCCTCTCTCGCTGTGTCTCTCTCTGTCAGATAAATAAATAAAACCTTAAAAAAATATATCCTGGAGAAAAAGAAGAAAAAAAAAGAAATATCCTGGAGAGTTGACCTGTTGGAAGCATGTTTTAGTTGTCTGATCTGATAGCACCGTTTACCTCTACTCTTCTCAGAAGAGAAGGTAGCAAAGATTAAGATACCTTTGGAAAATATCAAAATCCATCTTCACTGTAGAACCACTTTGGCAGGGAAATGAGCAATTATCTTAAGCAGAATGATCTTGCTTGGAAAGAGTCAATGCTTTTTTCTTTTAATATTTTCTTTCTTTTTCTTTCCTCCTTCCTGCTTACAAAACAAAAACACATTAATTGTGGAAAATATGGAGAAACATAACAAAGGGAAATTACGATCACTCACAATTCCACTACTGGGGAATAACTACTAGCATTTTATGCATATCTTTTGACAACTACAATAGCAATAATTAACATTTACTGAATCCTTCAAATATGCTAGCCACGATGCTATGCATCGGAACATGGATGTTCTCACTGAGTTTCATCCTTGAGCACCAGGGTGGCTCAGTGGGTTAAACATCTGCTTTCTGCTCAGGTCATGATACTGGGGTCCTGGGATGGAGCCCTGCCTCACTCCCCCTCCTCAGCAGGTCGCTGCTTTTCCCTCTCCCTCTGTGCGCTCTCTCTCTCAAATAAATCAATCAATCTTAAAAAAAAGAATTTCATCCTTATAACTATTCCACGAGGGGCATACTATTATTATCCCCATTTTATAGAGGAAGGAACCTGACTTTGTAATGCTGTAGATCTTTTTCTTTTTTAATTTGGTATTGTAGTGTGCATATTATTTTTTTATTTAAAAATATATCATGGACATTATTCTAAGTCATTAAATATTTTCTACCCAAAACACAATTTGGCTGCACCTGTATTCTTCCTAGGCATGAAGCATAACTTATGTCTAATTCCCTATTGATGGACTTTAGATAGCTCTCAATTTTTGGTTATAATAACACTAAAAATGAATCACATATTTATAAGTCATCATGAATATTCATGGATATCCTCTAAGGTCAAATACTCAAAAAGAGAATAATGGAGTCAAATAATATAAACTTTTTTTTAAGGAATTATATATATGCATTGCTCAATTTGTCCAGGGAAAACTTGTATCAGTTTGCATTCTTAGCAGTCTTGTAAAGAAAAGCCCTGATTCCCTGCGTCTTGATTAGCACTTACTTATCAATTTATTTAAATCTTGGTCAATATCGTATCTAAATGATGGCATCTTTCATGTTTTGATTGCGTATCTTTTATTTTTGTGGGTTTTTTTTAAAGATTTTATTTATTTATTTGAGAGAGAGAATGAGAGATAGAGAGCACGAGAGGGAAGAGGGTCAGAGGGAGAAGCAGACTCCCCGCCGAGCAGGGAGCCCGATGTGGGACTCGATCCCGGGACTCCAGGATCATGACCTGAGCCGAAGGCAGTCGCTTAACCAACTGAGCCACCCAGGCACCCGCATATCTTTTATTTTTGGTAGAGTTGAATATTTTTTTCATCAAGCCAAATATTTTAGTGACTTTTTTTTGAAGGGCAAATGAATCTTGTAATGGATAAATAGGCATTTGACCTTGAGCGATTTGGAACTTTTTTAAAAATTTCATTTATTATTATTATTTTAGTAATCTCTACTCCCAACATGGGCCTCGAACTCACAACCCCGAGATCAAGAGTCTGATGCTCTTCCAACTGAGCCAGCCAGGTGCCCCAGGACTGACTCTTGAATATGAAAAGTTAGCTCCTATAACTGTCAAATCTTAAATAACTATATTTTCAAATATCTTCTAAAATATATGCACATCTCTTAAGAGTTTTTTTCTTTTTATTGTCTGCTGAATATATCAGACTCTTATTCTTAATAAATAGAATTCTTCTACCCTGCTAATGGCATTTGCTTCTCCAAGAAAACAGGCACCCTCAGCAAGTAGCTCAGGGATAGGTTATGCTGGATTCTATGAGCAGTGGGAAAAGTTAAAGAATTAACAATTCTACTTCTAGGGATATACCCAAAAGAATTTAAAACAACTACTCAAACAAACGCTTTTTCATGAGTGTTAATAGCAGCACTATTCGGAGCAGCCAAAAAAATGTATATAACCCAAATGTTCATCAATTGATGGATGGATACATAAATTGTGATATACATATACAATGGAATATTGTTCAGGCATAAAAAGGAAGGAAGTACTGATGCATGTTACAATGTGACTGAATCTCAAAAACATTATGTTAACTGAAAGAAGCCAGATACAAAAGGTTACCTATTGGGTTGTGGTTTTTTAAGATTTATTTATTTATTTGAGAGAGAGAGAGAGCAGGTGTGCACGTGTGTGGAGTGGAGGGGCAGAAGGAGAGGGAGAGGAAGTCCCAAGCAGATTCTGCACTATGTGCGGAGCCTGATGCAGGCTCGATCTCACAACTCTGAGATCATGAAAAGGTCACCTATTGTATGAGTCCATTTATATGAAATGTCTGGAACAGATATATCTGGGTTTTTTTTAATTTTATTTATTTATTTGAGAGAGAGAATGAGATAGAGAGAGAGAGAATGAGAGGGGGGAAGGTCCGAGGGAGAAGCAGACTCACCGCTGAGCAGGAAGCCCGAAGCGGGATTCAATCCCGGGACTCCAGGATCATGACCTGAGCCGAAGGTAGTCGCTTAACCAACGGGGCCACCCAGGAACAGATATATCTGTAGAGGCAGAAAGCAGATTGGTGGTTTTCAGCATCTGAGGGGAGCTAGGAACGGGGAGAAATTGCTTAACATTTATGAGGTCTCCTTTTGAGGTGATGAGGATGATTTGCAACTAGGTCGATAGAGGTGGTGATGACACAACATTGTGAAGGTACTAAGGGCCACTGAATTGGTCACTTTAAAATGTTTCATTTCATCTCAATTTTTTTTTTTTTTAAGTAAGCACCATGCGCAACATGGGGCTTGAACTCACAGCCCCAAGATCGGGAGTCACATGCTTTACCGACTGAGCCAGCAAGCAGCCCCTTCATCTTAACTTTAAAAAATAAAATAAGTAGGGACCCTTGTGTGGCTCAGTCGGTTAAGCATCTGCCTTCAGCTCAGGTCATGATCCCAGGGTCCTGGGGTCGAGTCCCACATCGAGCTCCTTGCTCAGCGGAGAGCCTGCTTCTCCCTCTGCCTGCCGCTCGCCTTGCTTGGGCTCTCTCTCTGACAAATAAATAAATAAAATCGTTAAAAAAATAAAATAAAATAAAATAAGTAAATAAAAAGTCTTTCCTTTCGGGACGCCTGGGTAGCTCAGTCGGTTAAGCGTCTGCCTTCAGTTCAGGTCATGATCCCAGGGTCCTGGGATCGAGTCCCACATTGGGCTCCCTGCTCGGCGGAGGTCTGCTTCTCCCTCTGCCTGCCGCTCCCCCTGCTTGTACTCTCACTCTCTCTCTCTCTCTGGCAAATAAATAAATAAAATCTTAAAAAAAAAAAGTCTTTCCTTTCATTCTGGCCCTGTCAAAAGTTTGGTAAGTCCTTCAATATAGTAGCAGTATCATACTAGATTATAGTATACATCCAAACTATCTTCCTTTCCCTAACATTTTTCTACTCTCAATACTTACTTACATGTAGAAAATTATTGGCATGATGTTTTCCAACTTAATTTTCTCCTTAATTCTTTCTCTGGAAAAAAATAAGTAAATCGTAATCTATGTTCTTAGGATAATTTGTACTTGGAAAGGACGAATCAAATCCCGAAGTTTACCATTTTTTTTTCCTATTACCCTAGAATGGCTGTACTGAAGATTAGTTGAAAATTTACATTCCAAAATGGATGCATTATCAACAGGGGAAAAAATGAACTGTTCAATCATCTCTCCAAGACTTGTGCTTGGCACCAGTTTGCCAAAAGTATTTTTGGAAGAGGCAGGAAAGGCAAGGATGTTTATCATTTGTGCAAAAGATATTAATGATCAGGTCTATAATTTTGAAGGTAACCTGGAATCCATGTGGGGAAGGCCCCTAGGTTTGGTATTATTCTCCCCTCCCTTCTCCTCTGCATATCCTACCCCCTCCCTGCCCATGCCTCAAATCTGGTCTACTTCCTTCCCACCCTGAATGATCCTGAACAAAGAGCATTCAGGAAATATGTTGGAGAATGAATAAGTGAGGGCAGATGTACCAAATAAGTGTTGAAGACTTGCTCCATCACTTCTGGGGAGGAAGAAATCATTCCAGCTGGGGTGATCAGGCAAGGCTTCAACTCCAGTATGTCTAGGCTTCTGATCTTGACATAACCTGACCCATCTGCTTGTTCTTATTGTTGTCCTCATGACTTCTCCTGCAGACTCTGAGACGGAATCACACTTCAGGTAAAACCAGAGAAACTCACCGACTTATCTTTCAAACTGACATCTTTCTGAACTAGTATATCACAGCGGATGAAAGTGCTCCTAGACCCCTAGGCTTCAGTTTTTAAGTTTGGGGAGTAATTTAACATTCTTCTTGATCATCACTAACCCATTGTAATATCTTCCTTCAAAATATCTTCAGATCCCCCTTTCTTTCCATTTGTCTTTTTTTTTTTTTTTAAGAGAGAGAGAGAGCATGCACACAGGTGGTGGGCAGGGGCAGAGAGAGAGAAGGAGAGAGAGAATCCCAAGCAAGCTCCACACTTAGCTCAAAGCCCAACTTGGGCCGACTTTATGACCCTGAGATCAGGCAGGACCTGAGCTGAAATCCTAGTCAGACGCCTAACTGACTGAGCCACCCTAGGCCCCCTCCATTTCTGTCTTTTAAAGACAAATGATATAAATATTGACTGCTGTTTATAGAAACTTGGGAAAAAAATATATGTGTGTGTGTGTGTGCTCTGGACTGAATGTGTATCCCCCCCCCATTCATATGTTGAATTCCTAAACCCTCAATGTGACTGTATTTGGGATAGGGCTTTTAGGGAGTAATTAAGGTTAAATGAAGTCATAAGGCTGAGGCCCTAATCTGATATGATTGATGGGAGAAGAAGAAGAAGGAGAAGGAGAAGGAGAAGGAGAAGGAGAAGGAGAAGGAGAAGGAGAAGGAGAAGGAGAAGGAGAAGGAGAAGGAGAAGGAGAAGGAGAAGAAGAAGAAGAAGAAGAAGAAGAAGAAGAAGAAGAAGAAGAAGAGGAAGAAGACAGATACCCCTATTCCCATCCCTGGCCATGTGATGACAGCAAGAAGGCAGTCATCTGTCAGCCAGGAAGAGTGCTTTCAGCAGAGACTGAATTGGCTGGCACCTTGATCTTGGACTTGCCAGTGTCCAGAACAATGAGAAAATGAATTTCTATTGTTTAAGCCCCTGAGTTTATGGTATCTTGTTATGGCAGCCTGAGCTAGTACAACATGTAAGAAGAAGATTGGTATTATTCCAGAATCTTTTAACCCAAAAGATAATTGGTAACACCATTTCTTTCCAGATTTTCTTTTTCTTTCTCATCCAACAACTATCTTTGAGTCTTGGATACTTGCCCTCTCATGCTTTCCCCTTCTTCCCAAATTACAGCTCTCTTATTGGGCTTAAAATGTTTTCCTTAATCAAATTCACCCAGCTCTGCCTATACTCAAGGCCTTTCTTGTCTGGATTCCTTTAGCATGAGGCCAGAAATCTTCTTGTTCAAAGCCCTGCAAGAGCATAAATCAACACTAGTATTTATTGCTTTAAAATAAAGTTGCAGGGACACCTGGGTGGTTCAGTCGGTTAAGCATCTGCCTTTTGGCTTAGGTCATGATCCCAGTATCCTGGGATCAAGTCCCGCATCGGGCTCCGTGCTCAGCAGGGAGCCTGCTTCTCCCTCTGCCTGCCACTCCCCCTGCTTGTGCTCTCTCTGTCTGTCAAATAAATAAATAAATAAATAAATAAATAAATAAATATATCTTTAAAAAAGCAAAAACAACAACAAAATAAAATTGCAACAATTTGTGTTGATTAGGAAAATGCCTGTCTGTATTAGTGAAAAGTCTGAATTATGACATTTGTTTTAATTAATTAATTAATTGATTTTTAGAGAGAGAGCATGAGTGAGGTGGCACAGAGGGGCAAAGGGGGAGGGAGAATCTCAAGCAGTTTCCCTGTTGAGTGTGGAGCCTGTTGCAGGGCCTGATCCCATAACCCTGACTGAGATCATGACCCTGAGATCATGACCTGAGCTGAAATCGAGTTGGATGCTTAACCAACTGAGCCACCAGGCACCCCCTGAATTATGATAATTTGAAACAGATGTGATTTTAGCACATTCAAATCTGTGCAATAACTGAATAAGCCAAACAAAATTCAGGAAAATTGAAATTCTTGGAAACTTGCTTTTATGAATAGATAAATATGATTTCCCTTGCATTCAATAACAAGTTTATGTTTGTATAGTGCTTTACTGTTTCCAAAGCACTTTGCCTTTGTTATTTATTTTGATCTTCAGTCTCAGAAGTAGGGGAGGCAGGTATTATATTTTCCATTGTAGGGGAAATAAGAAAGCTAGTGACTGACTTAGAAAATCAAAAGTCACCCAGCTTATCAGTTTTTTAAGTTCAATAACAGCAGGGCTCCTGGGTGGCTCAGTTGTTAAGCGGCTGCCTTTGGCTCAGGTCATGATCCCAGGGTCCTGGGATCGAGCCCCGCATCGGGCTCCTTGCTCCGCAGGAAGCCTGCTTCTCCCTCTCCCACTCCCCCTGCTTGTGTTCCCTCTCTCGTTATGTCTCTCTCTGTCAAATAAATAAATAAAATCTTTTAAAAAAATGCAATAACAGCTAAAAATTTATTATGGTTTACTAAGTCCTAGGCACTATTCTAAGCACTGTACATGTATCTTCTTATTTAATGCTTATAATAACCCCTGAGGTTTATACTGTTTTTTGTTTTTGTTTTTAAAGATTTTATTTATTTGACAGAGAGAGACACAGCGAGACAGGGAACACAAGCAGGGGGAGTGGGAGAGGGAGACGCAGGCTTCCCGCGGAGCCGGGAGCCGGATGCGGGGCTCGATCCCAGGACCCCGGGATCAGGACCTGAGCCGAAGGCAGACGCTCAATGACCGAGCCACCCAGGCGCCCCGGTTTATACTGTTTTTATTCCCATTTTATGGACAAGAAAACTGAGGCACAGATGATTCAGTAACTTGCCCAAAGTCTCATGACAGTAAGAGGTGGGGGGCTGGGTTCAAACCCAGGTCGTCTGTTTACAGGGCCCATACTTCTAAACAGGTTCTGAAAAGTGGTAGGCTCATGACAGATATTTCAGAAGGGCAGAGATGTTGTATTTCAAATAGGCTAGGAGGAACCTACTATGGCCTGGTTTGCATGGTTCATTTACCTAGAATTGCTTCCCATGCAGTGAGAGAAGAATCCTTAGAACTGATTGTCCAAATAAATGCAGGATCCATGGACCCTTTGTTAATGATGTTTAACTGTACTCTATGTGTAATACTCTGCATTTCTCATAAGTCACTTGCACTCATGTGACAATTTTGTTTCCCTAGTTAGATTGCAAGCATCGAGGTGCAGATCTTAATGTCTGGTTTCTTGCCATCCAATATAGTGCTGGGTTTAAAATTGTTTTTTATCCCATTGAGAGCAACAAGTTAGGAAATAGGAAATAAAGAATCTGGGCTCTATTCTGCCACCAAATAGCTGAGTGATCTCCAGGACTTGTTCTCCTCAATGTCTAGGCCTCTAGTTAATTTTGAGAAGATCACCAGAATGTAGCTTTTGTTAGAAAATGCAGAGTCCATATACTTTTTTTATTGTGGTAAAATTCACATGACATAAAATTCACTATTTTTACCATTTTAAAGAGTACAATTCAGCAGCACTTAGTATATTCACTATGTTGGGCGACTCTCAGCACTGTCTGGTTTCAGAACATTTTCATCTGGATATGGAATTATACAGAACAGCTAAATGGGCACAGGGTTTCCTTTGGGGGTGATGAAAATGTCACTGAACTATTCACTTAAAATGGTTAATTTCAGGGTTGTTCCATCAGTTAGGTGTCTGACTCTTGATTTAGGCTTGGTTAGTGACCTCAGGGCTGTGGAATCAAGCCCGGGGCTCGCTCCATGCTCAGCAGGGAGTCTGCTCAGCCCGCTCCCTCTGCTATTGCCCTGCTCGTGCTCTCTCTCTCCCTCTGTCTCAAATAAATAAATAAAATCTTCCAAAAAATGGTTAATTTCATGTGATGTGAATTTCACTTCCATTTGTTTAAAAAAGAGAGAGAAATTAAATGTAGCCTTGTCCAGGCAGTGGTAAAGCACTTCAAATGAAGACAGAGATGATTTAGATCGGTTAATGGGATAGACTCCACATGAGACCCAGCCTGATGCCCCTGTTGCATCTACCACGCTAGACTCCTAGATTTTTTTTTTAAAGATTTTATTTATTTATTTATTTGACAGAGAGAGACATAGCGAAAGAGGGAACACAAGCAGGGGGAGTAGGAGAGGGAGAAGCAGGCTTCCCCACGGAGCAGGGAGCCCGATGTGAGGCTCGATCCCAGGACCCCGGGATCACGACCCGAGCCGAAGGCAGACGCTTAACGACTGAGCCACCCAGGCGCCCCTCCTAGATTTTTTTTTAAGAGGGAAGTTTACTCTTTTTTTTTTAAGATTTTATTTATTTGATGGGCGCCTGGGTG